>NW_027206512.1:41349849-41744849 GCF_024711535.1 Dipodomys merriami | reverse complement strand
CAACACTGCCTCTGTCCAAAAAAAAACATACAAATATAGCATATTGTCATGAGTGCAATGGGGGAAACAGAACTGCATGACGGAAACAAGCGCCTATCTGGAGCAACAGAAGAGATAGCTCACCCTCGCACGTGCGCCCCAGCTCCCAGCAATCACGGACTCGTCTCTTGGCCCCATGGGTTGACCTCTTCCAGAATGTTGTGTTATTGGAGTTGCATGGTTTCTGCAGTTTCTGCTTGAAGTTTTTTCCATGGCTTTTCATGGCTTCATCGGTCATTTCATTCAGTATTAATATTCCACTTGTGGATGTGTCACCCAGTTTTCACCCATTCACCTACCGAGTCACACAACTAAAAGAATGATTTCTAAGAATGAACTTTTACTAAGAGCTTTTCATTATAATGTCATCTTCAGGGGGAAAATCCTATCCACTCTTCAGGAGGCCCGATTTAAAATTGGTGCATGTGCACTTTTTTTCCAAGCTGGAAGAGAAGTTGTAGCCAATGTGGACCTCTGTCTGTAAGGGACGTGCTAAGCCTCTGCAGTCATCCAGAGCTATTGGTGGGAGAAGCCAGGCCCGGAGGCAAGATTCACTTCCTATTTTGCCAGGGCTTGAACCTATAGGAGCAAGTTTTCATTTCCTCCAAATGGAAGCCATGAGTCTGAATCCAACAAGCAGCTGCAGCTGGAGCAATGGCAGCCCCATCTCCCATCTTTCTCTGGGTGATAGAAATCGGGGGACTATAAAGTCAATTAACTTAATATCTAAAATAGAAAAGCTATCAGAATTGGCCATGCAGTTGTTTCAGAGGCGAGGAGGAGCCTTTGCTCAAGGCCAGCCTGGGCTACATGGAGACCCAACCTCAAAAATAAAGCAAAAGCAATTGGATTGTTGTGTGGTTACTTATTTGTAAAAATATTTATTTTTAGAAACAACTTTAAATGGCCAGATTTTCAGTATTCTCCCTAAGTATTTTCACGGTTAGGCAGTAGAGACAGCTGTTCACAGAACAGACACCACTGCACTGCACAGAGTAAAGTCACTCAAACAATTCTGTTTGCTTTCCTGATTAGTGGAGAGGGGAGGGGGCAGAGGGCAGGAACGTGCATGCAGGGTGTGACGGTGGTGGCTGAGGCTGCAGTACGTGCCTGCTTGCAATATCAACTAGCAAGCTTGTCTGGTTATCAAAATGGGAAGGGTGCGAAGCACTGAAGTGTCCTAAAAAAACGTTTCCTGGAGCTAGACACCGGTGACTCACATTATAATCCTAGTTATGGGGGAGGTTGCAATTGGAAGGATTGTAATTCAAGGCCAGACCAGACAAAAACTTGCTCATTGACTCCACCTCAATGGAGGGAAGTTGGACTCTGTGGGTGGCACCTATTGTCCCAGCAATGACAAGAAGACTAAAATAGACTGTGTGCCTGAGCAGGAAACAAAAGCTTGTCTCAGAAATAACCAGCAGGGGCTGGGAAGGTGGCTCAGTGGTAGAGCGCTTGCCTTGCATGCCTGAGGCCCTGGGTTCGATTCCTCAGCACCACATAAAAAACAAAAAACAAAAACAAAAAATAACCAGCAAAAGCCAGAGCTGAAGGAGTGATTCAGTGGTAAAATGTCAGCCTAGTAAGTGTGAAACCCTGAGTTCAAACCCCAGCGTAGACATGCTTCCATGTTTTTTTTTTAATTTTTTATTGTGAAAATACTGTACAGAGGGGTTACAGTTACATGGGCAAGATAGTACATTTCTTATCAAGCATTGTAGCCTCCTCCTTTGTTTACCCTTCCCATCCCTTCCTCGCCCCCCCAAAGTTGTAAAGTTCGTTTTGGACATGACAACTTGTACTTCTCATTGTTGCAATGGGGTCCACTTGTATCCTTATTTAAACGACATGTCCCCCCCTTGCCCCCCCCCCCTCGGCTTCCAAGTATTTACTTGGAATAGTACAACCTTGCTTTTTGCTGGTTATCTTGGAGATGGAATCTCTATCCCTGGCATGGCCTTGAACTGAGATCTAGAGTTCTGCCTCCTGAGTAAGATTACAAGCAAGCATAAGCCAGTGGTGACTGGCTCTGTATGTATTAAAAAAATTATTGTAAAGATGTTGTACAGAGCAGTTACAGTAAGATGAGTACATTTCTTGTCCAACTTTGTTACCCCCTCCTTTGTTTTTCTCCTACTAACCCTTCCCTGCCCCACCTCCCTCACCCCTCCCCACCTGGAAGTTGTAAAGTTAATTTCCAACATAGTGTCTTGTGAGTTTCATTGTTGCAATGGGTCATCCTGTGTCCTTGTTTAAGCATTTTGTTATTCCCCTTCCCCTCCCCAAATTAGATAAATGTATATATGAGATGCAGGGTACCAAGATCAAATACAGTGACAACAGGAAATATACCACAGGGAGACAACATACCAAAGAAACAAAAAAAAATGCATAGTACATTAAAAACAACAACAAAGGAAGACCTTGTTTCCATATGGATCTTGGGGTTCATTTCGCTTATCATTATCTTATATGGTCATATATATATAGATTTTGAACTTTTCTGCTCATCTGATAAGATTATCCTAGTCATATACTAATTATTGCAAATAGAGGAAACCATGGTGAATAGATCAAGAAAATGTAGTATATATATTATATATATATACACACAATGGAATTTTATGCTTCCATTTGTTAAGAAATGGAAAGGTTTGGAAAAAATCATATTAAATGAAATAAGCCAGACATAAAAAAATATAGGTCCCATGGTTTCCCTTATCTGTGTGTTTTATATATATATATATATATATATATATATATATATATATATATATATATATTGTGTGTGTGTGTGTGTGTGTGTGTGTGTGTGTGTGTGTGCATGCGCATGCGCATTGGTCCTGGAGATTGAACTCAGGGTCTGGGTGCTGTTCCAAACCTTGTTTTACTCAAGACCAGCAACTTTACTGCTTGAGCCATAGCTCCACTTTTGGCTTTTTGGGTAGTTGTTTGGAAATAGGAGTTTCTTGTCCAGACTAGCTTCAAACTATGATCCTCGGATCTCAACCTCCTGCGTAACTAGGATTACGAGCATGAGCCGCCAGTGCCAGGTTTACTTACATTTATAATAGACAAATGCAAGTGTTTTTCCTTCACTTGGGACCAGTGATTACCTTGGGCTTTTGGCACAGACATAGACTGTCTCTATTGGGCTTTGAGATCAGTCAGAACAAACTGCCAAAGGCCCTGGAGTTGCAAGTCATTTCAGTCCACACTGAAAGATGCAGTTTATTTTGCTCAGCCAGAGCTGGGGAGAATTAAAAAACAACCTGTTATCAGCCTAATATTGCAATTATTTTTTCTGTCTTGAACTCTTTTTTTTTTTTTTGGGGGGGGGGTCCAGTTATGGGGCCTGAACTCTGGGCCTGGGCGCTGTCCCTCAGCTCTTCAGCTCAAGGCTAGCGCTCTACCACTTGAGCCACAGTGCCACTTCCGGCTTTTTTCTTTTTGCTTATGTGGTGCTGAGGAATCGAACCCAGGGCCTTGAGCATGCAAGGCAAGCGCTCTACCACGGAGCCACCTTCCCAGCCCTGTCTTGAACTCTTAATGATACTAGTTTCAAAAACTAGTTTGCAGGGGCTGGGAAGGTGGCTCAGTGGTAGAGTGTTTGCTTTGCATGACTGAGGCCCTGGGTTCAATTCCTCAGCACCACATAAGCAGAAAAAGCTGGAAGTGGCGCTGTGGCTCAAGTGAGTGCTAGCCTTGAGCTGGAGACCTTAGGGACAATGCCCAAGCCCAGAGTTCAGGCCCCATGACTGACAAACAACCAAACAAAAAAACCAGTTTGCAAAGCAGGTGAATGTGAGTTGTATGAGTTTGAGTCCTGGATCTGCATGGTAAATGCATTGTGCATCTTGTTTCCTCACCTGTGGACTGGGGATGATATCAATGCTTATTTTACATGTTCACTGACAAGATTCAATGAAAGAATAATAGTAAAACACTTAACCCAATGATTAGTAGGATTAGGAATTAAGAGGCTTGAACTTTGGGCCTGGATGCTGTCCCTTCATTGCTCTATCACTTTGAGCCAGAGCACCACTTCCAGTTTTCTGGTGATTAATTGGAGTCTCACAGACTTTCCTGTCCAGGCTGGCTTTGAATCTTGATCCTTAGATCTCAGCCTCCTGAGTAGCTAGGATTACAAGCGTGAGCCACCAGTGCCCGACAGCTCTCCTGATTTCAATGATGCAGAAGCAAAGGCACCTTTGAACTATGGGCTCATCCCTTTCCCCTTGCTGCAAGCTCCCTGTGAATGTGGGTGGGCTCTCCTGTTCTGGGGTGTGTTCTGGCTCCTCCCCTGCAGTCTGCAGTCTAGCTGTGGTCCTCAAGTGGAGATCACATTTCTCTAGTTCCAGAGTCACCAACCCTCTATGTTGCCTCTTCTGGCTGCCTGGACCCTGCCCACACTGTCACACCAAGCGTCTCTCAAACTCTTCGAATTGGGTGTTTCCTGACAGCCTCTGGTTGAAACTTGAGGCATGCCACTAAGGACTGTCTGTGAGGTCTCACCAGCAGCTGTCAGGACGAATGGGAGAAGAGAAAGGAGAAAAGTAGTGACTCTACCAGACTTGGCAGCACAATGAATCATTAATGAAAGCTTTGAACTGTCACATACCACAGCTGAGACAAAGTTACCTCTTGGTATGACATAGCCAGCCTTAGGGACACTTATTTTCTGTCACTTTTATGATTGTTTCAGACTTTTGAAGACAGTTTCATTTGGGAAAACACCTTGGGATCTTCTTCATAATTAATAATCTTCATAATTAATCGCTTCTTGTAATTTCCCTCCAAATAGTAGCTACTCAGCCATTGGCTACCAGTTTAAAAGGAATTGATATGTATATATACAAAATTGATATATATGTATATATACAAAATTGATATATATATGTATATATACATATGGTTCCTTAATTGTATAAATGGTATATTGTATGGCATCTCTTAACAATCCACCAAATTAGTATTTTGACTATTCTGGGTATTTCATACAAATTGAATCATCTGCACATGAATTATCTCCAGATGGCCTTTTGTGTCTAGCATCTTTCACTTACCACAATTTTAAGGTCTATTCATCTTATCCTGTGAAGAACTCCATGCCACTCCCCCCTTTTTTTTGTGGTCCTAGGGCTTGAACTCAGGGGCCTAGGCTTAGCTCTACCACTTTGAGCTACAGCTCCACTTCCAGTTTTCTGGTGGCTAATTGGAGATAAAGAGTCTCAAAGACTTTCTGTTCCAGGCTGGTTTTGAACTGCAATCCTCAGCTCTCAGCCTCAAGTAGCTAGGATTACACACATGAGCCACCAGCACCCAGCACTTGATGCCTTTTTACAACTAAGTATTCATAACATGGCTATATTGTCTTGTACATTCATCAATTGGTCTTTTGGATTCTTTTTGGTGATTATGAATGCTATTAACATGTGTACAGATTCCTGTGTATACAACATGTGTTTTTAATTTTCTAGGGTATACCACCATGAATCAAATTGCTGGGCTCTATGACAAACTTTTTCTGTCCTGGAATTAAGTCCAAGGCCTGTGAATGGTACGAAAGCACTGAGCTACATTCCTTGGCCTTGATAAAACATTTTAAGGAGGTGAAAATCTGTTTCCTAATATGACTACTTTCCTACCAGCCGGGGTTTAACCATCCTAATGAAGTGATTGTATTTCCATTATGATGAATGGCATTGATCATCTTTTCATGTTACTTGCTTAATTTGTCTATCTTCAGGTATTAGATAGATCCATATATATCCATATATATGTATATATATATATATATATTCATTTGTCTATTTTTAATTGGGCCACTTTTCTTTACTGCTGAATTGTTCAAGTTCTCTATATTCTGGCTTTTCTTTTTCTCTTGGGACAAGTTCTTACAGTGCAGCTCAAGCTGGTCTTAAACTTGTGATCCACTTGCCTGTGTCCCTTGAGTAGCTGGGATCATAGGCCTGTACCACCAAACTGACGCTCATCATATATGACTTACGACTATTTTCTTCTGTGAATTTTGTCATAGTATCCCCGTTTTTCACTTGGTTGAAATCCAACATTAAGAATGTTAAGTATGGGGCTGGGAAGTTGGCTCAGTGGTAGAGCGCTTGCCTTACATGCCTGAGGCCCTGAGTTCGATTCCTCAGCACCACATAAGCAAAAAGAAAAAAGCCGGAAGTGACGCTGTGGCTCAAGTGGTAGAGCGCTAGCCTTGAGCTGAAGAGCTGAGGGACAGCACTCAGGCCCAGAGTTCAGGCCCCACGAACAGACCAAAAAAAAAAAAAAAAAAAGAATGTTAAGTATTCTGGTATCATTAATGAAACCACTAAGATCCTGATTTACTTGTCTTCCTCCAAGTCTTATAGTTTTAGCTCTAGAACTTTTAAGCCTGTGACCCATTTTGAGTTCTATTTTGCATGTGGTCCTATTGTCCCAGCTTGATTGGCTACAAAGTCTATTATTGACCCACTGAACTATCTGGGCACCCTGTCAAAAACTTAATGAGGCATTGTGGCACAGTCCTCTTATGCAGGCTACTTGGCATGTGGAGATAGGTGGGCAGAGGTAGGAGGATCTAAGTGCAAGCCTGCCTGAGCAAAAGCATTAGAATGCTTGCCTAGTAAGCATGAAGCCCTGGGTTCTGACCCCAGTACCGCTAAAACATAAAAACAATTGGACATAAATATAAGGGCTTATTTTTGTTGGCTTTGAGCTTCCTAATTTCTGCAAAGCCAGCTAGATAGTGGCTGATTCTACTGAATCTGGAGACTGAATACTGCTTTAATAATATCAAGTCTTCTACTCCATCACCATGGGCTATCTTTCCATTAGATGCTTCAAAATTTTTCCCAGTGGATTTTTTTGTTTTTTAGTGCCAGTCTTGGGAGCTTGAGCGCTGTCCCTGGGCTGCTTTTACTCAAGGCTAGTGCTCTACCACTTGCACAGCTTCACTTCCAGAATTTGGTAGTTAAATGGAGATAAAAGTCTCAGACTTTCCTGCCCAGGCTGGCTTCGAATCATGAGCCTCAGATCTCAGCCTCTTGAATAGCGAGGATTACATACATGAGTCACCAGTGCTTGGCTCCAGTGATTACTTTTTTAAAAACATTTTGTTAAATTTAATCCTTCTGAATGTTTTTTCTTATGAGTGTGTTTTTGGTTTTGGATTATTTATTGCTAGACTATAAAGGTAGAACTGATCTCTATACTATACTACTGTGTGTATCCTGCAACCTTGCTCACTTTACCTTGTGTGTACCATGCTATGGAATGCTCAATGACTTAAGCTATTTAATATAATCCTCTCCGTGGTTTACAATAACTTTAAGTCTAAAACTGCCAGGACTAAACTATTGCTTTTCATCAAAACCATTGACTAATCTCTAGAGCAAAAATAAAACACTGTTTTGTTTCCCCTAAGATGAAACTGTCTTGTTCTAACTTTTACTTAGTCTGGCTTATGAAACAAAAATTTACTCAATTGTAGTGTTTCACAATCACATCAGATACATATTATATGCAGTAAGATTGGGGAGCCACACCCATGCTACCATACTTAGCCAAGCTTTTTTGCTTTGTACCCAGAGCACTGTCAAATACCAGAAACCATCACTATGTATTTTTCAAGGTCTTGAAGGGCAGCTGCCATGGTTTTGCTTCATGAAGGGATGGTATGAGGAGAGAGAAGTACCAGTTCAATGTATGAGCATACAAAATACCGGATGGAAATCCAGTCACTCCCAGTCATCACTTCCTGACTTCTTCCAGTCATGAGCCCAAATGAACTGTTGAAGATTACTGCTCACTTCTCTGATATGTCAGAGTAGTATCTGGGTTTTTATAAGCATGTGGTATTTTCCTTGCATTTCAGAGATGGGCAGAAAAGCCTCAGCTTCTGGAATGCTAAAGTACCTTATTTTTTTAAAAAAAGCTTCTATAATGCATTAGGCAAAGATGCAAAAAGAGAAAATCAAAACACTTAACAGACTTGACATTTATTGTGCAATTTTATTCCCAACAGAACATGTGGCATTCTAGAGGTATATGAGGTAATAAAATCAATACTCCAATTAGAACACCTGAAATAAGTGGCTCTAGTAACAAATGTCTCTCATAATTAAAAATATTCAATGTTTAAAAAACTCTTATAACATTTTAAGTTCCTAAAAGAAATGTGCCTAACACTTAAAAAACAACTTACTCTTCTATATAAATTGTTCACAAAATTTTTTTGCTATTCTATATTACACTATGCATTTGTAGTTTTATTAACATGTCCCTAGGGAGTATTAACTCTACACAATACAATCCAATAGAAATTATTCATAGAGAATCCACAAGACTCCAACAATAAAAATCTTAGGACCAATGGATTTGTCACAGTTTCTTCACATGTGTTATCATAGAAAATAGAGTAAAGGCAAGTTGGCCCCAGTGTTAGGCTGCTACATGAAGTTCTGGAGAGGAGACACACAAAGGCAATGCTGACATTGGGCAGGTTAGGATGGACCAGTGACCTTGAATGTTTTGTGACCCACCTATGACATGCTCTACTCCCTAAAAGCAACAAACCAGGCCCCTCATAGCCTCGGCATGCTCTCGAACTTTAGACACAGCCAAAGAGATAGTATGGGGTGGTAAATTAAAACCCTCTGCTCCCGACCACTCAGCAACACAAAACTAGCAAATATGAAGCAAATAGAATGTTGGCTAATGCCCAATGCCATTTCTAAGGGTTCTCAAACAGTATTCCTTTACTAGGTTCAATCTTTTCCTGCATTTTTATATGGGAATGAACAGTGGCTTTAATTTACTATTTCTTTCTAGAGGTGTCTATCTGGCTTCCTCTTACAGATGTTACTTATAGGTCAAGCCTTATACAGAAACCTGAGCTGTTTTCATAGGGTATATGTTTTGTAAGTATGAATAAGATGCTTTGGAAGTGGTTTTCAGTAGCATATAAACATCAACTCCTTGATGGCATGAATCAAACAAAACTGTTCAAAGTGTTGGCAGGTTTCAAGAACTATGCTTCACTATGGAGAAAACTAAACTGCTTCATAAGGCCAAAGAGACTTCCTTAGTTTGAGTGAGTACTCTGGCTGTCTTTACCCATAATATGAAGATAACAGTAACAGTCTTTCAGGGCTACTGCGAGGATTAAAACTAGACAATTCATCGGAGGGTGCTTACCAAAGCCACTTGTGCAGAGGAACTCACTAGTTACATGTAGCAGTTGGCTTTAGTTAACTATTGCTGTTGGACTGAGTGGTTTTGAAGGGACCATTGTTCTCTACCATGCCCTGGCACATTTGGCCATGTGTACTGGTGCAATGAACAGGTTCTGAATGGGTCTTACTAGCAGACAGATCTTTGTTGCAATCTGGGAAATTATTTCTGCCTTTCTATTCGGCAGCAATGGAGGCTTATGAATGCAAAGACTTGTTAATTTAGTGCTTTCAAAAATTCACCAAGCTAGTTGCAAGAAGAAAAAAATTCCTGTTCTGTAATGTGGTGTGTAATGTATCAATGAATTAGGCAGAGTTTAAAGTTTATACGTAGGAAGTGCTGACGGGTTCTCACTGCCCTTCATGTTGTCAGATGTCAATTCTCCCCTCTCCTCTAGAAAACACAAAGAACCAGCGCTACTGGCTGATAATACAAGTAGCTCTGCCATCATCTGAGTGACATTCTCCTGTTATTTCAAGTGAAGTGGTTATTTTTATCCAATACTTGCACGACTGAAAGAAGCCATCACTGTGTTTACAAAAATACATCATAATGATACATACTGCTGTTTAGACACATTTACATTAGAGTTCTGACTCAAGCGTTCTATTTGACATGTTTTGCCAAGCAGTTCTGGCAAATGTCGCCACATTTAACATACACCAGCAAGATTTGCACCATATGCGCAAAATCATTTTCTATTACATTTCTACAAATTTGTATAAGAAAGCTGTCAAAAATTAACACAGATCTGTGCTGTGAAATGACATTGCACTGAATGAGAAAACTTACATCTAAATCTCTTCTAGGAATGACCCTTTTAAAGGTAATTAAAATCTAAGTGGAAATTAAAGAGGTAGTCAAGAAGGTATCCAGTTTAGGTCCAGAGCAATATGGAATATGGAATGCAAATGGGGGCCGAGAGAGTCCCTGGGTTAAATCCACAGCACTGCAAAACGAACACACACAGATAAAACACTCCAAAAAAACAAAAACCATCACTGGTGAGGGCACTGCATGCTTGCTCTTCTGAATGCACTGTTTCCTTGTAATGTAATGATCCATACATTTTCTGAGAGCAGCAGAAAGGAGAAACAAGTCACTGAAGTACCAGAGACATGTAGAAATCAAGAACCTGTAGACGTGGTCAAGTTTGGGTTATTGTCCAGATTTTGTGTAAACATTATAGTATGGGAAAAGTTATGGGACTTAAAAGCTGATGCCACCTGGAGTACACTGAAGCCATATATTCCCTTATCCCCAACACAGTCACCCACCTACTCTACAGCTAATAAAGGGCTACACCTATCTCTCAGTATTCCTGTCAGTGGAGATGTACTCTCGTTACCCCTCACCTTCCTGGTGAAGGCTGTAAATCACAAACATGAGTCACCTAACCACTCTAGTTGGCACAAGGAATGCCAGGATAGGATGGAAGAAACACTTTAAGGCAGAAGATGATCCATATTGAAGTGTTTACAATGTTTCTTGAAAGCATTTATTGCCTATTTTAACCAAGGCACTGTCAAAAGACAGTAAAAGATGTAGCTTTATTAACTGCTTGCAGAAGACTATGGCCCTCCATGGGTTCCTGGCCAATGTCCAATATAGGTCATTCCAGGATTATCTTGACGTTGTGGGAACTGTGCTGGGGGTTTCCATGCACTGTGGAGAGCAGGCATGGCCTCTGACCTTTTTGTTTGGAAAATACAGGACACTGCTGGTGCTTTTAGCAGGTATGGACCTGATAGTTGGGACTCTGGACCTATCCAGTCACACCCAACAGCATTTACTCTCAGCGGTAGTCAGAACAACCTGGCCCCCTCCTTTTCTCACCACGAGGCAGAGCACAGATACATCCTGAGCTGTTTTACTTCAACTTGTTTCCCACCAAGAATGGAAAAAGTTGACCTAAGACTAAGCTTCTTGTTAGGGCAAATCACCAGGCAAGACTGAGATGTGGAAAATCCACTCAATAAGATAAGCAGTGCCTTCAGATGTCTAGAGATCAATTAAAAGGCTGACAGAGCAACAATGGCATCAAAGTTAAGTGATGAACTTGTAAGCTTTTCACACATGTAGCTCACTTTACCAAAAGGCAAAAGGACATCATTTGTAAGTCCTGATTTAAGTATTAGGTGATCATGAAGGAAACCATGATAAACCCAAGTAGCACAGCAGTCTTAAATGCTCAGGTGGCTAAGGAGAGGATCCAGCAGAATATCTGAGCTGAGCTGTAGCACAGGCCAAATGGATGTTAGTACCTGGGGACAAGCAGTGGAGGTGAAAGAAATACAGTCATTAGTCAGGAGTAGAATGGAATATGACTTAGGAGCTGAGACAATTCCAAGTTCTAGGCTCTTAGACATTAGAACTGGCTGTGGGTGCTGAACATCTTATCCCTGCAGGTCTGGGTTTCTTCACGTGTAGGATGGCTGGTCAGTAGTTCCATTACATAATTCACCTGAAATTGGAATAAAGGCGAGAAGACAGCCTGTGTGCTTTAGGAGCAAAGCTGGTGTATAAACTATCACAGGTGCTTTCTCAAGTGAACACTGCAGCCCTCACTCACACCTGTGATGAGGACATGTCACTGTGAAGGCCATAGAAAGTGAGCACACAAAGCTTCTGTCACCCTAAGGAAGACCAGAACCAAACAGGACTCCAAGATGGTACGAAAGAAACATGCACAAATCTTAAACTTAGAGAAAAACAAGACAGACTCAAGTTTTTCTAACTGTGGTCAAAGACTGCTGCTATGGGAAAAAAGAAGGGCAATGAAGCAAGAATGACTAAAGCCAGTGCAAAACAGCAAAGGCAAGGTGAGAGACAGATGAAGCATGGTGGTCTTCCTCTGCTGGACTTCACATCATCAAAGAATCTCTTAAGATAAACTGCCAAGGCCTCTACACAAGCATCAAGAAGTTCTTTTTGGGGGCTGGGAAGGTGGCTCAGTGGTAGAGCGCTTGCCTTGCATGCCTAAGGTCCTGGGTTCGATTCCTCAGCACCACATAAGCAAAAAGAAAAAAGCTGGAAGTGGCGCTGTGGCTCAAGTGTTAGAGCACTAGCCTTGAGCTGAAGAGCTGAGGGACAGCGCCCAGGCCCAGAGTTCAGGCCCCTCGACTGGACCCACCCCCCCCCCAAAAAAAAGAATTTCTTTTTTAACTCTGGACATATTCTCACTGTTGTCATAAACAACAGCACATCTGCCCATATAGTTTCTTTTACTTCCAAATATTACTGCTAATTTTCCCCCATTGAGATTTCAGTATCAATTTTCCCTACACCTTTTGACAAATCTGTCAAATCTCTATGAACATTAAGCTTATCAGCGGCTGGAAGCCAGTCAGAAGAAAAGCAGAGAGGAATGTGCTGCAAAGAAGGAATTTACATACACTGGATACCCACTATTATTCACTGCAAATGGTCATTTATGATTTTATTTTGAAAAAAATGACCCAAAATAGCTCATAAATGGATGATCATCACACCTTGAATTTCTGTCCTATTTTCAAAACTTTGGTGTTGGTAGATGAAATTAATAGCTTCCAATAAGGCTATTACTACAATGTTTCCCATTTAACTTGTTGCTCAACGAAGAAAACTGTGATCTGGACAAGTTGGGTAATAACTGAAATAAATACCTGCTCACATCCAAAGCTGAACGCTCAGAAATAATGATTCTAGCACCTCTGTAATGTTTCTGGTAAGGAAATGTTGCAAAGACACTACTAATTTCTTGTATGGAGGTGAATAAATTAAATAGGGGACATGAGTGGGAGAGGAACAGTGTGAACTTAGCCAGAGCTTGGAAGTCCTGGGGAATAGTTGGGGGAAAGAGAAGCAAACACACATAGAAGTTCCACTGATGAAATCTGGCAAAATAACAGCAAACCAAAGTTTCATACAAATTCTAAACATCAAGTAGGCACACAAAGGCCCTCAACTTTCAGAAAAACCACTGACAAGCCCATTGCATAGTAGTCAGGATGCCTCAAAGCTGTGTCTACATGCCAAAAATCCTGATCAATGCAATAAATGCCATCAGTTATATCATGCAATTGGTCTTCAGTGCCCCCAAACGGAGAGGAGTTCTCTTTGTTCAACCAATCGCATTGGCGTGTGGACAAAACTGGATTAAGGCTGAGCAAAGGGTGGATCTAGGTGTTCAGGAATTTGAGTATTTGAAAATGGTTTTGGATCTTTGGGTGTTTCTTGAATGATATAATGTAAAAGCTAGTTTGTAAACTCCAGAGAACAAAAAAAGACTTTCTAATCAACCCAAAAGAACTTTTCTCTAATAGAAAAAAGTAGTCAACTACACCTAACCACTGTAAGTGAATGACCTGTTTTCTGAATTTTTTGTTAATAATGGACATTGTAATAATGTATGGGAGCATAGGTGTCACCCATTCCGTGTCTTTGCTGAGAATTCTTAATTCAAGTCTTTGGAAAACATAAAGCCAACTTACTTGAATTAAATAAGAGAATGCTTGTTCCTTAAAATCAGTCTCTCGGTAGGAGCTCTCCCTAGAGTAGGAACATTAACCCTCTCTCCCTTGGGGCTCAGCTCTGCTCAAGAGGCAGGGCTTACTTAAAGATTCAGGACAGTTGACTGGGAGTCCTCCTACTTCCCCCACGCTGACTGTCTAGCCAGTAATCAACTTTACATCAACTGTGGTTTTTCTTTTTCTAATTGTCCTAAAGTCTGTAATGGGTGCTGGAGACTTCCCAAATAACCCAAAATGGATTTCTATTTGGGAATGATGGCAACAAGTCAAGTTTTAAGGTTGAGAACATGTAAAGTATTATAGGAAAACATGCTTTGGATTCTCAGGTCACAGTAAGTAGAAATCCACAATTGGAGCTCTCAAAAGACCAGCTGCTGCAGTGGGAGATTCTGTCCACTAATCCCCAGATCCATCCTGGGAACTTTTATTGAAGACTTCATCCTGTGAAGCCTGATGATCGATCCCTTCATAAAATGAGCCACCGTTGTGCAGGAAAGTCCCCACTGCCCGTCCCTGTCGGGCATGACCCACGGCATCGCTGAACACTTTGTTTATCTGCTCCTCTGAAGGCATCCACCAATCAGGGTTGGAGGTACAGTGCATCCTAATGAATTCTGTGGGGATACACACAACAGTAGGAGAGAGAGAGAGAATACAGCTAGTTTTGGCAGAAAATGACAGGACAGGCTGCTTAACTTAAATGGATGCTCTATCAGAGAAGTTGCATGGGAGAGCCAATGCAATGCTATGATGATGTCACATGCCACACCCAGTTTATTACACCCAACTTTCTCAACATGTAGCTGTTGAAAAGAAAGGTCAACTCTGATTAGGAAGACATGGTATGTACCATGCCTAGTGTATTAGCACATTCCCAAACCTACATTGTTACATGCTTGAATTTCAAGAAAGTTATCCCTAGAAGCACAACAAATATCGTCAGCAATTGTTTTTGTTTTTTTTTTGTCAGTCATGGGACTTGAACTCTGGGCCTGAACATTGTCCCTCAGCTCTTCAGCTCAAGGTGAGTGCTCTACCACTTGAGCCACAGTGCCACTTCTGGTTTTCTGGTGGTTTATTGGAGTTGAGTCTCTTGGAGTTTCCTGCCTGGACTGGCTTTGAACCACGATCCTCAGATCTCAGCCTCCTGAGTAGCTAGGATTACAGGTGTGAACCACCGGCACCCAGCGTTCATCAGCAATTTTAAAGTAGCTGTTAGTTTGAAGATAGAATACAATAAAATCATAGGGTCTCAATGTATGAGGTAACTTTATCATATTTCAGAAAAGCTTTCCTTACTCTTAGAATGCTGCATGATGATGGGCTACACTCCCTCCTCTGCTGTAACATCGGCATAGGAACTGGCATGGTACTTTTTCAATGCCATGTCATCTAAGTATTTAATTTTACCAGAAGGCAGTTGCATGCCTAGAAGAGGCAACTGTTCAGCCAGCACCAACAAACAGCCCCCATTTCTTGCCTGTGTGTTTTTTACCTAAGGGCTGGGTAGGACTCCATAGGAAAGGTATGTTGGAGACTATAGGCACTGGCTAGGCAGCCTAGATGGCACCTCATAGTGAGACAGTGCATCAATCCAGAGGTCCAGCAGCACTGGACCTCTGTGATGTGTTTTAATCTCTGTTTCCCTAACTTGCTTTTAAAATATAAAATATGAATAAAGTTTCTGCAGAGGGATTCAGCTGTGACACCTGTTTCCACTTGACTCCTTGAGCGATACATAGGTAGAACCTGGTAGAACCCTTAACCTCAATACTGCCTCTGGTTTGTAACTCTGCCATCTTTCATAATGCTGGAATGAGGGAAACTGAGAAGAGTCTGATAAGATACACTCTGGAATTTCTAAAACCAAGAAGATGCTCTGGAGCCCTGATACCAATGTTAATATTTTGAGTTCAGGTGGCTTTCTCAGGCACCAGCCAGCTCTTTCAAAATCAGAGGGCAGGGCTGGGAAGGTGGCTCAGTGGTAGAGTGTTTGCCTTGCATGCCTGAGGCCCTGGGTTCGATTCCTCAGCACCACATAAGCAAAAAGAAAAAAGCCAGAAGTGGCGCTGTGGCTCAAGTGGTAGAGCGCTAGCCTTAAGCTGAAGAACTGAGGGACAGAGCCCAGGCCCAGAGTTCAGGCCCCACAACCGGACCCAAAATCAGAGGGCACCATAACCAGAAGCATGCATCCTTTCCCATCCCTGCTCAAAGAGAATCTCTGGGGTGGACTAGGCAATCTCAGCCACACTCTTAGGCTCCAAAGACTTCAGAATGCTCCGTCTAAGGTTAAAGCTGCATCCCAACAGCTAAAGTCTTATCAGTGACACTTACAAAAATAAAAACCCCTATAACTACTAGGAAAATTTTGATTAAACCAACAATGTCTTTAAGGTTGATAAAATTACTATTAAACTGCCTATACAAGTTAACATCTGGGCTTTCTGAGAGGCCTATTTCAGTGTGAGTGTGTGTGTGGTCTGTCTGTCTATCTTTGTCTGGGGCTTGAACTCAGGGCCTGGGTGCTGCTGTCCCTTAGCTTTTTGCTAGGTTAGTGCTCTAACACTTGGGCCACAGCTGTTTTGGTGGTAAACTGGGAATCAACAATTTCATAGATTTTTCTGCCCAGGCTAGCTCTGAATCTGGATCCTCAGATCTTGGCCTCCTGAGTAGCTAGAATTACAGTCACGAGCTATTATTACCCAGCGCTAAGAAATACTTTTAACACAGGAACTCTTTAATCAAAATAGGAAAAGTGTAACTTCAGGCTCTAAGGAAAACCAAATTCCACACAAATTTAAGGAGTTGGACCAAGTATTCTTGAGGAAGAAAGCTAGATAGAGCGCCCAGGCTAGAATGGAAGCTGATCATTTTTACCATTTTTCTAAAAGAAAAAAAAATTCCCCCTGTTCCAGTTGTGCTGAAAGTGACCTTCTTTGGTAGCAAAGAAAATCTGAATTCAAAGCGTGAAAATGACGTGCTATGCAATGCTTATGTACCGTAAGTGAGAACAACAAGACTAAAGCAAACGAAGATTGTTTTGAGCTTCTCAATACCAAGTAGATGGGGCACATGAAAAGCCTATAAGATCTCAGTGGCAAGAAATCAAAATACAGTAAGGCTAATAAACACTTGTACTGGGAGCCACAGCCAATGCGGTGAAATGGGATCACGGATGGTGGACACTGAGCGGAAGGATGCAGTACCTCGGAGGCATGTGACTTTAACTGGATCCAGAGGGCGTCTTTCAGGACCTGTCTCTCCTGACTGCACTGACCTTTTCCTTTTCCCAAGGCCGCATGAGTACTTAAGCTCATCGGTTGTGAAAACAAATCTGATGAGGTATCGCAGGAGCCGTCTCCCATCTTTCTTTGAAGAATTTACAGCCTCATCCCACTGTTTGCTCGTTATGTAGACAGGATAGTTGTTCAACAGCTGCTTGCTTCCCTGGAAAAGCAAAATATTTTCTCATTACCTACTGAGCCAGCCAGCCAGAAGCCAAAGTGATCTCCATTTCAAAGGCAAACATGCTTTTTAACCAAGTGGCTGTGCTGACAATGAACCAAGTACTGAAGAGCACAAGTAATTGCTCACACTCAAAAACGGGCACTTTTCAAATTACATTTGCATTTTCTATAACAAGAGCCAATGAGGTATAATGAACACCTTTGAAAGAGGAGCTATTTATAACTTGCATTTTAACAGGTAGGTTAAAATGTGTCAAGATCCAATGACAGAGAACACTATTTAAATATAACCTGTAACTTTCCTTTTCAATCTATTAAAATATGCAAAAATGACTTTGAAGAGTGCGATCAAACAGGTCCCTTCATCCTTTGGCTGGCAGTTAAGTACTTCTAGAAATGATGCTGTTGGTGGTCTATTTTAATAAGATATTACTGTGTTGAATGTGCCTAATATCTGATAGTCATTGCATTACAGTAGATGCAACATTAAAGAGTGAATTTTTAGAAAGAAGAAAACTGAAAACTTAGAAAATACAATAATGCAAAACATTTTCTCAAATTATAGCTTCTGCAAATGCTACCATGTCAACTCATTTTTTTTTTTTTTTACTTTTCACCTTCATAATTTATATCTGCTATAAAATTCCCCGGCTAAATAGCTGCAGAGGGACTAATTACAAGAATTTCTGTAACATTTATAGGCCATGTTGAGTCAATTGCACCTACATGACCATTACTTTAGTTCTGGCTGTCCATAAAATTCTACAATGCAGGACAAATTAATTAACCCGTGATCTCAGTTTTAATGTACTCCTTCCCCAGTAATTAAGGTGTACAAAATAAAAAAAAAAAAGAAAACTCATTCAACAGTTTTATAACTGTAAATTTACTATAGGTTATAAATTGGGCACTGTTTGGGTCTGACAGGGTTTTATTTTTTAAAGCGTTCTGCTTATTTAAGCATCAATAAGGGTAAGCAGTACAGGAGCAACAGCAAAGAGGTGGCGCCAGATTTGGTTAGGAACCATCAAGTGAATTGCACACATTTTCCTGAAACCAATAAGGACTTACATTTTCCTTTCGTAGGGTAGGCAATTAAGGTTGTAGTTTGTGCTTTGAAAGGTGGGGTTCAAAGTCAACACTGGTTTCATGTTTTTTTGAGATGCACTTGAGCAAGTTACTTGAGCTTGTTGGACCACACTTTCCACCTTATAAAACAGAAGACCTACATCGAATGGGCGTATTTGGTGCCAGGTGCTGGTGGCTCAGGCCTGTAATCCTAGCTACTCAGGAGGCTGAGATCTGAGGATCACTGTTCAAAGCCAGCCCTGGGAGGAAAGTCCCTAAGACTCTTTTCTCCAAGTAACAGAAAACAGAAAGTAGAACTGTGGCTGAAAGTGGTAGAGCACTAGCCTTGAGCAAAAGACCTTAGGGATAGTGCTCAGGCCCCCACAACACACACACACACACACACTCACTATATATATATGTATATATATATATATATAAAATAAGTGAATGGAGTATTTAGGTGTACAAATGAATCCTTAGCTCTGTGGGCAATAGGAGACCGTTTGAATGGGGAGCAGTGAGCAGAAGTTCATAGGCTCTTTCAGTCCAGACTCCAGGAATCAGGGTGAGGCATGAGTTGGTCTAAGCAGTGTTGAAAGAAAATGAGGGGGGCTGGGAACGTGGCTCAGTGGTAGAGCACTTGCCTTGCATGCATGAGGCCCTGGGTTTGATTCCTCAGCATCACATAAGCAAAAAAGAAAAAATCCAGAAGTGGCTATGGCTTAAGTAGTAGAACTCTAGCCTTGAGCTGAAGAGCTGAGGGACAGCGCCCAGGCTCAGGGTTCAGGCCCCATGACTGGACCCCCCCCCAAAAAAAAAGAAGAAGAAAATGAGAAATGCAGAAATGAGGAGGGTAGGCAGACAGTTCAGAGAACCAGGGTATGGGAGACAAACAGGTGATCCTAAGTGAGGTGGCAGTGGTTGGAACAAAGATAAGGCTGAGGGCATGAGCGAAAAGAGGAGGGGCAGTACTGTTTCCCTAAAAGGGAAGAACTTATTAGGTTCTGAGCAGTTTACCCCCAGCCCTTAGGGCAGCCAGGTGTGGTCTGGGGAAGGTAGGGAAGGTGGAATCGAAGGTTGGTTGGCTTGTAACCACTAACTGCATCAAAGCACTTCTGTGAAAGAACTTTAGTAATAGATGTCACCCATTTATTAAGTGGCTGATAACCAGTCTGAAGTGCTCATCCCAAGCACTTTGCACACAGGGTCCTTTCTCTTTGCAGGAAGCAGCGTTCAGACAATTACAAAGCTGGACTCAGGGTTCACTCTGGGGCAGTGACTACCTTTCTCTTAACTTCAGTTCCAGCCTGTCAAAATAGGGATAATGATGGCAGCTTGCTAATTGTGGTAAAGTGTCCACAGATCTCCCAACAAAGAGCTGTTGAGAATTGGTTTTAAGCAATACTCTGCTCCCAGGGTATAGAATAGCACCTGCCTTAAAGTAGTGCACTTGTTACCTGACTAGCTCAGTGCAATGCTGGCTGTACCAGCAAACACAGCAGTGGAGGTTACAGCTAAGCACTTTTGGTTTTTCATCATTGTGAGGTGGACATTCAAGCCTTTGATGAATATAAATTTGCAAACTTAAGAAACTTTGAGACCAATAGAGACAGGGACCATTAAGAAGGGACCCCATCCATCCTTAATTAAGCCCCTCTTTTAACTAATGGTCCCTTATATACTGTTGGCCTTAGGAAAAGAGACTATACAAGGTGCTTTAAAAATTATTAGCACAATATATATTTTTTTCTTTTTTTCATTGGTTGTGCAGACTGAACTCTGGGCCTGGGCTCTGTCCCTGAGCTTTTCAGCTCAAGGCTAGCATACTACCACTTGAGCCACAGCGCCATTCTAGCTTTTTTCTGCTTATGTGGTGCTGAGGAATTGAACCCAGGGCCTCATGCATGCGAGGCAAGCATTCTACCACTGAGCCAACCTCCTAGCCCCATCTATATAATTTTAAAACTCCTCTCCAGTATGTGAGTTCACTTGCAAAGTAGCTTATTTCTCTACCAAAGAAGGTGTATCTTTTCCCAAGATCTCACACCTTAGGGACAGAGCTGGGGAACTCTGTTCTCCTTACCCCTAATGCTATTCCCCTAAGAGAATTCTATTTTAAGATGGGAGGTACTTTAACAATCCAAGAGCTAATGATCCAAAACAGGGGTTATGTCAAATTCTTAGCAAAATCTACCCTCAGAAGAGCTCAGCATTTATCCAAACACAGAAGCTCCACATAAAATATGCATCTCATAAAATATAAAAACACCAATTGGAGGCGATTTTCACCAGAAAACAGAAAAGAAATAGAACAACTAATTTACAGTCCCAAATACAACTCAGAATGCCCTGTGGGTTATGAATGAGAGTTATAATCCTAGTTTTAGCATATTAATTAATAGAAATAAAATGTGATAAATAATAAAAAGGAGAAAAAGCTCATGTACCTAAAATGATAAATAGTATATTTGCTGGGATGGCTCAGGCCTGGAATCTAGCTATTCAGGAGGCTGAGATCTGAGGATCAGAGTTCAAAGCCAGCCCAAGCAAGAAAGTCCCTGAGACTCCAATTAACTACCAGAAAACCTGAAGTGGAGCTGTGGCTCAACAGGGTAGAGCACTAGCCTTGAGAAAAAGACCTCAGAAAGAGTGCCCAGGCCCCTAAGTTCAAGGCCAAGACCAGCCCCCCTACCCTTGCAAAAAAAAAGTACAGTAATAATGATGATGGGTATTAAAGGTTTAAGTGTCTTTTCCTAGGAAAATACAAATTATTTTCCCTATTTTTATGGAATTCTGATTCTATACCCTCTTCAAATAGCCACCAACTTTGGCCTATTCTTGGGCTGTTTTTGAAAAAAAAAAAAGCCAACAAAAACCCCAAAAACAAACAAACAAAAACCCAAGATGAATAAATCTCAATGTCTTCACAGACTCATATCCATGGAACACATGGGTATACATTTGCTAGTAAGTCATTAAGCAGCTAGTTCTAAGTTAAGACTTTTGAACAACATGCCACATGAGCATGAAGCAGGAGGTGTGGTCAGAGAGGTTTCTAGAGGAAGTGAGCTTTTCATCTTAAGGAAATTATATACAGAACTTTCTTTCTCTTCCCAGAGGCCTACCTCGGTTGGCTGGTCTGCAGGTTGTGGCATCAAGAGCTGGTTGTGGTGCTGTAGCACTGTCTTCAGATAATCTAGAACAGTCTGGCAGGGCACTGGAGGAGAAAGCAACAGTTATATCAAACAAGTTCTCTTCATCACAATATACTCTGAGATCTAAAAAGATGTAATGTGAACTTAAAAAAAAAGATTTATTTTCCAAAGGAAATAGAATCTTTTGTGTTCATCGGACATCGTAGTTATTTCATTCTGTAAATACTGAACAGATGCTATAGTTTCAGGACAAGTTTTAGGATTAGCACAATTTGATAAGAACTTTCAAGTCCAACTTACTCCAAGAGACATTTGAGTCAACAATGGTAACCAGGAACACCTCATAGAAGAAACATGTTTCATTTTCTTTGACTCTATCTGTAGCCTGAACATCTAGGGACTTTTTGAAAGTAAGGTACTGAACTAATGTTTCATACATTTTTCTTTTTAAGGTACTAGAGTTTGAACTCAGGGTCTTGATAGACAAGACATGCCATACTACTGAGCCACATCCCCAACTCTCTTTTGCATTAATTCTAAAAGACAGGCTCTTACCTTTTGTTCAAGTCTGTGTCTGGACTGAGCTTACTACTCTATTATGTTTTGCACTGTAGTTGAGATAACAGATGTGTGCCACCATGCCTAGCTTCTTTCACGGAAACAGAATTTCACAGAACCTTTGAACTCAGGCTGGCCTGGAACTGCAATCCTCTTGATTCAAGGCTCACATGCTAGGAAGACATGCACACACCACAGAGCCCAGCTTAGTGGATGAAAAGGGGTCTTGCAAACTTTTGTGTGTTTTTTTGGCTCGGCTGACTTTAAACTGTGATCTTTCCAATATCAGCCTCCCAAGCAGCTAGGATTATAGGCATGAATTGCTGCATCTGACCACAGGTTTTTTTAAGCAATAATATTCACACTGTTCATGTGCTGGCAGCTTGGCCCTTAGTGATGCTGAGAGATGGTGGAATATTTTAAGAGGAAGAGACTAATGCCTGATGTCTGTGTGAAACAGACGACGGTCTTCAAAGGAAGCAGTGGGACCCTGAGATGGACCCAGAGAATGGAGTTGTTATGACAGACTAAAGCCAGCCGCTCCTTGTGCTGTCTCTCCCTGTCTTACCACATAATCTCTTCATCTCATCTCTGCTCCCATTACTGTGCCATCTGCTAGGGCATAATACAGCAGGATCCTTGCCAGTCCCAGCACCATGTTGTTTGGATTTTCAGTCCACAAAGCTATAGACTAAATTATCTTTTCTCTATAATCTACCAGTCTTAGTTCATTACAGTAAAATAAAATGGACTAATACACTCTTTTTTTTTCTGTTCCAGTACTATGGCTTGAAACTCACGGGCCTGGGTGCTATTCCTCAGACTTTTAGCTCAAGGCTGGAGCTTGAGTTCATCTGCTGGCCTTTTGGTGTTTAACTGGATATGAGTCTTACAGACTTTCCTGCCTGGGCTAGCTTCAAATTGCAATCCTCACATCTCAGCCTTCTGAGTTGAAGGGATTAGAGTGCCCGGATTAATACACTCACTTTGACAGATCATTCCCAACTCATCAATAATCAGGAATCCCATCCAAGCCAGCGCTGGTGGCTTTCACCTGCAATCCTAGCTATTCAGGAGGCTGTCTGAGGATAGTGGTTCAAAGCCAGCCCAGTCAAGGAAAGTCCTTGAGACTGTTATCTCCAATTAAGCACCAGAAAATCAGAAGTGGCAGTGTGCCTCAACATGGTAGAGTGTTCACCTTGAGCTGAAGAGCTGAGGGACAGTGCCAGGCCTACAGGTTCAAGCCCCACGACCGACCAAAAAAAAATAAATAAATAAAGAATCCCATCCAATTTAGGTTTTCTTCCCAATATGAATATCCCTATCCTTCTCTGAAGAAGCTCAACTGACTTGATCCAGTTCAGATGTGACTATGTATTTCACTGACCATTGCACCATCTTTGTGAGACATTATCTTATAAAATCATCGAATAATTACAAAAATCCCTGACTGCCTCAGCTATAGAAAGAGGTATATATTAGGAGGATTTTGGTCTGAGACTGGACTTAGGTAACAAGTTTGAACTCCATATAGAAATTAACTAAATGAATAAAGAGGCTGAGATATGTATTAAGTGATAAAGCACCTGCCTAGCCAGCATGAAGTTCAAAGCCCAGTAATACCAAAAAAAGAAGGTATTAACTCAAGATAGATGCAATACATCCTCTGGGTCTGGGAAGGTGGCTCAGTGGTAGAGTGCTTGCCTTGCATGCCTGAGGCCCTGGGTTTGATTCCTCAGCACCACATAAGCAAAAAGAAAAAAGCCGGAAGTAGCGCTGTGGCTCAAGGGGTAGAGCGCTAGCCTTGAGCTGAAGAGCTGAGGGACAGCACCCAGGCCCAGAGTTCAGGCCCCATGACTGGACCCCCCCCCAAAAAAAAAAGAATACATCCTCTGGATTTAGACATTCAATATGAGAAAAAAAACAGCAGAAGAGCCAGGCGTAGTGGGGCATAACTGTAATTCTAGGACATGGAAGGCTAAGGCAGGAGAACTACATAGCCTGAGCTATGTAGTAAAACCTGTGTGTACACACACACACACACACACACACACACACACACACACACACACACACACACACACACACACACACACACACACACACACACACACACACACACACACACACACACACACACACACTTTGAGAAACTAAGGGATACTGGCTGCGTTTAGTTCTGGGTGTTTATTCACTGTGTAACCTTTAAAACTTTTAACTTCTGTATCCCAGTCCTCTACACAGGACTGAACAGGGAGATCCTATAAACCTAGTTTATGATTAGGATAAAATGAAACGGTACCTCTGGTACTGCCACGTGAAGTGACTGGGGCAAGGCTGAGCCCTGGACAAAGCTTGGAAGTTTAGTAACTGACTAATCAGGATTTGAACAAACTTCCTTTGATCTCTCTATCCTTATTTTACAATTTTAAGAATGAAAATATTTTTAAATGAAGTATAAAAATGTTTCCAATGAAGCCTATTAAACTGAATCTCCAGTGTAACGTCAACCACATTAAAAATAATGTGTGAAAAAGAGAAGGAAGGGCTGGGAAGGTGGCTCAGTGGTAGAGTGCTTGCCTTGCATGCTTGAGGCCCTGGTTTGATTCCTCAGCACATATGCAGAAAAAGCAGGAAGTGGTGCTGTGGCTCAAGTAGTAGAGCTAGCCTTGAGCTGAGAGCCCGGGCCAGAGTTCAGGAGAGAGAGAGAGGAGAGAGAGGAGAGAGAGGAGAGAGGAGAGAGAGGAGAGAGAGGAGAGAGAGAGAGAGAGAGAGAGAGAGAGAGAGAGAGAGAGAGAGAGAGAGAGAGAGAGAGAGAGAGAGAGAGGAGAGATAAGCTGGGTACTGCTGGCTCACACCTTTAATCCTAGCTACTCAGGAGACTCAGGTCTAAGAGGCTGGTTCAAAGCCAGCCAGGCAAGAAAGTCCGTGAGACTCTTAACAATTAACCACCAGAAAACTGGAAGTGGTACTGTGGATAAAAGGGGTAGAGTGCTAGACTTGAGCAAAAGAGCTTAGGGACAGTACTCAGGGCCCAAGTTCAAGTCCCAGGACAAACAAACAAACAAACAAAAAACATACACACATAAAAAACAGAAGGAAAGATCAAGCCAATATTAATAATCACCAACAATGATTTACATTTTAGATGTGGAATAATGGCTGTGATTATTCCTTTATCAGCCTTATAAAAATCAGTACAGGTTTAGTATACCAAAGCTGAAAATTTTCCACGATGCTCCAAAATCTTGCGCCAACAAGACAAGCAGACAATGCTACACTGATCTCACACGATAGGTTGCTGTTAATATATAGTGTACCAAAGTATTCTGTAGTGCACAGGTGAATCTGAAATGTAAGTGGTTTCATATTTAGACTTGGGTCCCATCTCATTCATTCCTCATTTACTATGTATATACAAATATTCCCAAATCTGAAAAAAAATCAGGCATCTGGAACAGTTCTGATACTAAGCATTATAGATGAGATATTCAACCTGTACTGTAAATACAAAACTTTTATTAGAGTAGGCATAACAACCGAATGGTTGTAAGAAAAGTGTCTCTGTAACTGTCTCTCTCCCTGACCTTGCATCTATGATCTTCAGAGTTGATCTCACAGTTCTGGAGCAGCTGCCAGGCCAATTCTCCCACACTGCACACATCTAACATTTAGGCAACACTGCTAAGCTCTGACCAAGGCCAACTGATTCACATGTTGGGAGAAGATGGAATTGTTTATGTGTACTTACCAGCTACTGGGGGTTCTATTTAAGCAGTGGGCACAATGCCTGGGCACCAGGCTGAAATCCAAGAAGGCTGAGGACAAAGCTCATCCATAGCCAATAACTACTCCCTAGGGCACTCTAAGTGACACTATCTTTTAGTCTCTTCCGTGAAGTTCTTCAACCCAGGCCTTTAAAAGGCAGAAGCTTCTAGGTGCTTCCTCCTCATGCTGGAATATGGAATATTGCTCTTGGCTGGGGGCTCTTTGGATAACTGCCTAGATTTACACAAGGAGGCTGCAAGGTCAATTACATATTTTCTGTGAAAAAGCCAAAAATAAGTCAGTAATTCAATCTGGAAGATGGAGATATTAGAGCAATGCCCCATTGCCTAGAGAAACACCGAGAGGGAATTATGGAAATCTATTCTCCTGCATCTTTGTTCTTTAAGTCTATAGCACTGTAGACAATTATGGTGTGGAATTTCCATGTAAGGATGTTACCATTACCTTCCAAGATAGGGACTAACCAGCCAGTGCATCATATGTGATTCCAGTCCTTCCTTAGGGCTCCAAATAGGGAGCTGGGTCAAGGCTTACAGCTGTTTAAAGATCAACAGGGGCTGGGCATTGGTGTCTCATAACTGTAATCCTAGCTCCTCAGGAAGCTGAGAGCTGAAGATGGCAGTTCAAAGCCATCCTTGCCAGGAACATCTGTGAGACTCATTGCCAATTAACCACCAGAAATCTGGAAGTGGAGGTGTTGCTAAATGAGGTAGAGTGCTAGCCTTGAGCAAAAGAGCTCAGGGACAGCACTCAGGAAGAGTTCAAGCCCTGGCTTGAACTGGCAAAAATAAATAACTAAATAAAAAATTTTTAAAAATTAATAGGGCCCTAAAGGAGCCAATTATGCCCTCCACAGGTCTTCCCCAATGCAAATCATAAATTTAAGCAAATCACAATAGCTGATGGAAAGATTGCAGCCTCAGAACTACTAGGAGATTCCATAAAACTCATTTCTATATTCTGCAGAACCTCCCAGATACTAAGTTTAATGAGAGAATAAATCAGGAACCAATGCCATAGAAAACTCCACTGGAAGAGAAGGGTGTAGAGGAAGCTTTTCCGTGTCAACAAGAAAAAGGAATCCTCTATAAGACTTTGTCACGGCCAAGGAAGGGTAGTTAACCTAACACAAAGTCTTTAAGGCATTCCAAGATAATGTCAGTACTGTTTGCAAACAGGCTCTGGAATTAGTCCTAAAGCAATGGTGGGCACTATTTTTTCAATGTATGGATCAACTTTAGGAGATTCCAGGAGAGTCACTGAACATCTGAGATTCCACTATCTTACTTCTAAGACCAAGGTAATTATCTATTGTGTACTGAAAGGACTAACTGAAATGTAAGAAAGTACCTAATAGTGCCTTCTGCCAGATACCAATAATTTAAGAGACTAGTTTATTCTTCAGAGGCTCCCTTAATGCTGACTTCCTGCTTCCTATCCAAGAAGCTATTAGTATTAAAGTTCTTTTCCAAAGCAACTACTCCAATTCTGGTTTTGCTCACATTAAGAATGAATGTGTGTATGTGTGTGGAGGGGGGTGGAATGTAATTGTAGAGATGGGAGGGAAGGGATGGTAGGGGAAAAACAAAGGAGGAGGCAACAATGCTTGATAAGAAATGTACTCATTACCTTGCTCATGTGATTGTAACCCCTCTGCACAGTACTTTCACAATAAAAAAAATTTTAAAGGGGCTGGGAAGGTGGCTCAGTGGTAGAGCGCTTGCCTTGCATGCATGAGGCCCTGAGTTCGATTCCCCAGCACCACATAAGCAAAAAGAAAAAAACGCAGGAAGTGGCGCTGTGGCTCAAGAGGTAGAGTGCTAGCCTTGAGCTGAAGAGCTGAGAGACAGCGCCCAGGCCCAGAGTTCAGGCCCCACGACTAGACCCCCCCAAAAAAAATTTTTTTTAAAAAAGAAGAAGAAAAGAAAATAAAAAGAATGAATGTGTGGGGCTGGGAAGGTGGCTCAGTGGTAGAGTGCTTGCCTCGCATGCATGAGGCCTTGGGTTCGATTCCTCAGCACCACATAAACAGAAAAAGCCGGAAGTGGTGCTGTGGCTCACATGGTAGAGTGCTAGCCTTGAGCTGAAGTGCTGAGGGCCAGCACCCAAGCCCGAGTTCAGGCCCCACAACGGACAAAAATAAAAAAAAGAAAAGAATGTGTTTCTAATTCCTGATTTTTTTTTGATTATATACCCCAGGTTGGTAGTGAACTTTCAATCCTCCTCAGCCTCCCAACTTTTCTCTTCACTTCTCTTCTCAGCTACTATGTTTCTCTAGACTTTCCTAAAGCATTATTTAACATACTTTGCGAAACATATTTTTGGAAGGCTTAAAACTTTTCAAAATATGTCACATACAAATTTACTGGGAAGCTGACATTTCTTACCGTCCTCTTGACAATCTGTATACTTAATCATTGTTAAGGGTCCTCCTCACATTCTAGAAATAGATGATCCGCCACAAGTAATGCTCAGCTTAAAAATGCAGTTGTGATGTTAGGCGAAATGAACCCCAAGATAAGGATTCAAATGTTTTTTCTTTCTTGCAATTGTTTCTAACGTATTTATAAAATGATTTCTTTGTTGCTTTGTATGTCCCTCCCGACAGTATAACCCCTGCTTTCACTGTATTTGATGTTAGTATAATTTGTGGAGGGGAAGGGAAAAAACAAATTGTTTAAATAGGGATACAGGTGGACCCATTGCAACAATGAAATGTACAAGTCTTATGTTGAAAAACGAACCTTACAATTTTGGCAGGGGGGGTAGTAATGTGGGGATGGGGGTGGGGGGGTGGGAAGGGGAAGTATAGGAGGAGGCAACAATGCTTGATAAGAAATGTACTCATTTACCTTGCCCATGTAATTGTAACCCCTCTGTACAGTATTTTCACAATAAAAAAACAAGAAGAAAAAAAGAAAAAATGAAGTTGTATTTTTGATAATGACAGCATCCTGTTTCAGTTCAATTCATGTGTACAGCTGCAATGGTATGCCAGATAGTAGACTAGAATATGAGAATTCAACCAAGAGAGGCTAAATCTCTACCCTTAAGGACCTCACATGACTAGCCTCTCTTATCAGGGCATCAAGAGAAACACACAAAGCAAACACTCCCTTTATGACAACCTAACAAGTATGTACTGTGAACTACAGAAAGTCCTTAACTTTGCCTTGGAGCTGGGGGAAGGGTCTATTACACAGGAGAGCATCTGTGTACTCAGGATACCCAGCAATTTCTCAACTGCATTAAGAAGATTAGCAGGAATAAGGAAGACTAGAGGTGGGCTGGGAAGGTGGCTCAGTGGTAGAGTACTTGCCTTGCACGCATGAGGCCCTGGGTTCGATTCCTCAGCACCACATAAGAGAAAAAGGCAGAAGTGGCACTGTAGCTCAAGTGGTAGAGTGCTAGCCTTGTGCTGAAGAGCTGAGGGACAGCACCCAGGACCAGAGTTCAGGCCCCCCATCTGACCAAAAAAAAAAAAAAAGAAGACTAGAGGTATAGAATTATCTGGCTGCCAGAGCCATAAATTGTCCAGTAAACTGGAATGCTGGGTAACTGATGGGCAGTGAGGGTTGTATTTCTAAAAACAATGACCTTGGAACTAAAGGGCCTCAAGGGTCATCCTGGGGGTTCTAGAATTTGCTCCACAGAGTATGTCTAGTCCTTATGGTTTTCTGCCACTTAGGATATGGGGCTGCTAAAGCAGAACCGCTGGGAATTTGGGAAAGGAGCAGTGAGACCCTTGTAAGGATCAGTTATGAGATGGGCCTCAATGAAGGCAGAGGGAAAAGGAGGAGGGTCCAAACCCACAGATCCATGAGAAGTGGAATCCAAGAATGGCAAATGACTGAAAGTGGGAAGAGACAAAATACAGTGGACTGAAGACCCCTAATAAACATGGCCTCTTTAAAAGGTCAGAACAGTGACTTTTAACCCAGGAAAAGTACTTAAAAGCACAGAATGATCTCCCTCTTTTTCTTTTTTCTTTGGGTTAAGACAGGGTGCTAAGAAGCCCAGCCTGACCTGGAGCTCAGGATCCCTGGCTCAGGCTCCCCAGTGTTGACATTGTAGGCATGCACCTGACAACTCTTACTTCAAGTTGACATTTGCTCATTGGAAGAGCCAGGTACTCACTACTTACTGAATTAGTACTTTCAGAACGGTTAAGCTTGCTTAATGAAAGAGGAAACTGAGACTCAGAATGTAAATGATTTGCCAAAAGCCACAGCTAGCAAACAGCACATGTCTGCACTGCAGCCACTAGAAGGACCTTTTGTTCTTGTAAAATTCCTTTATCTAAAACCTGACATTATTGATCTATAAATTTTTAATCTTTTCACTTGGAAAATGACAACAGTGGACTAACAGGATCATTATTACATAATCCAAAGTTAGTTTTCTAGTCTGTAGAATTTAGCTGCTCTTACCAAAAAAATATCATAAAAGGGTAACTGAGGTGGGTGTTAATTTTTTCACTATAGTAGCCTTTGTACCTGTATCCCATAATACTATGTCACATAATTACATACACAAAATAAAAATTTGATTAAAAAAATAAAGCCAGGTGCTGGAGGATCCAATTTGTAATCCCAGTTACTCAGGAGGCTGAAATCTGAGGGTCACAGTTCACAGCCAGCCCAGGCAGCAAAGCTATAAAACTCTTATATCCAATTACCCATCAAAAAGCGGGAAGGAGAGGTGTAACTCAAGTAGCAGAGTGCCAATCTTGAGCAACAAAGCTCAGGGACAACACCCAGGCCCTGCGTTATAGCCCTAGTACTAGCGTACCTGCATGCACACATACACATACATACACACACACACAATTTTAAAAATTTTAAAAATCAGTAATAAGCCAGGAACTGGTAATAAAATCCTAGCTACTCAGTAGGTTGAGTCTTGGAGGACTGTGCTCAGGCAGGAAAGTCCATGAGACTCTATCTCTAATTAACAAGTAAAATGCTGGACCTGGAGGCATAGCTCAAGTAGTAGAGCACCAGCTGTAAGCGAAAAAGCCAAGGGAAGCCGGGAGCGTGCGCGTCCGGTCGGCGTGTTGCCTGTCAGCGGAGTGTTGCTCGTGGTTGGTGCGGTGTAGCCTCTGGTGAAGCATGTCTAAAAGTTTACAGAGTAAGTAGAAAAGGAAAAATGCGTGCTGAGAAGACAAAGAAGAATGCCCCAAAGGAACTCAACAGACTTAAAAGTATTCTCAAAGTCAATGGTGATGTTTTCATGAAAGATGTTGAAGAAATAGCAACGTGGTGGCACCCAAACATTGCCAGGAGAAAATGGATTGTGTGGAGAAGGATGAAAATGATGACATGAAGATGGAGACTGAAATTAAGAGAAACAAAAAAACTCTTTTAGACCAGCATGGACAGTACCCAGTATGGATGAACCAGAGGCAGAGAAAACGGCTGAAGGCAAAGTGAGAGAAAAGAAAGGGAAAAAACAAAGCAAAAGCAGCAAAGGGTCTGGCCTGGTCACCTCTTAAAAACTTGAAAATGTATCAATGGGAGAGATGTTTGATTAAAATGTATACCTTGAAAAAAAAATGGGAGAGATGTTTGATTAAAATGTATACCTTGAAAAAAAAACTTGAAAATGTATCAATGGGAGAGATGTTTGACTAAAATGTATACCTTGAAAAAAAAAAAAAAGCCAAGAGACCCTGAGTTCAAGCCCTGGTACTAGCAAAAATAAATCAACAAACAACTTAATCTTCCCCGTATTTGGCACTTAATGAATTTCAAGGAATTTTATTTACCACATCTTATGATCATAGGCCCATAGGTTTTGCTGTCTATAGACATTGTGTCTTAAGATAATTATAATGTACAATTAAGATTTAACAGTGCTCTTTTTTCTATTTTTAGTGGAGCATAAAGATTGATTCTCATCAGGCAACTGATCATAAGATTGATCTCATATCCAATGGCATCCTAAATGAGATGAAGTACAGGATCTTATATCCACTTTTCTCAGTGATTGTGCTTAGAGAGTTGAGACTACCTTACTTTACTGGAAATTCCACTGTTTGTTTCCTTCCAATAAATTCTCGCTCAGTACTTCCTAAAGCTAAACCAAATAGCATTTCCTTTTGTGACTTTTTTCCTTTAACTTAATTCCATTTCTTTTGAAAGAAACTTTACCTTTTTAACACTTTTTTATATGTACTGTGATGATCTAATACAGTAACACATACTTGGGCACTGGTGGTTCACCAACTATAATCCTAGCTACTCAGATGCTGAGGTCTGCATATCCCACTTTGAAGCTAGCCAGAGCAGGAAAGTCTATAAAATTCTCATCTCCAATTTACCATCAAAAATCCGGAAGCAGAGGTGTGGCTCAAGAGGAAAAGCAGAAGAAACCTTGAATGAAAAGTGTTTTCACTCTTCAGATTAAGACATGTTGAAGTGCCTCATCCCAAAATTATTTGTCATGGGCAGGCTAAGGAAGCCTTGGCAAGTCTATTTTTCCAAATTTTCTAAACTGCTGGCAAGAATAAATAAGTTACATACAACATATATGCTTACAGATTAATAACAAGACCAATGAAAAGAGTTGCAATGTCCTGCAAGTAATATGGCAGCGTACCTGGGATGCTCTCTAGTTTCCTTCTGAGCTCTTCATTTTCCTGCTGCAGTGAAATAACCTCCTGCTCCAGCTCTTGGCATCGAGGACAGTAGCCTTCCTCTTCCTCCTCTTCTTCCTCCTCGGGCAGGGTAGAAGAGGATGGGTGACCATGAGATTCAGATGTTGCTGGAGAAGTCCAACCACCTAGTGTATGCACAGGGGAGGTTGAAAGAGGATCCACGTCGGCCAGGTGGCTATACTCACTGACCGATGATGTGTTCGGAGTCGGGAAGCTCCCCGAGAGTAGGTAATTTTGGAGGGAGTCGGTAAAAACTCTCAAAAAGGCAGAAGTTTGTTGTTTCCTTTGCATATATTGCATCTCTATGTCGACATTGTCTGAGGTCTGGCTGTGGACCCCTTTCCCAATGTGACATGGTTCTTGTCTGTCATTGTAACTAGAGCCTTCTTGCTTTATGCAAGAAATCATAGATTGAGAATGGTTGGAGTCCAGAAGTTTTCCTCCACAATTTAAGAGACTAAGAACACGACTGCATTGCTGGGCAAAAGCATCCAAGATCATACGACTCTCTGAAAAGAAATAAAAAGAAACATCAGTGGCTGACAGCCAAAGGCAAGGAAGATGCAAAGTCCTCAATTTTGACTTGATGTTCAACCATATTTTAAAAAAATAGGCATTTCTAGCTTCTGTCATAAATCAAGGCAACGAATCCCCTATTAACAAGACACAGATTCCTGAAAGGCCTGATGAGGGATCCCACCCCTTCCTCTAAGAATGAACTGGGCTTTGACCCTAGGCCCCGGGGAGATTTTCCTCTCTGTAGCATTCATTGGTCTGCACAGATCTAATTGTACACCTTTGGTTTCATTAATATCTTTACTCTAATGAATTGAGCTGGCCACTGATACTCAATTCTTCATTGATAGGAGGGCTTACAGCAATCATTACTTCTATTTCTGGAGTGCCCTCATGCCCTTGCTATTAATCAGCTGATACAATCCCTGTCGAGAGAACGCAGCTCCAGATGCAAAGTGGAGAAGAGAGATAAGTCTTTTTGTAGAGCTCACTAGAAATCTCAGGTAAAACAAAGAGTACGTCTATAAGCAAAGGATGAGCACAAAACTGTGGTTTATCTAACAAATGTGTTCACTGTGCTGCTTTTTAATTTACCTGCTAACTTGGATTCGTCAAGGTTAATGCTTATGCTGCCCTCAATCAGCATCATTTGAAAAATCACTTGTGCCTCTTCTCAGAGACACTTCCATCAGACTGTCAGATCTCCTAATACGGCATCAAGTAGCCCACATTCATGAATTCTAAAGCATCTAACAAGCAGTGAAAAGCAGAAAGCAAACCGAAAACCCAAGCAAAAATAAAGAAAAAAAGCCCTCCCAATTTGTGAAAAATGTTACTGCTGTCAGCCTAAGGTTCTTGAAAAACAGCCTGAATATGTCATAAGGCTGCTTCTCTTTTTCCTTGCTATACTCTACAATGGGCTATTATAAATGGAATGATACTTTGCAGGACTTACATAGTGGTAAGAGGATGTCTCTTATTTCCCCTCTGCTTACCCCCCACCCCCCCAAAAAATTTTGCAACAACAAAAAATAATACCGGAGACTGCAGATGCCAATAATTCTATGATAGAAATACAGCTAGCCACTGGCTGTCCCTGAAAATGCTAACTAGCTGCACTTTTTTTCTGGAAGAAAAAGAAACTTTTAAGGTAAAACATGATGAGAAGCTTAAGGGCCTCCATGAGGCTGGAAAGATTGTAATAAACCCTCTACAAGATATAAGGCATGCAGCCATAGATACAACACTTTAAGAGGCCTCTGTGTTAAACAGGCACTGTAGTGTGCACCTGTAGGTATACTTGGGAAACTGAGGCACATGGGGAGGGAAGGGAAAAAGGGAGGGAGGGAGAAAGGAAAAGGAACAGGAAAGGAAGATAAGAAGCAGAAACAAACAAACAAAAAAAGCTGGAAGTTGTGGCTAACACCTATAATCCCAGCTGCAGGCCCAGGAGTCCGAGACTAGGATGATCATAGTTTCAGGCTAGCCTAGGTAAAAAGTTAGCTAGGTCCAACAAATAGGCCAAGTGTCATAATGCATATCTGTCACCTCAGCTATGTGATAAGGACAGGTAGGATGATCTCAGTGAGGGGGCCTTCCTATCTGAAAAAATAGGGCTTGTGTTAAAACTCCAGTGCCATCAAAAGAGTAATAGTAATAATACAGCCAGACATGGAGACACAGTCCTGTAATCTTAGCTACCTGAGAGATTGAGAAAAGAGGATTTTGAATCCAAGTCTAGAAACTAGCAAAACATTTTGTCTCAAAAAAAATCTTTTAAAAAAGGGCAGAGATACAGATCAGCAGCAGTGTACATGCTAGGCCTTAGTTTCAATCCACTGACTCAAAGGATATTTAGAAAGTCCATAGGAAGATGCTTTGTACCCCTTACTTCTCCCCAATCTGTATGATGATACCATCCCAGACTTTTCCCAACTCAGAGACCAGATCTCTTCCATCAAAGTGATTAGACTACACTGAGGAGGAAGGGCCAGCACAGTGCCTCAAGAAATACTGACTGGGCCAGGCACCGGTGGCTCACACCTGTAATCCTAGTTACTCAGGAGGCTGAGATCTGAGGATCACAGTTCAAAGCCAGCCTGGGCAGAAAAGTCCATAAGACTCTTATCTCCAATTAACCAACAGAAAACCAACAGAAGTGGCACTGTGGCTCAAGTGGTAGAGTGCTTGCATTGAGCTGAAGAGCTCAGGGACAGGGCCAAGGCCCAGAGTTCAAGCCCCATGACCGACAAAAACAACAACAAAAACCTGACTGGATGTGAGGCAGGGTTCTTATCAATAACACAGAGACCTTGGTTCATAGTATTTCCAAACTTATTTGCCTGGGGTGGGATGACAGGACCACCTTAAGATGGCAGACACCACCCTTGGGATAGTAATTCCTTACTCTCCCAAGCCTGACTGACTCTCCTCTTCCAGCCTATCATCTCCCTATAGCAAAATCCTCAAGATCTACAAATTCCCTACATAAACTTTAAGGGGTTAATGCTGGCCTCTTTCTTGAGCTATCCATCCAGACAGACCATGGTACCAGAGCTCAAAGTATATAGACTGGGCATTTCTACGTATGTGAAATCTCTCCTCAGGATGGAAGATGAGGCAGAGTAGAAAGAGAAGACCATGGGTTTGTCTGAAAATCCCCAAAGGCAAGTCAGGTCATTATGAAAGGTATCTGTCAATGCAAGTGAATAAATGAAACGTATTTTACTTTACAGCAGATTAGCTTCATTCAAGCTTTTCAATTACTTCATACATGTTACACGGGCCTGCTTTACATTTCTGTCCTAAGTCTCATAAATACTTTGGATGCCATTTCTTTACAATGACCTAACTATTTAAATAAGAAAGTGAAGGCTTAAGATGTTCCACTCTCATTATTTTACTTCCTGGTTTTTGTTCTTTTATTAGTAAAATCAAAGAATGATATTGATTGGGAATGTTCAATTCTAGCACAACAGCAGTTTTCATTCATTTTAATCCTATAATCCCATTCTAGACCTGAAGTTGTATTTACTGTTTGCATTTTAATCAGCCTTGTCCCAATTGATTTCCGTCTATACACCTTTAACATAACCTTGATAAAAGGGACAAATATACAAGGATAGGCTGAAACAGTATTGCTTAACAAGAGGCTGCTCAAATATATCTGTCCATTGTCCTACAAAATACTCAGTAGTTTTAATCATATTGATGAATCACATTATAACATAGATTTTTAAGGGGAAAAAAACTGACTTAGGGACAAGTGTGATTTGTTTTCTTAATTGAAGGATAAACTCATAACATGCTGAGAAAAAAATCATTATGTAATATACTACATTATGAAGATAATCTATTAAAGTACACTCAATATCAGAAAAGAGTTACAATCAAAATAGTTCTTGCCTGCAGTTTTGGAAAGGCTTCATTCTACATTCATTCTCTGGATATAGAAAAACTGGTAAGGGGGCTGGGAAGGTGGCTCAGTGGTAGAGCGCTTGGCTTGTATGCATGAGGCCCTGGGTTCCATTCCTCAGCACTACATAAGCAAAAAGAAAAAAAGCTGGAAGTGGCACTGTGGCTCAAGTGGTAGAGCGCTAGCCTTGAGCTGAAGAGCTAAGGGACAGCGCCCAGGCCCAGAGTTCAGGCCCCAAAACCGGAACCCCCCTCCAAAAAAAAAAAGAAAAACCAGTAAGACATTTCAAGTTAAATTTTTTCTTTTTCATTACATTATCTTAACAGTATGATTTTACACTAATAAGCAATATTTTGAAAAATATGACTACTACATTTGGTGGAAGAAACAGCAACTCTCTCCACTTTATATTGCAAATAGTGATACTTAAGCTTTCTAGATGAATGTAATTAGACATGTAAGTGCAGTGTGATGCCCATTATAAGTGAAGTTTATAGTTGTCATACCAACACAATGGAATGTCTGTTGATCATTGATTTTTCTGTTTTGATCGGTTGTAGGTCTTGAACTCAGGGCCTGGGCACTGTCCCTGAGACGCTTTGTGCTCAGGGCTAGCACTCCACCATTTTGTGCCACAGCCTCACTTCTAGTTTTTGAGTATGTAAGTGGAGATAAGAATCTTATGGGGACTTTTCTGCCCAGACTGGCTTCAAATTTCGATCCTCAGATCTCAGACTCCTGAGTAGCTGGGAGTACTGGCATGAGTCACCGCCATTCGCCTTGATTATGATTATTCTTTTTGCTTTTCTTTTTTTGTTGATCCTGGGGCTTGAACTCTGGGCCTTGGCGTCCCTGAGCTCTTCAGCTCATGGCTAGCACTCTACCACTTGAGCCATAGCACCACTTCTGGTTTTCTGGCGGTTAACTGGAGATCAGAGCCTCACGGACTTTCCTTGCCCAGGCTGGCTTTGAACCCTGAACCTCAGATCTCAGCTTCCTGAGTAGCTAGGATTACAAGTGTAAGCCACCAGTGCCTGGCTTTGATCATGAGTCTTAACTGAGCATAGTATGAACAAGTATTTTGATTTTTTTCAACTTTTTTGTTCTAGTCATAAAGATGTTCTAGTCAAAGATGGCAGAGAATCCGAGTCAACAGCATACAAAGGGGCTTTAAAACTGCCTGCTTTATCCCAACTTCACTAAAAGGAAATACTTGAAAAACAGTAATAAATCACAACCACAAAGCACTTTAAAAATGACCACTTCTCATTCATTTTGCTTTATTGTACAGCCTCTTGGGAGATAGTATCATACTGCAAATGATGCTTGGCCTGATTCAAAAAAAATCTCAAGTCATGCCTTTATTTTTTAATTAAAATTTTCATTCCTAGAAATTCTTCTGCATTTAAATGTTTAATCCATCCTAAATCTGATAAGTGACTAAGAGAAGGGAGGGGAAGTAGACAATCACACAGCCTCCCTACTTTAATGCCCTGTTTGTAAGGAAAGACTGCACAGAATGTGCCAGCACAGAAGATCCCCGGGAGAATCCTGTTTCTATGAGGGAGATCACAGTACTCAAGATTAGTGGTAACCTTTTGATTTTAGACCACTTTAGGGTGAAATATATTAATATTAAAAATGGAGAAGCAGAAAATTTTTAGGGGCCTGTCATATATTCACATATCTTCCATAAAAGCTTTCAAGTAGTTCAAAATAGATGATTTCCTTAAAATACTAAATTCACGTCTTTTTAAGAGAGGAGTTCTTGGAATAGAAAATAAAAGTTCGGAAATGAAAGCATCACCCTTTGAACAATGTCTTTTTTTTTTTTTTTTAAGAAAAATGCCATCCAATTTTTTTTCATAATGACAACATCAACACAGCAAAACAGCATGCAATTTTTCTAAATAAATAAATCAATGATGTGTCAAAAATTAACAGATGAGTTAATATACTCAGTGCTATCAAAACCAGATGGTGCTTCCTAATATTCATCCTGCTCAGTCAATCCCTGAATATTTTCTGGACCATCGGTATATAAAATAGGATGCTGCTATTTGTGATGGCAAACAAAAGCAATCATGCCTGCCAAGCACATACTATAACAGGCAGCATTTCAGCTCTGCTAGACAGAAAGTAATTAGAATGCTTTTAATGTCCAAAAGAATGATGCTGATAGGCTGCCACAGATGTGTAGATTTATGAATATTTATATGGTGGTTTATAGCTGACACTTTTATCAGTTGAAGAAGATAAAATATCTGCCTGACTCAAAAGCTTGACAGTCAGGTTAATAAAATCTCATTAAAGAGAATGACCTATGCAATTATATAGGATTTATTGTAATTCATTTTTGATTGTACTCTGCTTAAAGATGCAATTTCCCATTTCCTGATGCCAAATTTAGGCTGCATATCAAGATCTACGTGGGTTTTAACTCTAAGCCTCCCACTGAGGAAAAATATGCTTTTAAAACCATGGTGTATTACCCCTTTTAAGGAAAATTATACTCTTCATAAGATTTTATAAGATTGTTGAAAAAATCTATTTTTAATCATGTTTCTCTTCTCGATGGCTTATGGCACTTAATAGCAAATAAAATTCACTTCAACCCTTTCATCTTTTCACTGCATTTACCTTGGACAGTCAGCTTTGCTTCTCCTATCCGGACTCACGTGATCATATTGAAGTTTTACAATTTTCAGTTTACTAGGTGGTATGCAATTCTGCAGTTAGATATCACATTGTTCTGAGGGTTCAACAGGCAAAGCAGGCCCCACCCCATGTGTTTAAATGGCCCTGGTGTGTACATGAGCTTATTGGTTCAAAGTGGTACCATTAGTTCCTCCAAGAACCAATCAGCGATCTAGGTGCTGTCCTTCTGATGGCCACTCACATCTCTGTGCCTGTTGAGATGGCTTTGTCCACTGATGAGTAAAATGACCACAATCTGTGATTTTATAGTTCTATGGCCTTTTCCATCTTTTGCCTCTGTAATATTTTACTCAATTTGTAGAAGTAATCTACATTCCATTTCTCATCTTTCTACCAAGTAGTAGGCAGTCAGCCAGTCTCTGTGTTATCTACCCTCCCTAGGACTTCAGAAGGTTGAGTTCAACCCCAGGACTGCCTAAATAAATAAATATTTAAAAAGTAGCCTTTGAAACAGGGAAGTTCGAAGGGTATCCAAAAAGCTCCTTCACACCTTTATAGTGAACAATATTCATGTCTACCAGAGGTCAGTGACAAAACAAACAGAATGAGAAAGAGGGTTGGGGCCACAAAACAAAATCCCACCACATGAGAGGAAAATAGCAGAGAAACTTTCAGAGCCAGAGGAACTCTGGGAAGATGGCAAGTGTCTGCAGCACAAAGAAACCTACAATATGGACATGTCCAGGAAAAACAAGGTTAAGCTATAGATAAAAACAGGAATGAGAGGAGGCAGATTTACAATGTATAAAGGGAAGTAAAAGATTGGAAGATAGTCAGCAAAGCCTGAAAGGATGAGTACAAGGAGATGAAAAGCTGAACCAAGCTCTTTTGTAAAGGGGGAGGGGGAATCCCCAGTGGACATGGTGGAACCAAGGTTAAGCAAAGAATAAACAAGATGGAAAATGGACCCAAACTGCAAAAGAAACAACATAAAAAAGGATATGCCAGAACAGGGAAATAAACGCGCATGAATAAGATCCCAATCTCCAGAGGGTACATGAACCTCAAAGAAGAAAAATGAGGGAAATGCAAACAGGCAAGCAGCTAACAATGAATATAAAACACAATGGAATATTGGGCCAACTGCAACTGGAGGTGGGGGGAGCCACCCCCCCCAAGAATGCAAGATTCCCACTCAAAACCTTCACACGTCTCCAAATCTGTGAGGGATGTGACAGAACATCCCTGATAACCTGTAATTAGATTTTTCTTGCTCAAAACCAATCCCTCACGTGTCAAAATATTGACAAACAGTTGAACGTTTAGCTCATCTATAACTCATTGAGAGACAAAGCGCTGCTATTTTCACTAGGGAAAAGAGGGAGAATAAAAAAAACACTCCCGTTTACTAATAGGCAGAATTTAGAAAACTTTAAAAAGCGCCGTGAGAAGGAACTTTAGTTCACACAAGCTAATGAACCGGCCTGTGGGTCCTCAGGGAGCGGGGCTCGCCCTTGGGTGCAGGCCTCAAGCAACGGCCTCTCCACCAAGCCGCGTCCCTCCCAAGTCCTGCAGTGCGCCGGCCTTCCCCGGGGTCTGCTCGCAGATTCCCGATCCAGAAGCGTCTTGAGACCCCTCGGGGCGCGTGCGCTCTCCCCCCCCCACCTTCCAAGAGACACGTCTACAAGGTGGAGGAGCGGGGGGGGGGGGGGGGGGAGAGAAGCTCGGGAGGGCCAGGACACCACGGCGAGGCGACCAGGGTCCCAGTGGAGCTGGCGCTGGGGGTGCCGGGGAGAAGAGGGGAGACTGCCGCCCGCAGACCCCAGCCCTAACGCTTCGAGCGCCCGAGGGCAGCGTCCAGTGCACCGGCCGGCCGGGGCTGGGACTTTGGGCGTGGACGCGGCCAGGGGGCCGAGACGCGCCGAGAAAGAAGGGCTTACTGGGAGCTGGAGTGATCTTGGAGTGATCGCGTCCAAGAGATGGAGGAAAAGACCAGGCGACCGAGACAGAGCGAGACACAGCGATAGACAGAACTGGAGAGAAGGAAAAACAAACGTGGGCAGGAGAGGGGGGGCGGATAGAAGTGTTAGGAGAAGTGGAGCATCCGAGACTGAAGCGCCCCGTCCCCTCGCAGCCAGCCGCCCCTGGACTGTCCCTCACCGCCGTCGGTCGCGGCTGTCACCTCGGGGCATCCGCCCCCTCTCCCCGTCCCCTCGGGTCGGGGGGACCCCAGCCGCCCACCCGCCGCCGCCGCCGCCGCACCTCGAAAGGAGCCACCTGTTAGGCGCGCGCGCGCGTGCCGTCGGAAGCCAAGAACCTGGAGGCGCCGGGGAATCTTCCAGAAGTTGCTGCGGGCGGGGTGCGGGAACGCAGGGAGGCCTCCCGGACTGCTCTCCCCCCACCCTACCGGCTGGGCGCAGCCCCCGCTCCCGCGGCCCTCCCCTTCCATTTCCCCTGCCCGGGCGCACGCGGGGGGTCGCGCGCCCCTCCCTCGCCCGGATCCCTCCCGCACCCCGCCGTGGCGGGAAGGGAAAGTTGCGCCCCGGAGTTGGTACCTGCGCTGAGTTCCAGACTGGCGCTGTCGCTAGCCGCGAGGCTGCCGCCCGCGGCCCCCGGTGGGCCGGGGCCGTACCTGACGACGGCGGCGAAGGAGGACGACGAGGAGGCGGCGGGGGCCGGGGCCGGGGCCGGCGGCAGCGGCGGCGGCGGCGCCGGAGTCCTCAGGTGGCCCTGGGACGCGGCGGGCGCGCAGGAAGGCGACGACGAGGAGGCGGCGGCGGCGGCGGCCCGGCCGGCCGCGGGCGGGTAGGAAGTCTGCGTCGGGAACGGCGGCGGCGGCGGCGGCGGCGGCGGCAGCGGCGGCGGCGGCGGCAGCGGCGGCGGCTCGCTGCTGCTGATGGAGACGGCGGCGTGGGGCGCGAAGGGCGGCGGGGGCGGCGGCCGCCCCGGCGGCAGCTCCACCAGGGTGGGTCGGTCGTAGCGCTTGGCCAGCGCCGGGCGCTTGCTGGGGAACGTCTTCAGGACGCTGTAGGGGCTGCGCTGCTTGTAGATTTTGGGGACGCTGGGCCCCTCCTCCGCCGGCTGCATCTCCTCCTCCATTCCGCGCCTCCGGGCCGGGTCCCCGTCGCGCGTCTCCTCCTCCGCCTCCTCCTCCGCCTCCTCCTCCCAGCCTGGCGCTGGGCTCCGAGGGCGCCTCGGCCGCCCGCCCGCCGGCTCCGCTCCCGAGCGCGCGAGTGGGAGGGTGTGTGTCTGCGCCGTGGCCGCCGCCGCCGCCGCCTGTCGCCGAGCCTGGCATCTCCGAGCCCCCGCGCGGGGGGCTGCCGCCCGAGCGCTGATTGACAGGCCGCCGCGCCAATGCCTGCAGGGAGAACGGAGGTAAAGAGCAAGTGTTTAGGGTAATATCTGCTAATGATGATGGGGGCGGGGGCGGGGCCTGGCGCCGCCGCGGGCCGACCGGGCCCGGGCGCCCCGAGCCGCGGCCGGGGTGGAGGGGGTAGGGGGAGAGGGGGAGGGCTGGAGGGAAAAGGGGACGTCTGGGGGCGGGGAGGGGGGGGCGAGACCTGGAGGGCGTCCTGGTAACAGGTGAAAAGAGCTGGGGACCCGGGTCCCGGTGTGGGCGAGACTTGGGAGACCCAGAGGTAGACTCGAGGCGTCTGCGGCCGCCGGCGGGGTTCGAGCTACGGAAATGGGCGGGAGGCGCCCCCCCCCCCCCCGGCGTGACCTCTCACTCCGGGAATTGCACGCAGGGGTGGGGGGTGGGGGTGGGTCCTGGCAATTAGGGCGGGGTCGCGCGAGCGCCCGGGTGGAAGGTGCGGGGAGTTCTTCCAGAGGGAAAAGTGCTCCCCAACATTCGGAAGAGAATGTCAGAGAACTCGGTCCACGTCGAGGCTTGGAGTTCGCGCCGTCCGGGGCGGGGGGGGGGGCGCCCCGCGCCCTCCGACCCCGGCCCTGGCCCCGGCCCCGGCCCCGGCCCGCGCGTAAGCAGATCTCAGGGGCGCACAGGACACCGTATTTACACATTGATTCCTTCGTTCCCCAGACGGAGCCCCGGAGAGAGCCTGCATTTGTACCCATTTCCCTGACGTGCAGGCCCAAGTCAGACGCGGAGGAGAGCGAGGTTCAGCCACACAGCCGGTGCAGACCATCATTATTATTATTATTATTTCTGGGCAGAGGGGAGGGGTGCCTTTTGAGACTGCAGCTTTTCTTGTAGCCCACACTGGCTTCGATGGCACCAGCCAGCGGACTGCCCTGCCTTGTAGCCCACACTGGTTTCCAGCTTCTCCTGCCTCATCGGCCTCCTTAAGGCTGGGATTACAAGCACGCACCACCAAGCCTGACCCAAGTCCTTACTGTTTATAGTAAGTAGACTATACAATGGAAGGGAATATTAACATAAAAATAAACGACCGACCCCTGGCATTGGGATAGTGAGTTCTTACCACAACATTGTTTAATAGACATATACGTGTACTCTGGGAGTGCCAAGGTGGCCTAAAAACTATTTAACTCTGAGTTACCCATAGTCACTGAAGCTGGTGACAGCAGCAGGTCACGGTGTCTAGGAGAGCACCCAATTTCAATCGTTGTAAGAATAAGATCTCAATGGTTTGAAGGAGCCCCCACCCTGACCTCAGGTGGCACAAATATCTTCAAATACAGAAGAAGGTCCTCGCTTCTCTCAGCCCCTCTAAAGTAGAGTCCATGCCTCCCTATCTCAAAGTAACCTTCCACTGGGCCAACACCAATACCTTCAATTCCTGCTCCAAGGTTTAGTTTCCAGCCTTCATTCTTGTAATACAGATTACAGTCATGGGTGCTCCTTCATGTAAAACAGTGATTTCTCTACTCTGAAGTTTCCTCTGCTGAGCTTTCCTTTTAGTGTTGGGAAAGTGACCCATTATTCTTCTGGGGTCTGAGGCTTTGGCCTCACATTTCACAGGAAGTCTCCCTTTGGATGACTTCTCTCTGTTCTTTGCTGGTTCGGCTTCTGTGTTCCTCCGCCCCAGACTGTCTCCCTCTCTGCTGCAGGCTCCTCAGAGGGTGCTACACACCCCCTCCCTTTATTAAAGATGAAATAAATAATGCCATAAATAAAAAGTATTTGGGAGTCCAGGAACTGTCAGGGCTGATTAGGGCATAGAGGACATTTTCTTTCTCATTATGCAAAAGCATTTCATGGGGAAATAAAAGAGGTTTCATTGTAACTCATGCATGTCATATTTCAAGGAATTCAAGATATTAATCATATTTAACATTATTTGCAACGTTTCTCCCTGGCTTCTGAAAATGGCTAAATGAGGACACGTGGAGCACTAGGAGAAAGGGAGACAAGCAGGAGAGGGACAGTTAAGAAATAATGAAATGCTGGTGAAAGACACAGAGAGAGAATGAGATGCCAGGGAGAGGTTTCTTAGGCACATAAGTGAGAAATGGGGGAGCTACTCCGAAGATGTGAGACAGCTGAAATTGAATGATATACTGGAGGAAATAAATGATAACAAGCCTTCCCACACTTCCTTTTCTATAGAGCAGCTCTGAATCTTGAATCGAAAGATTTCTCTTCTACTAGACGTCCAGATTATTTGCCAATAAGTCTTGGCTTTTGAAAAGAAATTAGCATGTGGCATGGAGTGTTCTGGGGAGAAATCCTTGTTTTTCTACAGAATATATGATTTCCTGCATTTGGAGATTTTCTCTTCTATTTAGGTATTTTTAAAATTTATTTCCTCTTCACTATTTAAACACCATAAGACATTGAGACTAAAGGGGCCTGCTGTCCTTATATCAAAAAGTGGTCATTTTTTTAATCAAATTGACTGCTGATATTAGTTGCTATGGTTTGAATATTCTCAAAGTATATACTGGAAATTTAATCCACAATACAAAGCATTGGAAGGTGGGACATAAAGAGAGATCTTTTAAGTCAGAAGGGATACATCCTCATGAATGGATTAATGACTACCATAAAAGAGCTTCAAGGGCCAGGCATGGTGGTATACACCTGTAATGTCAGCTACATGGGAGGCAAAGGTAGGAGGATTATGTGTCAGAAGCTGGCTGGAGCAAAAGCATAAGACTATGTAAAAAGCTCAAGTACATAAAGCATGAGCCCTTGCTCAAAACCCTGACTTCAAAATCCCAGTACTGAAGAAAAAAAAATGAGCAAACCAAAGAAACTTAAGGCTGTGAGTTTAATCTCTTTCCCCACTGCCATGTGATACCTTCCACCATCTTATGACTCAGAGAGAGGGCCCTGAACAGATGTGACCCCTTCAGTCTTAGACTCCTTGTCCTGTATAACTGCATTAATAAATCTCTGATGTTTATGTTTCCCTGTTTCTGATAATTCTGTGATGGCAGCACAAAACAGACTAACACAGGAAATAGGTAAGAATTTGGAGAAACTAGAAGAATTTGGATGAGCAGGTTAGAAAAAGCCTATGATTGTTGTGATTGGAAGGAGTGTGAAAAGTAATTCTGGTGAATGGCCCAGAAGAAAAATACTATATGGAAAATGTGGAACGTCTTACAGGTTGCTTAAGTAGTTTTGTTCAATATGCTGGTATAATCAGACATACTGGTACATAACTGTAATCCCAGAATTTAAGAGCTGAGACAGGAAGTTCAAGAGTTCAAGGCCAGCCTGGACCATAGAGATTAATATGAATAGAAGATACCTAGGTTTTCATGTATTCTTGTAGACATTGGCAGAATGACCCTAGAGGCATTTCAGAGATCTTTTTTTGTTTTGGTCTGTTGTGGGGCTTGAACTGGGCTTGGGCACTTCCCTCAGCTCTTTAGCTCAAGGCGAGCACTCTACCACTAGAGCCACAGCGCCACTTCCGGTTTTCTAATGGTTTATTGGAGATAAGAATCTCACGGACTTTCCTGCCTGGACTGGCTTTGAACCATGATCCTCAGATCTCAGTCTCCTGAGTAGCTAGGATTACAGGTGTAAGCCACCGGTGCCCAACTATTCAGAGATCTTGAAGGTAATCTAGGACTGATGAGATGTTCTTCTGAAATATGTCTTCAGAATCTCAGCATTTGCTGCCCAGAACCACCCTTGGGACTCTGGCTTCCACTTTCTGATGCAGTACTCCTGGGCCACCACAGGCATTACTTAAGTGGGCCTAGATGTGACTCTTGCCATAGTTCTAGCCCTGTAGGGCACAAGTGGTAAGTCATGGAGGTGTTCACCTAGGGTTGACTCTACAGATTTGTAGAATGTGGGGCCATAATGGTCTCCACTTAGATTTCAAAGATGTGCTTGGGATCCTAGGGGACCAGGAAGAGAATAATTAGAGGGACAAAACTGCCACAGAGAGCCCTCAACTAAAGCAGTGTCTACTGTAGCCATGGCATTGAGACCATCTTAAGAGTTCCCTAGAACTGTAATAGCTTGGGAGAGGTGCTGAGCTGGGCTCAGCAAAATCTTAGAAGCAGACCTATGTGGCACTTCTGGGGTCCAGTCTATCTCACATGACTAGGATGTGCCACATGCATTCAGAGAGTACTGTGGAGTTTTAGGTTTTAATGATGGCTCACACCTAACTATTCAGGAGGCAGAGATTGAGGAGATGGAGGTTCATGGACAGCCCTGGCAATAAGTTAGTGAGATTCCCAGTCTCAATCAATAGGATCACACTTGTGATCCTAGCTACAAGGGAAGCGTAGGTAGGAAGATTACAGTAGATCATGAGACCCTATCTGAAAAATAAAGCAAAAAAGGCTGGAGGAATTGCTTAAGTGGTAGAATGCTTGCCTAGCAAGCACAAGGCCCTGGGTTCACAACACAGCATTACAAAACAAAAAAGAAAACCAATATTTAATGTTCACTTAGAATTTTGAACTTGCTGGTCTCACCATTATGTTTTGGAAGTAGATAATTTGCATTTAAAGGTATCACCTGGGGATGAATTGTGCCTTTAGCCTCACCCAAGTGTTATTTAAAATGAGACTCTGAACTTGAGATTTATATGCTGATGTACATTAAGTTTGGGGCTATTGGAATAGAGTAATGTATGCTGGAAGGACATGCATTTGAATGTGTTCCCCAAAATACATATACTGGAAACATAGTCCCCAGTGTGACAGTGTTGGAGTGAGGCCTAATGGGTCACAGTTATGTCATGAGGGTTCCACTGCAGAGTGTAAGAGGGCTTGAGGCTTTGCATCAATCACTTGCTCTCCCTCACCTACATGGTGTTTTCTGCCATGTTGTGATGAGAGCCAGGACCCCTCAGCCTTGAATCCCCTAGCCTCCACAGCTGTCAGCTTTCATTGTTTATCATTTGCCCCATCTTGGCCATTCTATTAGAGCAATACAATAATGAAATAAATATGTGATTTAGTTTAAAACACACACCCCAATCCAGAGTGGGCTCCCAATGGAAAAGTATTAGAAATTTGAATGTCATCACTTTCAGGCAGATCCATAGCCAAAATAAAAAATACTTAGCTGGGTGTGGTGGCACATGCCTATAAGCCCTGCTATACCCAGAGGCAGAAAGTGGCAGAAAGAGGCAGAATGACAAGATTATATTAAAAAAATAAATAGCTGGCCACTGGTGGCTCACGCCTGCCTCTAATCCTAGCTACTTAAGAGTGTGAGATCTAAGGATAACAGTTCAAAGCCAGCCTGGGCAGGAAAGTCATGAGACTTTTATCTTCAATTAACCTTAACCAGAAACTGGAAGTGGAGCTGTGGCTCAAAGAGGTAGAGAACTAGCCTTGAGCAGAAAAGCTTAGGGACAGTGCCCAGGCCCTGAGTTAAAGCTCCACAACCTACAAAAATAATGGTAGTGATGGGTGTAGCTTAGTGGTAGACCACCTGCCTAGCATGCACAAGGCCCTAGGTGTTCAATCAGCCTGGGTTCTATCCCCAGCACTGCAAAAGGAGAAAGAGAAAAGAAAGAAAAGAGAGAAAAAGGGGAGGAGGGACTTAACAATGTCTTAATAACTTAGGGATCTTTAGAAAACAAAATGCATAATAATCAAGGAAAAATGTGTATGTATTCTAAGGGTGGAATTATATGCAATTTTAAAATTATAACTCACCTTTCCTTCATGCCTGGAATTGTATGAAGTGAATATTGTACACAAATGTATGAAGCTGAATTTCTCTGAAGAAGCCACATCTATATTAAATATTCTGCAGACTGCTTAGCCTTAACCAACTAGAACACTGTAATTGTGGAAAGATGGAATGTTGCAGGTTTAGAGCCAAAATGGTCTTGGATTGTCTTGGCCTCTTTAATGACCATTTACTTCCAGCCACTGTATCTGACCTAACACCCATGTGACTACTACGTGAAATTCTTTCAAAGGATTGCTAAGCTTAGCTGACCTCTAGCCTCCATCAGCCCTAACACCAAGCAGGTTTTAGCATCTGCCTTGCTGTAGCCTCCTATCTAATATCCACACCAGTGTATCTGGTAAATGTATTGATTTATGGCCTTTGTTCTGTGGCTATAACAGTTCTCATAACCTCTTCTACAACAGGACATGTCATTCATGATAACTGGAATCCAGATCCTGGGCCATGGTCACTGATAGTTAACTCAGAATCACCTACTATTCCCTTGAAAGCCAAGTTGTTATTTTTACAACTCTTCATTACAAATGTAATGTACTGAAGTGTTTATAAATCACTAGCAGTACTTAGTAAACATCTTGCTCTAAACTGTAGTCTAAATGATCAGATAGTGACTTTGCTGGTATCTTCTCTTGGGGGGGTCTCATAGGGACTGATAGGATGGTAATTACATTCATGCTTTGAATCTTTTCAGATATTTACTCTTATCTTGAAAAAGAAAAGATAGTGAACTTTTAAAAGCCAAGGGAGCTATTTATGGACAGGGTGATTTTTTGATTGGCAGCATGTCAATTCCTTGAGCCACTCAGAATATAGCTTTTAAATAATAACTCAGGCATGAGAAATGCTTTTTATTGCACCAATTTCAATGATATTTAATGAGCTTCTGATTGACTGTTTGATCTCCCAATGTTTTGTGCTACTTTTAATTCATTTTGTATAATAGAAAAAAAAGTAATTGGAATAAAATTTTGTGACAAGATAATGACCTTCCACTTTGAAATTAAATGTCTGATTAGCTTCAACATTTTAATGCTGAGATGATATTGCAGCAGGCGCAGGAGTGCACACTATCATTCAGTGGAAAATGACTAAGGAGTACTCCTTCGCTTTTCCTGTGCATACCAAAATGGGTGTGGTGGGCACAGATTCATAGGATTAGGAAGGAATTTAGTTAGTGGTTTTTTATCATTGTGACTGAGCCTATGTCCACAGCTCTTCAACATCCCTGTCAAGAGATTGTAGAACCATGCTTATAGCCAGTGATGGGGATCTCATTACTTCCAGAAATATCATTTATTCAACAAACACTTATAGCATGTCTACTAGGTGCTAGGCAGATTGGTGCATAGCACTGCTGGATATAATGGTGAACCAGAATCTGAGACCCTTGGAGGAATGAAGAGCAGATAATGAAAAAGACTGGTAGCTAGCCTAAAAGTATTATTTCAGATAGCCATATGTTGAAAAGAATAGAGTGGGGTGGTACATTTCATTGAATGACTGAGAAGAACTCCCTGGGTTGGTCAGGAGAACTGGTTCACATGGGAGAAAACTGTGCATGAGAAGAGCAATCCAATGATAAGGTCTACCAGTGCTGTCAGAGGAGCACACTAATGTTCTAGGACAGCTGAGAGCTGAGCAAATGGTCAGAAATGCCAGCTGGGCCCAGGCCTTGCAAGGCCTTGTATGCCAGAAAAATGTATGTAATTCATCCGAAGTGTGCTGGAAAGTCTTAGAGAGGGTTAAACTGACAAGTGATGGGACCAGATTTATGTTCTTAAAAGGCAATTTTCGGGAAAGGTAAAATTGTGACTCTCATACAGACATAAAAATGAACGTGTTAAAGATTTTATTAAGCTCACCCAACTGCCTTCATAGTGTTCAAAGGAGATCACAAGTTGGTAAGGAATAAAGGAATGTTGGATTGAGGATGTACATCGATTTTTCCAAGAGAAGTGGGGGGCAGACAAAAGGGAAAGGGATCCCCTACAGACAGGACAATTTGCATGTCTATTGGTTATATAAACTTTAAAAATTAGAAAAATGTCTTAGACATCGTGAAAGAATAGAAACAGAAAACTGTGAGGAGGGTGCTCTAGGTACTAAGTCCATAGTTTTCTACGGAAGCACAGTACTTTTCCTAGAAACTCATTTTGAAATCATTTTGAAATAATTTTTTCATTTTGAAATAATTACATGCACAGGAGTTCGCAGAGCTGGTACAGAGAGGTCCCAGGCACACGCATCCATGCTTCTGGTAGGTAATCTTGGGTACCTATAGTTGTAGAATTGTGCCATATGTGGCCTTTGGAAACCTTTATTCTTAAGTCTGTTGGGATCCATTAATATTAATTTTATGTATTAAAAGTTCTTAAATTTTTTTAAGACTGACTGACTTAATTGTGGTGATGGAATTCTGATCTCAGGGCCAACCAAGCACTCTAATACTTGAGCCATGCCTTCAGCTCTTTCTGCTTGCGTTATTTTCAAATAGGATTTTTCTTCTTTGTCTGGGATGGCCTGGATAGTGACCCTTCTTTTTATGCTTTCTGAGCAGCAGCTGAGATGACAGGCTTCTACTACCAGACCCAACATCTTTTTGGTTTGAATAGGGTCGTGTGGATTTTTTGCCCAAGCTGGACGTAAACCTCTGTCCTTCTGATCTCTCAGCCTCCCAAGAAGCTAGGGTTACAAGCATAAGCCTCGATGCCCAGCTCTTGCTTCTTTTTATTACTGAGTAGTATTCTGTGATGTGGATGTACCATAGGTTTTTAACAAATTGCCTTCTCTAGGACATTTGTTTCCTTTTGGGGGCTATTACAAATACAGCTGCTTTAAATAACGTGCAAGTTTTGTGAGGATATAAGTTCATTTTTCTGAGAATAAATATGTAAGAATGGATGATGGGGTCATTTCACAATGTTTTAAATGATTCCTTCTGTTTGTGGATAATGAGCTTCAAAGTAAAAGATTGGCAGCAGGGAGACATTTATTTTCAAAACAGCAGCTGAGTGATCCTTTAAAAATGTAATCATGCTGTTACTCTGCCTCCATTATCCTATTCCTCCCTAGAATGAAATGCAGAGTCACAATTGCCAACAAGAGGTTCTCAGGATCTGTAGGGCCCCTTTCCTCTCTGAACTCTCCTCCTGCTCCAGCATCATTGGTCTCCTTGAACAAGTCAAAAATGTTTTACCTGGGCCGAGTGTGGTGGCTCACACCTTTAATCCTAACTACTCAGGAGGCTGAGATCTGAGGATTGCAGTTCAAAGTCAGTCCGGGCAGGAAAGTCCTTGAGACTCTTATCTCCAATTAACCATCAGAAAACAGGATGTAGTGCTGTGGCTTAAAGTGGTAGAGCACTATCCTTGAGTGAAAAAGCTCAGGGACAGTACCTAAGCCCTGAGTTCAAGTCCCAAGACTGGGCAAAAAATTTTTTTTTTAATTACCTAAAATGTTTTTTCTCTAGACAGGTGTTCAGCTACCTCCATTTCCCAGCCATTGCACTAGTCTGCTTTTCTCAATAAGGTCTTCCTTGTGGCCCTGCTCCTTTTCTTTGCAGTTAAAACTCAGCTCCTCCTCCTCCTCTTCCACACACTATCTCCATTCCTATCTGGCACTATCCCTAACTGCCCTTCTATGTATTATACTAGTTTATCCTTTGTTTTTTCTCTTAAGAACAGGGAGTTTTTGTATATTTTGACCTGTGCTAGGTCCAAGGCACCTAGGACAGGGTGACACAATGACTATTTCTTACAGGTAATCCTAGGGGACAGTCCAGAGAGTGCTAAGATTGCTTGGGACAGGGTAGCCATAGTCACATAGAAGGAAGTGAAGATATGCAGAATATACTCAGAAGGCAACCTGTTCTATTTATTCAGCTCTCATCAGTGGAAAGCTCATTCTTGTTTGAGCTGAAATTTATTTCTTCACTTTTTTCAACTATTGGCCTTTGCGGCTACTCAGAGATCACTTCCTCCCTCTTCCTTCTTTGGAATGAAGCTTGTACACTTTCCTTTGCGTCCTATAAAGGTTTCTAGGATCTTTATTGAATAGATACAACTCTTTTAAAAAAATAGAAAAGGACAACCATCTTTGTTCTAAATGCTTTTTTCCTAATAGAAAGCTGAATTCATTAGAACTCCGTAGTAGTAAGTGATTGAAACCCAACTCAAGTGGATTTAAGGATAGAGTGTGCCTCATAGAACAATGAAAGCTAGAGATTTTCTTGTAAACTAAACAGGCATGAATGAGATCTTATTAGTAAGTTACTCTCCATTCTTGCCACCTGAGTTCTTTATACCAACTCATTCTTTTGCAATCTGTGTGTTTCTTGGTTTAGTGCCCATTTAGCTACTGGCAGTTGTCAGATATACAAAGAGTATCTCCTTCCTATTGGTTCCAGCAGAAAGACCACAGTTGACCATCACTGCCTAATTGGGTCTTGAAAATGGATTCATTTGTTTATGAGCACTTGTAGGATTATGATGTTGGGGCCATTCCCTTTTAAGTGAAGAGAACTGAAGAGCCAACAGTTGAATAAATTTCCCCACAGACATCCAGCAAATTATTGAAGAGTTTAACTGAAGTTCTTCTATTTAACCAAAGTAGCAAATGTACCTTGTCAAGTTTAATAAAATTAAATCTTTCATTCTTTTATTCTTCAACCCTTTCCGATTTTTAAAAGAACATTGCTGTCAAAGATCTGAAAGTACTATGGACAATGAGTATGCACTTGAGATATCTAATAGAATAAAGTTGGATATTAACACCAGAAGGGAAAAAGAAAAAAAAAAAAAAGGAGAGCTGTCATTTCATGGTTCATACTTGTAAGCCTAGCTATTTAGGAGGCTGAGATCAGAGGATTGTGGTCTGAAGCTAATCAGGGTAGAAAAGTCCATGAAACTCTGATTTTCTAGCAGAAAAACCAGGCTAGAGGTGTGGCTCAAATGATAGTCAGTAGTGAGCAAGCAAACTGAATGAGAGCTTGAGGCTCTGACTTCAATCCATGGTGAACACAAATATAAACAATGATATTGTACCATTCATAAAGAAATGAAAAGGCTTGGAAAAAATTATATTATGTGAAGAAAGCCAGACCCAGAGAAACACAGGTTTCATATTTTCCCTCATTTGTGGGAGCTAGAATGTGCCTAGAAACCTAGAAGTAAAGATACTGAGTGCTATCTAAGAGCTTATAAATTATATAATAGACACTATGGAGAGCACAAATAGTATTATTCTTTAGAAAGACTAAGTCAAGGGCCTGGGAAGGTGGCTCAGTGGTAGAGTGCTTGCCTTGCATGCATGAGGCCCTTGGTTCAATTCCTCAATACCACACAAGCAGAAAAAGCCAGAAGTGGCGCTGTGTCTCAAGTGGTAGAGCGCTAGCCTTGAGCTGAAGAGCTGAGGGCCAGCGCCCAGGCCCAGAGTCCAGGCCCCACGACTGACAAAATAAAGAAAAAAGAAAGTCCACAAGTCCCCTACAAGAAATGTACTCATTACATTACTGATGTAACTGCAACCTCTCAAGAAAATAAAATTAAAAGAAAGTGCACAAGTATCTTATTTAAAAAAAAAAAGAAAGACTAAGTCAAAGCCCAACAAAATAAGTACCAGGAAATAGGTACTTGCAGGGGGGAGAGGTAAGGAGAGAGGGATAGAAGAATGAACAGGGGAAAGGAGTAGAGTACAGGCAAGAATGTGTTGTATATGTATCACAGAACTGAGAAAAATAAGAAAAGAGGTAGGTGGACAGATGGTGAAGATGTTGAAGGGATGACCCAGATTAAGATGCATTGCACACATAAATTGCTTTGTTGAATGGCAAAAAATTCAACATAATACCTAAAAATTAAGAAAAGTGAGGGAAGGGTTGGGGTGGGAAGAATGGATGAGAATGTTACAAGGGGTGACATTGATCAAAAGGGCATTGTATTCATAAACTGCTCTGTTGAATGGCAACTCCTTTGTACAACTTCTTAAAGACAATGAAAATATTAAAAAATAAAAATGCATGTTAGTCTCAAGTTTTACTAGGTATGGAACAACTGAAGTGCACAGTGATGGAGCAAATAGTGCTGCTGGTGAGTATGCAAAATGCTGTAGCCACTCAGAACCAGCTTAGCAGTTTCTTAAAACAGTAAATGTAAATATCTCATATGGCCCATTATTTGACCTTGAGCATTTGTCTCAGAGAAATGAAAATACATGTTAGCCAGAAATGGGTGGCTCACGCCTATAATCCTAGCTACTCAGGAGGCTGAGATCTGAGGATCGTGGTTCAAAGCCAGCTCGGGCAGGAAAGTCCAGGAAAATCTTATCTCCAAGAAACCACCAGAAAACCAGAGGTGGGGCTGTAGTTCTAGTGGTAGAGCGCTAGCCTTGAGCTGAAGAGCTGAAGGATAGCGCTCAGGCCCAGAGTTCAAGCTCTACAACCGACAAAACAAAAACAGAAAATATATGTTCATATCAGCATTGTGGTAGTAATCCCAAGCAATAACTTTTTCCCCCATTTTAGTTACTTCATTTTAGTTTTGGGGGCTAGAGTCTTGCTGTGCAAGCCCAGGTGGATGGGTAATTCATCAGCCTCCTCACGCAGCCTTAGAGGAGTTGGGGTGACAGGCACACCTTTCTTGGATTGCTCTAATTCGGGTTTTTGTTTTGTAGATTTGTTTTTTTCTTTTCCTTATCATGGCCAGGTGTGGTGGCCAGTGCCCATCATCCTAACTACTCAGGAGGCTGAGATCTGGAGATTATGATTAAAGCTAGCCTCAGCAGAAAGTCCATGAGACATATACTAGATATTGCAAATAAGGGAAACCATGGGCCCATGTACAAATTGTTATGTCAAAAACGAACTTTACAACTTTGGTGCATTGGGTGGGAGGTGGGGGGGGAGGATGGGAAGGGAAGGGGAAACAAAGGAGGAGGCTATAATGCTTGATAAGAAATGTACTTATTATCTTGTCCATGTAATTGTAACCCCTCTGTACAGTATTTTTACAATAAAAAAGATGTACTCATTATCTTGCCCATATAATTGTAACCCCTCTGTACAGTATTTTCACAATAAAAAAAAGTCCATGAGACTCTTGTCTTCAGGTAAGCAGTAAAAGGTGAAAGCAGAGGTATAACTCAAGTGGTAGAGTACCAACATGGAGTGAAAAAAGCCAATGGAGAGCACAAGGCCCTGAGTTCAAACCCCAGTATCAGAAAAAAAAAAACCAAACATGTATTTTTTTAAAAATGCAATGTACCCTACCAACCTTATTCCTTCTATCATTCTCCTATATTCCCTTTCCCCTCCAGAAAACAACTTCAGCTGATTCATTGTTCTGTTTGCATATCCACATTTAAAACACTTACACCAGCTAGCACTCAGCTACCCTCTCCATTCACCCTACAATGAGTATATCATATGTAACCAGGACAATCTATGAGCCAAGGTAAAGGCCACTGATAAGGGTTGTGGCAGAACCTCCCCAGGCACAGACTTACTTTGTGTGGGGTATGTCTTTGCATGTAGTTCTGTGAGCTCCAGGTTCTCCTAATCAGCCTTGCCATCAGCACACAGGAAGCCTGCATCAGTGGAGCTACTGTCTGTTCATCATTACTGACCTACCCACCATCTACCTCTAACACATTGTGAACCTAATCTTCAGCCTGGCTGGCTCTCAAGGAGGAAAGGGGAGGGGATTAATATGACCACAATGGAAGAACCCCACCTACAGAGGTGCAGGGGTGACAGGAAGGGCTGTGGGACAAGAGGAATACAACAGTACTAATTTAGCGTGTTTGGTGTGATGACTTCTGTTCAGCCTCTTCTTTTGTCTTTGAGAATTTGCTAATGATAAATGTCATAAACTGCATGAAGATCAATAACGAGCTATAGCTTACTGTTTCTAGATGTTCAAATGACTGCGTTTTCCCCTCACTATGGCATCAAATGTGAATGATTACAAACTCTTAAACTACTTTTTTTTCCTGTAAGAGTCTTTATTCATTTCCTAAGACTGTAGTAACAAAGTACCTCAAACTGAGTGGCTTGAACAAAAATTTATTTTCTTGAGGTTGCTTTAGGACCAGAGGAATGTTCTATACCTCTTCCCTCCCCTCTTCTAGTGAGTTTGCTGGCAATCTCTGGTGTTCCTGGGTATGTGGAATATCACCTGTCTCTGCCTTTGGCTTCACAAGGCATTCTCCCTGTGTGCCTGCCTCTGTATCCGTATTTCTGATAAACCACCCAGCTTGTGGCACATTCTTACTGTAGCCCTAGCAAACTAATACATAAACCATATGCCATCCAGGTTATATGATCATCTCTATTAACTAGAAAGAATTATGCATAAAAGATAAACTATTCTTTCTCCCCCACCTTTTCTTAAACAAAATCTTTAATATTTGTAAAACTTTATATATATATATATAGAGAGAGAGAGACAGACAGAGACAGAGACAGAAAGCTTAACTGGAGGCACTGATAATATATGTTAGGGTACATACCTTGGGTTCTTAGGAGGCCACAGAATGCAGAGGCAAGGTGTGACTGTGAACAGATATCTCTGCATATTTCCACTGAGGCAGGGGCATGAAGGTCCAGTGTGCTTTCATGGACCTCCCAGAAAACACTCAATGACAGATACCTTCTTTCCAACTCTGCCACAAAAACAAACAAAAAACAGGGACAGAGAAGAAGTTATTCTAGTTGAGATGCTTATAAAAAAAAAAACCACTGAGGCCATGTGTAAATAAAAGAAAAGAAAATTTCAGTCAGACAATTAACCTTGACAGGGAGAATTTTGAAAAGTATTCCTATCAAGGTCCCTCTCTAGACTGATTAAAATAAAATCCCTTGGATGAGATCCTGCAATGGCATTTTGGAAATCTCTGCAGGTAATTTTACTATATGGCTATCTTGAGAAACACTGTTTGAAGTAATGTCAATGTCATTGGATAAACACATCTGTGTATCAAGATGTGTTTACCTTGGGTACCCAAGGTACCCACTTGGGAAGACCAGAACATTTTGCCTAAACTTTTTGCCATTTATGAGTAAATGGAATATTTTCCTGTCTTCTCCCCAAACAAAAATACGGCATATGTCTGAGTCAAGCAGAAAAGGTCAGATAAGTTGATGTTAGGGAAATGAACCCTCAGTTATGTATTCAAATGTTTTTTTCTTTCATGTGATTGTTTCTAACACAATTATAAGATGATCTCTTTGTTGCTTTGTATGTCCCTCCCCCACGGTATAACCCCTGCTTTCACTGTATTTGATGTTGTTATAATTTGTGGAGGGGAAGGGAAAAACAAATCGTTTAAATAGGGATACAGGTGGACCCATTGCAACAATGAGACATACAAGTCCTTATGTCGAAAAAGAACTTTACAACTTTAGTGGGGGGGAGGGTTGGGTGGGGGGGTGGGGGGGAGGACGGTATGGGAAGGGGAAACAAAGGAGGAGGCTACAATGCTTGATGAGAAATGTACTTATTATCTTGCCCATGTAATTGTAACCCCTCTGTACAGTATTTTCACAATAAAAAAAATATGGCATTAGAGAACAATTGTATTTTCCTCAATTCTGTAATAGGTGCAAAGTAAAAATGACAAATGATTTTAATGCAAAAATGACTGAGGCTAGTGACCTGCTTATTGGATATATATATATATATATATATATATATATATATATATATATATATATATATGTGTGTGTGTGTGTGTGTATATGTATATGTATATATAGACCAGTGCTTTCCAAGGGAAGAAATACATTTGGTTCAGGCAGGTACCTGCTGTGAGAGGTCAAACCAGCAATTTAAACTCTTAGTCCTTTATCTGATGATTTTTTTAGTTGCAAGGGAAAAAAAATCCAACTCAAACCAGATTAAGTACAAAGCAAAATGTACTGACTTACTCAGCTCTGAAGGATGTTAACGTATCTCATAGGAAGGAAGGACTTGCAGGAAATTTTCTACAGGATTAGAAGTAGGCTCACTGATGCCAGAATTTCCTCTTTCCGTTTCTCATCTCTATTCGCTGGCAAGGGGCCTGTAAACCTCACTATCTACTATTTGTAAACTGTTGGGAAAACCCAGGAGAGAGATGGTGAGGTAGGCATGAGTAGCAGCAGAGCCTATAGTAGATCATCCAAGCTTTAAATCCACAACAGATATAGCTGTTGTGCTATTATATCCTAGTCTTGAACCAGTTATTACTGCCTGAATGTGAAGACCTTTGTACGGGTAGGCCTGGGTCACAGGCCACTTTCAGAACTTCACGTGGAAGGGGCAAAATTCCCTACTCAAAGGATGCTGGGTTCACAAAAACAACTGCTGTTTCCCTCATCTTTGAGAGTTAGTGAATAGCTCTACTTTCAACCTTTAATAAAAGACATTTCTGTGGGACAAAATTTTCCCCAAATCAAGTAAAAAGCTGTAAAACTTTTACTTGAAAAATGAAAGGGAGTTAGTCATAAATGTCGAAAGTTTGGTCAGATGATTTTATGCTTTGCTGTTTTTGTTCTAGTTGATGAAATCTAGGAAGATTCATCAGGACTTGTTTGTCCACTGGTAAACCTGCATAGAGGCTAGATGCTGCTCTAATGACTTTGTAAACCAGGCTGGGAAGGTGGCTCAGTGGTAGAGCGCTTGCCTTGCATGCATGAGGCCCTGGGTTCGATTCCTCAGCACCACATAAGCAAAAAGAAAAAAGCTGGAAGTGGCGCTGTGGCTCAAGTGCAAGAGTGCTAGCCTTGAGCTGAAGAGCTGAGGGACAGTGCCCAGGCCCAGAGTTCAGGCCCCACAACCGGACCCAAAAAAAAAAAAAAAGACTTTGTAAACCAAATTTTCTGTAATATCCATTGACAATGCTTTACTTAGGTTCCTTGACTTTAATGAAAGAATCTAATTGTTACTTCTCCCCCCCACTTCCCCCCCCCCCCGCTTCCCCCAACCACACACACACACACACATAGTTCCCCAGAAGTCTCATGGAAGGCCATCCATTAAGAAGATAAGGAATGACCTTACCTTGGGTTGCTCATACCTTAACCTGTGGGAACATGTATTTTTCAGCCTGTTGAAAGGTTCACCTATCTGTTATAGCTGTTCAAAATTTCCAAGAACACAGATTTCATTTGAAATATAGATTTGTCATTCTCTTGAGTTGAAAGCGATCTCTATTTTTTGTTTTAGAAGTTATAAGCTGCTCATGTCCCAGCTGTCTTATTTGCCAGTAGAGGATAACATGAGTGTTATTCTGAATAAAAGTACAGGTGCCCCAGTGTAGCATTATGAGATAGGCTGTGTTAACCATCATTACGTGTATGTCTGAGTGTCTGAAGCGTGTGATGCAAAGAAATTAGGAGTAGGGACTCCAGGACCAGTTGTCAGGGCTTTTTCTTTTTCCTTAAAAAAAATTTTTTTTTCCTTTTCAGTACTGATGTTTGAACTCAGCCCTAGTACTTGCTAAGCTAGTTCTCTACTGATTAAGCCACACCTTTGGTCCTTACCTGGGCCTTTCTTTGGCTCTTTCACTTACCAGGTGTGTGTCCTTGTATTGGGAAATCTGCTTGTCATCTATAGGTGACAATAAGAGTGTTACTTTGAAGCATTGTTTGAAGATTAAAAGAATAAATGCACAGTACTTGCCTGGCACACAGAAAACATCCAGGAAAGAGTGGCTTTTATTTTTCTCTTCATTATTTGACTCAAATGAATTCCTGTGTTTAGATCTTTCTTAGGGTATTTGAAGGTCAAGTTGCACTGCTAGCATCTTGACAAGCCACACAAAGTGCATTCCTGGATCCAGATTCTCTTTTCACTATTTTTTGTGTGTGTGAGATCTAGGTGAGTTGTATAACTCTGGACAGATTATATCTCCCTCTGGGTCCTGTTTTCCGCAAGTATGGAACTAGGTTGGTCACTCTGAACTCACTCTTCTGCAACATGGGCAAGTTTGCTTCCTCCCACCTGAGGCTTGGCACTGTAGGTGGCATTGGGAAGTGAATGAGGCCACTCAGGGAATATGCTGGTATGCCCCAGCTCCTCACCATGTTTCTGTAAATGGATGACATCCTATACTGCACCATCACTTGTTCTTAAGTCTCTCATTTTATCCCTATTTCACTCCCAACTTTTTGCTATTCTGGATTTCAGAAAATAGTTCAGTTGCCAAAATTGGTTGAATGAGCTACTTTTAAAATTTGTCAAGTGATACAAAGTGCTGCTCTTCAGAGTGGTTCTAACAATTCCTTCACAGTACCATCCTGTAAGGCAGTGTTTGACAAAAGAGGAGGATTTATAAAAATTCACATCGAGAGAGCTCATTTTACTGTCCACTCTCAGGAAAATCCACATGTCATATAAATCTTCCTAAACCAGAGGAGCAAGATAAATCAAGACATGGATCATCCCCCAAATAACCTTACTTGGAGGTATCCAAAAGATCAACATTTAAAATTTATTACTATTACTTTTTTGGGTACTGGTTTAGCCCTGACTGGATGGCCTCAGGTTTTAACCTTAGCTATTTAATTTAAAATTGGCTCAGTAGCTCATGTTTATGGATAAATGAACAAAATAGTAAAGATCAAAAGCAAAAAATAAAATTACTATGGAATTCAATACTTCAGAAGCCAGAGCTGGGTAAATGTTAGTGAAGTGTGGCGTTCAGAATGAAAGTCCCCCACTTATGATAATATGCCTAACAAGGAAATGAGATTGACACAGCAATTCTCTGTGTTTGTTGTCCCCTGAGGTTAGAGATTATGCAGTGCATGTTTCTGTTTTTAGCTTCTTTGGTAATTCCTATGGTGAGAGACTACACTCTGCATATTTGTCACAGTTGCACTTCTGTAAGGTGCCAGGGTCTTTGAGGTTGCACAGGAAGTGCTGTTCTCTTCTGAGCCTTAAATTCCCCCCTCCGTATGTTTCTAGATGCTGGAGGCCTCCTTCCTAGGACTGGGGCTGATTTTTTTTTTAAATTGATGTTCAGTTGCCAGGAAATTCCTCAGGGAATCATGATTCTATCTCAGGAGGAATTGTTGCTATGTGAATGATGTCTAAGAAGGAGACCCAATGACAAGAGGTTTTCTTCCTTATTCCATGCCTCATTGTAATCCTGAGGCCTTTCAATACTAATTGAAGGTAAATTAAAAAACAGGAAGATCAGCATGGAGTAGAATGAAAAATAAACTAGTTAGGCTTCTTTTATGACAAAGACATACGTTTAGATCTCTTGACTATTTGCTAATGTTCATTGTGGCTGAACACTGGATATAAGTGTCCTCAACAAACTATGTAAGTCAGAGTTCTCCAGAAAAATAGAATGTGAATATATACATAGGTAGGTAAGTAGGTAGACGAAAATTTATAAAATGAAATTACCTTGAACAATATGGAAACTAAGAAACCTCACTATCTACTATTTGTAAACTGTCAGAGAAACCTAGGAGAGATGGTGAGGTAGTTTCAACTAGGCATAAGTAGCAGCAGAGCCAATAGTATTTAGTTTCTGTCTAAGTATGAAAGTCTTGGAACCAGACGAGCTGAGGTGTAAATTCTAGTTCAAGTTCTAGAGAAGACGGAAGTCCCTGTTAGGCAGGATGGATCAAGGAAAGTGAGACTGGGGAAACAGGGCACAGAAATTCAGAGGAAAACATTTTATTATTGCATTGTTTGATTAAAAGCACACATAGACTTTTTTTTTTTTGCTTTTGCTTTTGCTTATTGTCTCCCTCACTAACCTGCAATATAGAATAAAATACAAAACAAAACAAGATAAAATAAACAGTTCTCTCCCTCTAACCTTGCACATTGCCCAAATGATTACTTTGCTCTGAGATCTGAGCAGAAATATCTTAAAGAGAAACACTTATAATTAATTACCCCGGGAACAAAATATTTGCTAGATGATCCTTTGATCACGAAAGTGCTTAAAAAGGAAAAACAATTGGTTTTTTTGAAGGTAGGACAACTGTCTTGAAAGCATCCAATGAAACCCATCCTTTATTTAAAGAGATGCTCAAGGAGCATAGACATCTGTGTCATAATGACTCGAATTCAGTAAACTGATTAGACTTGGTATCTCTAGGCCCAACTGATAATGTCAAAATAGTTTAACAACAAGAATGATTGAAGTATACCAGGTATCCAGAACAAAGATAAGCATTTATTCAAAGGTGAATTTAAACTGAACCTCCAGCTCACTTTTTCACCATCAACACCCCTGTGTTGGAGCACTCAGTATGCTTATCAGATATGCCTGCCAAAGTCTGGGTGTATACTGTCTTTTCCTTACCTTTAGCTTTATTAATAGACTTTCCCTGTCTCTATCTTCCTCTGTCCTAAAATTCTTTTTTCTTTTTTTGTGATGTCACACATTCAAATTTCAGGGACCAGGAGAGAAATTTTGTCTTTCTTGTAGATGTCCCAGGAGCTTCATCAGTTCTAGTAATACATGATGAAAACCAAAGAAAGAAATGTTTTCCTCCCAATTGCCCTTGACCTTTTGAGCCATGTTTCGTTAGTGCTTTAGTTATTTTTCAGATAAGGTCTCATGCTTTTGTCCACTTCAGCTTCAGACCGTGATCCCACTAGTTCTGCCTCCTAAGTAGCCAGGATACCAAATAGGTACTATCGAGCCAATCTGTTCCTCATTTTTGTTCTGTCTGCGTTCTCTAATGGATTAGATGAGGCCTATCATTGCTAATAAAGCAATCTGCTTTATGAAGGCTAAAGAGTCAAATGCCAAGCTGTGTGCTGGTGCCTTACACCTGTAATCCTAGTTACTAAGGAAGCTGAGATCTGAGGATCACAGTTCAAAGCCAGCCAGGGCAGGAAAGTTCATGAGACTCTTACCTCCAATAAACCACTAGAAAACCAGAAGTGGCACTGTGGCTCAAGCAGTAGAGCACTTGCTTTGAGCTAAAGAGCTCAGGGAGAACACCCAAGCCCAGAGTTCAAGCCCTATGACAGAAAAAAAAAAAAGAAATGCCAATTTTATCCATAAGTACCCTCACAGGCACAGTAAGAATAATGCTTAACCAAATAGGCAGGCACCCTGTGGCCCAGTCAGACTGATTCATAAGATGAACCATGAAAACAACTCAGACTAGCTTAAGAAGAAATGACACATATGGACTAATGTATCTGGGAAAGATAAGAGGATAGCAGTCAAGCAACTCTAAAGGAGTCAGTAAGGTCTTGGTACTGCCAAGACTCCTTTCTTCCTACTCTTCCTTGTCTGTATCTCAGTTTCTCTTTGAGTATCAATCTCCTTCTCTGCTACTCTATGTATGCATTAGGACACATAGTCCTCCGTCCATCTTTATATAGCAAAAAAGAAAAAAAAAGAAGGGGAATTATCTCATCCATGGTTTATACATAGATCTCACAGAAGGACATTGATTCACTCTGATTGGAAAGATATGCTTAGCTTTTGGATCAATCAGTATTTTGCCAAAGGATATTGTTATAGGTTGACCTTGGTCCAGTGCTCATCATTGTAGCCAGTGCAGAAAAGAAACTCTGTTCCTCCTAGCCTTCTCTTCTTTTTATTCTATTTGTGACAATGACTTCTATATGCTTTCAGTTAAGCTTTGTGAATTTCTCCCTAGACTTTTATTATTATTGTTTGTTTTAGAGATAGGGTCTAACTAGATAGCCCAAGTTTGTCTCAACTCATGATTCTCCTGATTTAGCCTTAGGAAGTGCTAGGATTACAGGCCTGCTCCACCATGTCCAGCTTCTTCCTGGATATTTTGATGACTTGTAGAGCCAATAGGATACAATAATGAAATAATGACTGTCTTAGAATTGCCAGGGTCACAGGTCAGAATAAGTGTTTATGATCCAGTAGAGAGGGTACACTTTAGTCTAGGAGAATGATCTCTGGTTTTTTCATAAAAATGGGAAGTTAGGATTTAGTTCAGGCCTCTTGTTAATTTCTTCTCCCTTCATATACTCTGCTCTCTCTGCTCTCCCAAAATGAGGAGAGCAATAGCAAACAAAAAAGCAAAAACTTACGACTAGACCAAAACTGAGTTCTGAATATGTTCCAGAAGTTGTAGATTCAGGGAAATATATAACTTGACTTTTGTGGAAGAACACTACCTTATTCCATCCTGCACACTCTTGGACCTCTGGGACATTTTAAATGACAGAAGTGCTGTTTTTGCATTAGTATTATATAAAATGACTTATCAGCCTAGTTTTGTTTTGTTTTTATTTCTTGGCAGTTCTGGGTATTGAACCTGGGGCTTTATCTGTGCAAAGCAAACACTATACCACTGAATTACTACACCCATTCAGTCTAGTTTTGAAAACCTCAGTGGGAATGTTTAATATGGATTAACAGTTGGGAGAGAAAAGCTGGCTGAGAACAAGGTAAGGAGTGACATTGTCCAAAAGAAAATGTACTCTTTACCTGACTTAGGTAACTGTAACCCTCTATATATCATCTTTATAATACCAATTTTTAAAGATGAATTAATGGATAAATAGGAACAGTTGGGAAGATTGTCTTTTTTTTCAGTTTCAGGTCAATTATATTCCAGGATTTGTACTACTGACATCAGAGCTTATTAAAGATGACTGTCATGAGTCATATCATTTCTCCACTGAAATGTGATGGCTAGTTTCCCCCTCATTCAGGTCAAAGCCCTCACAATGCCTGCAGAGGCCTTTATTACCCATCCTCTAATCCTCATTGTCTGATCTCACCTTTTCCTGTGTTCTCCTTGCTTCATCTACATCTCTCTGGCTCTTTCAGGACACTGGAGAAACAACCCTATTTCAACGTCTTTGCTTTTGTGGTTTCCTCTGCCAGGAACTCTCCACCTTTCCTATCCACTTGGCTTTACTACTTCAGTTCCTTTGATTCTTTGATGAAATTCTCAGTTAACACTGAGAATTGCTCTGAGTGAGAGGTTACAATGTCAGCTCCTCAGTGAGGCCTTCCTGTGCAGCTCCACAGTCACATAACTTCTCCTGTTTCCTCCTCAGCCGTCATCCCTCTCTAACAATCTTTGTGAGTTATCTGCTGTCCTCCTTCCATTGCAAACTCCATGAAGCAGAGTTTTGCTCATTACAATATCCCGAACATCTAGAACAGTGACTGGTTCAATGAATTTTTTTAAATAAATAAACCAGAGACAATTTCCTCAGGTCTTAAATGATCATCACCAAGAACCCCTTCCATTTATAAATACAGATATTCACTCTCTAATGGAATAGATATCATTTTGAAAATTGGCTATAAAATAAATCCTTTTTTGTCTCTTGATTCTCATTGTGAGTTAAATATGCATTTTAAGGGGGGAAAGCCACCTTCCCAGGAGATTGAGCAAGGATTAGGAAAACTTCCAAGCCTATGACATCCTGGGCATCATTGTCAGGCTCTGGTTGCTTGCTGTCTTGGCATTCACTCTTCAGTTCTTGCTCCATGTGACACTTGCAGCTCATATTGGCAATCCTCATGCTATCTCTCTTTTTTTCAATTGTCATACTTTTCTAACTCTTTAATAATGTTCTGAACTTGCCTCTCTTTTCCTTCTCCTTGGGCGTAATGTGTAATGGCATTCGCCAAAGGGTACCAAGCGCACTGCCTTAAAGATACAAATGAAGTCTAAGTCAGAAAGCTAGACTTTATGTTTGTGTTCTCCTTCCCTGCAGCATCTCTTGTCCTGAAAATACTTCCCTTAACAAATATCTCTCAGAATTTCCTAAGAGGACGAGCCCCACAACTTGGATGCCAGCCATAGATAGCATTTAGTGCTGCCATGTTTCTTGCCTCGTGCTTTGGCTCTTCTGATTGATATCTTTGCCAAAAACAGCACTTAGAAGGTTCACACTACCATCAGTGGTCGAGTTTGTTGGAAGCACTCCATAGTTTATATGCCAAGTATGATGCCTCCTGATGCTCCCAAGGCTGCCTGCTCTCCAGGTGGCCAAGAAAAAATAAGTAGAGGAGTCTCTCAGTGACAACATTGAAAAGTGCTGCTTAGGTTTTTTTTTTTCTCTGTTGCTGTTCATTTTTGTTTGTTTGTATATTAACGGACATTTTGGAAAAACATTTGACCTGATTTTATTGATCCTGCTAATGTTTCAAAAATATGAAGATCTATTTGTTCATTGCTCTAGCCTGAGTTTCCAGGGCTTCCTGACCTTATAGGTATGCCTGCAAGGATGGGAATTATCCCAGAGAGAGGTTGGGAAAGAAAGCTCTCAGAAAATGATCCACATCTTGCTGATAGTATCAATGATATTTTGTTCTACAGGGGAACTCATTACCCCAGGAAATCTAGATCTTTACAAATAATTCACTTTAATATCAACACAACCTCAGGTTATTCATTCATTATCTCTTCTTCTTCTTCTTCTTCTTCTTCTTCTTCTTCTTCTTCTTCTTCTTCTTCTTCTTCTTCTTCTTCTTCTTCTTCTTCTCCTCCTCCTCCTCCTCCTCCTCCTACACCTCCTCCTCCTCCTCCTCCTCCTCCTCCTCCTCCTCCTCCTTTTCCTTCTTCTCTTCCTCCTCCTCCCACTCTTCCTCCTCCTCCTTCTCCTCCTTCTCCTCCTCCTCTTCCCCCCTCCTCCTCCTCCTCTCTCTCCTCTTCCTTCTCCTCCTTCGTTCTTTTATTGGCATTTGAACTCAGGGTCTTGAGCTTGCTAGGCAGGTGCTCTACTACTTAAGCAGTCACGCCTCCAGCCTTTTGCTTTAGATTACTTTTTTAGGTGCTTTCCCCCAGCTGACCTTGGCACCACCACTCATAGTTTTGTCTACCACACAGCTAGGATAACAGAAATGTACCACTATTTTTGATATGCTTTTTTTTTTTTTTTTTTTTTTTTGTCAGTTGTGGTGCTTGAACTCTGGGCTTGGGTGCTGTCCCTCAGCTGTTCAGCTAAAGGCTAGCGCTCTACCACGTGAGCCACAGCACCACTTCTGGTTTTCTAGTGGTTTATTGGAGATAAGAGTCTCACGGCCTTTCCTGCCCTGGCTGGCTTTGAACCATGATCTTTAGATCTCAGCTTCCTGGGTAGCTAGGATTATAGGCATGAGCCACTGGCACCTGGTTTTGATATGCTTCTTAAGATGTGTTCTCACTAGTTTTTTGGCCTCAAATCACAGTTACTCCATTCTTTGCCTCCCAAGTAGCTGGAATTACAGGTGTGACATGCATCTGTAATTCTGGCTATAGTTGATCATGTGTGGTCCCATTCGTTTCTTTATTCACCAGATTGAGCATTTAGTTCATGCTAGAAATGGGAATATAATAACAATGAACAATAGAGCATAGATCCTGCCCACCAGGACTTATAGGTATGGCCTACGCTCAGGTGATGCTTGAAATTTTTAGGAATTGATACTGAGAGGAATTTTCATGAATCGTATAATTCTTTATGCTAGAGAGGCACTGCTTCATTTTCTCATGATCTTAAAGGACAACAAGGTACTAGGTTTCTTGTTTAAAATATAGTACACTTAAAAACATATAACACCTTCAAAACTCAAAACTTCAATGAAAATATATTTCATTTTAAGGAACCTAACTCCTTTCTAAGTTTATGTTGAACATTTTGCTTGCATTCGTGTGTGTGTGTGTGTGTGTGTGTGTGTGTGTGTGTGTGTGTGTGTGTGTGTGTGTGTATTTTACTGGGATTGACCCCAGGGCCTTGTGCATGCTGAGAAAGCCCTTTGCCAGTGAGCTGCATTCCATATCTGTCCACCCTTTGATTCCCCAAAGAACTGAAAACTTGTCATTGTTTTATGATAAAACAGTGTAATGATTACATAGACAAGGAAGCTGAATCATAAAAGACAAAGAAGATTACATCAGAAGGCAAAGCAGACAAGTGGTAGAGCAGAGCCTGGGAGGTTGATTTGTCTGCTTCTACCCTGCTGGTGGCTGCTGTAGAGAGTCATCTCCCAAGTATGAAATGTTTGTCTAGAACAGAAACCTTGATTTAGAAGGCAAAAGAGAAATTGGGAATATTTTGCATGTGTGTGTGTGTGTGTGTGTGTGTGTGTGTGTGTGTTGGCAGTGATAGGGACAAAACCCAAGTCTTTGCATATACTAAGCAAATGTTCTTAGCCACCAAACTACATCCCTACCTCACATCCTATTTAAGATATAGACCTAACCTGAGCCTTTTCAGTGACATAGAAACTGTTCTGATGCTTTGGATTATTGAATTTACCAGCATTTTGTGTTCTTTTAGAGACTCACTTGCTACTAGAGAAAGAATTTGTTAGGACTTTGACAGACATAAAGTAATATTGATATGTTCATTATTTTTTCTTCTTTTCAAGAAATTAAATCTATAAATATTGGTCTTGAGGATTAAGGCAGGCTAGATCAGGGAGAGTGGAACAAAAGAAACAGGACCAAGAACATACCTCTGCTTTCTGCTGAAATAAAGGTACTGGGTCTAACTGGTGCCATCTTGGCCACATGATGGATGAGAGGGAATTACTTTTATTTTATTTTATTTTTTTAATTTTTATTTTTTATTGTGAACATACTGTACAGAGGGGTTACAATTACATGGACAAGATAATGAGTACATTTCTTATCAAGCATTGCAGCCTCCTCCTTTGTTTACCCTTCACATCCCTTCCCAGCCTCCCCCTGCCCCCCACCCAATCCTCCCCCCCAATCTCCCCCCCCCATCAATGTTGTAAAGTTCGTTTTTGACATGACAACTTGTACTTCTCATTGTTGCAACGGGTCCACCAGTATCTTTAAACGACTTGTTTTTCCCCTTCTCCTCCACAAATTATACCAACATCAAATATAGTCTATGCCTCCATCAGAAAGAATAGCATTGCCCCATTTGTTAGGAAATGGAAAGGCTTGGAAAAAATTATATTAAGTGAAGTAAGCCAGGCCCAAAGAAACATAGGTCCCATGGTTTCCCTTATTTGCAATAACTAGTATATGTATGAGTCAAGCAGAAAAGGGAATTGCTTTTGAATGGTGTCATCTTGTCTTTGTGGTGGGAGAAGGTGAAGCCCCACCCCTCAGGTTATGGGTGTGCCTGAATTCCTAGAGGCAGGGGTGGGGACTTGGACCTGCCAGTCTTGGGTCATGAACTCTCATGCTCTCTGTGACCCCACCCCCTGACCAGGACCCTATTTAGGCTTAGCCTAGCACAGGCACCGCCACGCCATGCCTCATGTCTCCTGGCTCTCCCCCGTCCACCATGGTGTCTCGCTTCAACAGTTCATGGAAGTTGATCTGGTTTGTTGGTATCTTTTTTTTTTTTTTTTTTTTTGCTTTTTCTTTCTCTTCTTCACTCATGGCTCAGTTTCCTTTCTTTTCTTTTCTTTTCTTTCCTTTTTCTTTTTGTCCATCGTGGGGCTTAAACTCTGGGCCTGGGCATTGTCCCTTATCTCTTCAGCTCAAGATGAGTGCTGTACCAGTTGAGCCACAGCATCACTTCCAGTTTTCTGGTGGTTAATTGGAGATAAGAGTTTCACGGACTTTCCTGCCCTGGCTGGTTTTGAATCACCATCCTCAGATCTCAGCCTCCTGAGTAGCTAGGATTATAGGCATCCAGCCATGGCTGAGTTTTCTAACAGTGTTAAGTGTATTTGAGGGGCTGCAGCAACCTTCAGTTAATAACTCTCCAATAAAGAGTCCCTCCCTATTCAACCTCTCAAAATGTGGCTTCTCTGTATCTTGTGATGGAATTCCTGTACCACTTTACTTCCTTGTTTGGGGAAGCTAAATTTCCTTTCCTTCCTCTATTAGATTTCCTTCCTTTGTCACTTGTCCAATACTTATTATTCTGTGATCAAAGCCAATGACCTAGGACAAAATCCTGAACAGAGGAACCTTAATAATTAAAGGGGCTCTTCACAGACCCTCAACAGCCAAATAAGCCTTTCTTATAGTTCTGATACCATAAAAATGTAAAGAATGACATTGGTAATTGATTGAAAGTTAGATCTTCACATTAGTAGAGAAGGAAAGGACAAGATGTGTGTAACTGTATTTAGGTCCCAATCAAGTCAGAAATGCTAAAATAATTAAAATAATAATTTAAAAAATCAGGATGAGGAGGGACTAAGAAACAGCCCTGGAATCAGGGTGCCTTCCCCATAACACTCCCTTGGCAGGTCTGATCTCTATCGCGTCCGTCGCTCTTTGCTCTGCGAAACTCCATTCATCTAAGAGCAAAAGTAATGGGATGACCAACAAAATTTCAAGAAGATAGTGTGAACCCAGAAGATTTTTTAAAGATAATAAAACATTGCTAGGCCAGCAATTGGGCAGCATGATGATTCAGAATAAGGTCAAGAAGCAGACTGATTTCCAGTTAAGGAAAGCATTTCTGGTGAAACACTCGGCAACTTTATCAGAAACTAAAACTATATGTAGATTTTGAGCCCATAGGGGTTTTTTTTTGTTTTTGTTTTTGTTTTTGTTTTTTTGTCGGTCATGGGCCTGAACTCTTGAGTCTGGGCACTGTCCCTCAGCTCTTCAGCTCAAGGCTAGCACTCTACCACTTGAGCCACAGCACCACTTCCAGCTTTTTCTGCTTATGTGGTGCTGAGGAATCGAACCCTGGGCCTCATGCATGCAAGGCAAGCACTCTTCCACTGAGCTACTTTCCAGCCCCAAGCCCATAGTTTTGTTTGCAGCTGAGCAGGTACTTTCAAGGACAATCCCTATGCTTGCAATGGAAGCTTCTTCCCCTTTAAATGTCTGTGTATGTGCCTCAAAGTTATTATTTTGTTTCATATGCATCCACACTGTAATTTACAAGGAACTCCAAGAATCCTAGAGTTATCTTGACTCACCTTTTTTTGGGTGACCTAGAGTAACCTTTGTTCCTTCTAATACTGAATTCTTTGCAGGGAGGCAGAGTACACCTGTTTTCTTTTGGGAACATGATATATGAAGCTACTTGGTAGGATCATGTGCAAGAATGTCCTCACCTCTACATGCTTTGAAGAGTCTATCCTGCATTAGTATGTATGAGCTTCCCTGATAAAAGCTTTTTGCTTTGTTTGCCCAGAGCGACACTACTTTGGGCATGATTGCCAGTGTGCGTCTCTGTTTTTGATAGGTTTGCATCCACCAAGAGGTAAACCCATTCCTCTCAGTTACAGTTTCACATACAGGGTTCTTTTATTGTTGTTTTGGTGGTGCTGGGGGTTTAAACTTAAAGCATTTATTCTAGGAAATGACTGGAAATGCAGAGCATGGTCTTTATACACAATCAGTAGTTTTGTGCTACATATTGGTGGCTCAACCTGTAATTCTGGCTACTCAGGAAGCTGCGATCTGAAGATTGCAGTTCCAAGACTGCCCTTGCAGGAAAGTCTGTGAGGCTCTTATCTCTAATTAACTACCCAAAAGCCAGAAGTGAGCTGTGACTCAAGTATTAGAGTGCCATCCTTGAGCACAAAAGCTTAGAGACAGAGCCCAGGCCCTGAGTTCAAGCCCCAGGACTGATACACACATACAAATAATAGTTTTTGCTAAGTTTGGTGGCTCTCCCCAGTTTCATCCTAGCTACTGAGGATGTGAGGATCATAGAGAAGGATTGTGATTAGAGATCAGCTGGGACAATAACTTCATATGCCCCCATCTTAACCAATAGAAGCTGGATGCTGTGGTATTTAGTGTCATCCCAGCTGTGTAGGAAGTGTAACTAGGAGGACTGCTATCCAAGCATAAGATCCTATTTCACCAATAACTAAAGCAGCCAGATTCTGGTGCTTCACACCTATAATTCTACTACTCAAGAGGCTGAGACCTTGGAAGAAAAGTCTATGAGACTCATCAGCAAAAAAACAGGGCTATAGGCTGGCTGAAGTGGTAGAGCACCAGCTGAACAAGCAAACTGAATAAGAACAAGGCTCCAAGTTCAAACCCCAGTACTACCAATAATTAAAAATAAATATAAAACATAACTTAGACAGATTGGAACATGTGGGGCAAGTAACAGTACCTTCTTTGCAAACACAAGGCTGTGTTTAAACCTCAATACTGCCCCTGTCCGCCAAAAGTAATAGTTTTGGCATTAATAGTCATAAATATTTAGTGATGGAAATTTACTTACAATAAATTATAAGTAAACAAATATCATTTTAATTTTCATTAAAATTTATATATCAATTATATAATCACAAAGCTGTTTAAAAAGTATACAGTATACATGGCAAGTGGAAGAAAATATATCAAATTATTAATAATATTTATCATTATAGATGATTTTTATTTCTATCTTTAAACTTTTGTGAACTCTAAATTTCTTATAGTATCATATATTTTCTTTATACTAAAAGAGTATGCGGTAAAAGAATATTTAAGAGATTTTCTCTGTGACATTAGACAAATTTGAAGTGAATCTTTCTTGGATGGCTACCCAGTTAAATTATCAATCTTAGATGCTGCAGTTGAATTAATTTATGAATCTATTCCTTTGTAGCTAAGAGATGAGCCCTTGGTAGAGCAATCAGAGAGGGAAGGCAGAATGAGGCATGCTGCTTTATATCTTAAGCATTTTATAGACTTCTTCTTAAAAAAATAAGTAAAAAATAATACGTTCCAAATAGATTGCTTGAAAAGCTTATCTTCTTACAGGTAACTGGTGGCCTCTAGAAATAGGAGACAATACATTTCAGTTAAGCTAGTCCATTTGTGACACTTATTTGTGGTACATTGTTGTATGTAGCAATAGAGAAAGACAGAGAGAGAGAGAGAAAAAAAAGAGGGGTGGGTTGAATAAACCCCAGTTCTCAAGATCTGCCAATGTGGTATTGCTAGTGCAGCACTCTGCTTAACATTAAGAAGGTCATGATTTGAATATGAAGTAACCCTTACAGGCTTTCATGTTCTAGGGCCAGGTAGGGATGGAGAGAGGTTCTGGAAAGCTTAGGAGAATGCCTCACTAGAAGAAGGTCAATGAGGTGTGGGGGATTGTCCTGGGGAGTCTTTGTCTTGGATCTTTCTCTCTCTCTCCTCTCTTCTTTCTTTTCTCTCCTCTCATTTCTTTTTTACCTCATCTTTCTTTCTGTCCTTTTCCTGGCCACCATGATATGAGCTGTCTACCATGCCCTCCTCATGGATTGAAACCTCTGAAGCTACAAGCCATAATGCTGCCAGGTATTTTATCACAGTGACAAAAGCCCTGAATAACGTAAGCCATGTCCAGGTTTGAAGATATATATTTTTCATCTACCAGTCATTTCTATATACCATCTGCTAGGGATAAAACTCATTGTTGTTTTTAATTGATTGCTTGTCGATTACCTAAGTCTGGTGAAATATAACATCACAAAGCATAATTCATAGTGCTCTCAGAGATTAGTTTCAGTAACTTGGCAATATAAATCTTGGAAGTATTGACAGCAAGTGTTTATACAGGTATTTCCAAATACCTTGACATGAGTGGAAAAGTGAGAATGAATAACAAATTACATTCAACAGTAGTTTAAAAATTGATTTCCACTAAAATCAAATTGAAAAAAGATTCATATCTTGGATGAATATTAATTCTTATGCTCTTTATTGAGGGCCAAATTAATCTGTAGTATAGAATTTGTAAGTCAACCAAATAAAAACTAAAGATCTCAAGAAGAGTTCAAAATTTATTCAGTAATCATTGGAAATCAAAACTTAAATCATTTATCCTTGGAACTGATTAGAAATATGGATAATGGTCTTTGTGTAACAGTATTAGTTTGGGCCAGATGTGGTGGCTCATACTTTAATATAAGGAGAATTGTAGATCTCAGCTTGAACAAAACTATCATAATCCACAAAAGCTAAGGGCAGTATCCATCATTTGTTATCCCAGATGTGTAGGAAGTGTAAATTGGATGATTGTTGTCCAAATCAGCTCAGACATAAAAGCTTGAAGCAGTGCTTGACTGTAACTTGATCTTCATTTATTTGCTTTTTGATGGTCTAGCAATATAATCAAATAATTGTTACTTTTTCTGCTTCATAAATGATTTTTGATAATGGTGATTATACTAAAGTGATTTACAAAGTCTATTTATTTGGTGTTTATGGATTGTTCAAGAAAAGCAGGATGAGAAATGAGAACATTCAGTAGTGAAGTGTAAGGTGAGGAAAGGGAGAGAGGGAAAATAAACAGACAACTGAAGTCCCAACCCCAAGTGATGATTGTGCCTGAATTCCTAAAAGCAAGAAAGTCCCACCCCCAGGTGATAGGCCTGCCTGAATTCCTAAGGCCAGGGCAGTGACGTGGACAATAGGTTACTGAACCTGCCAGTCTTGGGTCATGGACTCACATGACTCTAAGCTCCGTGTGACCCTTGCCCCAGAGCCAGGACCCTATCTGGGCAAGGACCAGCTCAGGTGCCATTTGGCACCATGTCTGCTGACTCTCCTCAGCTCATCCCACTTCAGATCTCCATTTGAGTCAATCCGGTTTGTTGGTATTGTTTTTCTGCACTTTCTTTGCCTTAATACTCCCAGAGCTCAATTTTCTAACAACGTTATGTGTATTCAAGCCTGCAAGTTTTCTGAGGGCATGTGTCTGCTTGCAGTCAGCAGCTTTCTAATAAAGACTCCCAATTCAACCTTTCAAAAAAAAAAAAAAGAGAGAGAGAGAATGATCCAATTTCCCATATCTAACACAGAATTTAAACCTACCTCATTTTCATACGTGAAAACACCTAGAACTGTGAGAGACACCCATGATGCTTGTCACTATGTACATTTCATCAGACCTTCTTCCTAATGAAGACTTTTTAGAAACTTGCCCTGGCCCTTTCATTAAAAGCTGAATGCCGTGTCTACACAAGTTGTGTCTGCGTGGTTTAACTCCCTCGTCGTTTTCATCCTGACTATATTCCTCTTTCCCCTCACTCTCTTCTCATGCTGTCTTCTATATAGTCTTTTCCTGCTTTGGGTTTTTTGAACATGTTGTTTACTCTGGATGGAATTATTATTTTTTGTCATTGTAAGTCTCATTTCTTCACACCTTTGCAGTCTTCTTTTGAATGTCACCTCTCCTGTTTATTCCCTGTCAAGGGTTCTCTACCACTGTTATTCTCTTTTAGTGCCCTGTGTTTCTCCTTCACATTTATTATTGCTATGATTTCATTGTTGACTTCATGTCGGGTTCCCCCACTAGACTGTGAATTCCAGGAATCATGATGGGTTGTCCTTCATAATGCTTGGCACCTAGTAAGTACATTTTATGTATTTTCTATTGAATGGAACTTGCTGTTAAATTTTGGTTAAGTCACTTCTTATTTTTGACTTTAAGCGTCCTCACCTGTATTCCCTAAAGTGTCAGTCAGATTTTTTTAAATGATTAGGAGAAACATTATGAGTTATTATGTTTTTAAAACTGCAGGTTTTCATTTGAATTGGTACCTAATGATTCCCTGCTCAGAAAGATAGGGAAATTAGAACTCCCACTTTCTTCTGCCTTCCTCCCCCATTTCCTGTTAGTTACTTTATTGTATTTTGGCAGAGTTTATAACATTTAGGCTTGTTTTGTAGCTCTAATTCCCTCAGTTACTTAATCTTAGATTTATATTTAAACAAACTAATTTCTTACCATCTGAATCAATTTAGACTCTTGCTTTCAAACAGCAAAAAACAACTTTGGTTGAGTTAAACAGAAAGAGAGTTGATTAGAAGGCTTTTAAGGAATCCAAGGAGGGGGGAAGGTATGGGAAACATCAGTGCCTTGTGACTATCCGATCAGGCCATACCATCTGGCCCCATCCACTACACTCTCCTACGTTCCTCTCTCTGTCCCTTCTGAACACCCTCCCTCCTTCCTCCTTTTCTCCCTTCTTGCTTGCTGTTTCCTTTACCTCTTTTATTTCTGTGGCTTAGATGGTTTCTTGTCATGTCATTTCACTTTTCTCTACTTTCTGAATGACACTTTAGGGAATACAGGTAAGGAAGCTTAAATTAAAAAAATAAGAAGTGACTTAACCAAAATTTAATAGCAAGTTCCATTCAATAGAAAGTACAACAAATGTACCTACTAGAAGGTACAACCCATCATGAGTTGTCCTGCCTTCCTGGAACTCACAGTCTAGTAGGGGAACCAGACACAAAACCAACAATGAAATCATAACAAAAGTATCTGCACTAATTGTGTGGATGAACTGCCCTTGAGATCTCACCTTTTTCTATTCTGAGTTATCTGAAGGCTCTGTTTTGTGTTCCCCTGCCCATGTATAATAAAAGAGGGAAAATGGTGGAAGAGGTGGGTATAGCTATGAGAATACATTAGGATATATGTTTGTGTTTTATGTTTTTATTTTTTAATTGCACCAATTTTTTTGCTTGTTTTTTTTTTTTTTTAAGATTCTGACAATATGGCTCAGCTTGGCATTGAACTTGAGCTTCTTCTGCCTTATCCTTCTGGTTTCTGAGATTACAGATGTGTGCCACTATGCTTAGTTCAGTTCTATATTCTTATTCAATCAATTGACCTCTATAAGAATTCAGCCCCAATAGTTGGGATAGGATATATTACCACATGCTCTAGATTATTATACCTTGAGCTCTACATTATTTCACATCCTTCATTCCTTACTCTTACTTCTCCTCTCACTGTCCCTCAGTTCACAGAGAGGCCCTGACACCTTCATTTCAGGCAGAGAAAACAAGCCATGGATGTCTCCTCCCACTTATCCATTTCTTCTTACGAGCTATTTCTTTCTCAATCAAAAGAGGGAAATATGGAGTTATACTCATCTCATTTCAGATTAAAGTGATGACAATTTGGGATTTTTTGATTCTCTGCTACTATAATTTGCACCAAGAACTCATAATGGTAGATGGCTGGAAGGAGTGGGATTTTTGCTAATGGTCATGCTTTGAGCTATGCATGGCCTGAAACTCATATAGCTGGTATTATAGTCATAAACTTCTATGCCCAGCTACCATCACAAATTATTTCCTTTTCTTTTCTTTTAGGTCTAAGACTGAAACTCGAACTCAGTATCTGCTGCTTTCGCTTACTGGCTAGCACTTTGCCAACTGAACCATGCCTCTAACCCTGCTACTACAGATTCTGTGTGTGTGTGTGTGTGTGTGTGTGTGTGTGTGTGTGTGTGTGTGTGTGTGTGTGTGTGTGTGTGTGTGTGTGTGTGTGTTTGGCCATGGGGCCTGAACTCTGGGCCTGGGCGCTGTCCTTCAGCTCTTCAGCTCAAGCCTAGCGCTCTACCACTTGAGCCACAGCACCACTTCTAGCTTTTTCTGCTTATGTGGTGCTATGGAATAGAACCCAGGGCCTCATGCACGCAAGGCAAGCACTCTACCACTGAGCCACCTTCCCAGCCCTTAATTGTTTTGAGGGTCAAATAATTTTGTCTTTTGTTGACTCTTTTCAGATTTATGAAGACAAGTCTGCTACAAAGGAAAGAAGCTCATTCTGGAATTAGACTATCTGGATTTAAATCCCCAACTTCACCCTTGACTTGCTGTAGAATTTGGGCAATTTTTATATCATCCACATGGAACAGTTTCCCCATTTGTAACTTGGGACAGATGTTCATCCATTTCTCGTAACCTTGGGTGTGACTGGAGATATTGGATACAAAGCATTTGGTATAGTTTCTGAAACCTAGCAACTTATTAGTAAGTATTGGCTCTTTATTTTCTTGTAAAGATATTATATAGAGAGATTACAGTTATATCAGTAAGGGAATGAGTACATTTCTTGTCAGGCATTGTTATCCCCTCCTTTGTTTTTCTCCCACTATCCCTTCCTTCCCCTTCTTCTCCCTCTCCCCCCGACCCTCAACATTGTAAGGTTCATTTCCAACATAGTGTCTTGTGAGTATCATTGTTGCATTGGGTCATCCTATTCATACCTGAAGATTTAGAGCACATAAACTGAAGGGTGGTGGGATCTGAGTATCATCTTATGATCAAACATGGTTATATTTGGGCAGTGAATGTACTACGGCGGGGGGGGGGCATAAAGATCATCTCATATTGGTTCAAGTCAGGTTTTTTTCATCCAAAAAACTTGTAAAAACTTGGGAGGGAAACTTGGTTTTTATATTTTGTACTTGAAGAGGGATGGTGGTACCCACCTGTAATCCCAGCTAAGAAGGAGGCTTAGGATAGGAGAATCACAATCTGAGACCAGTGGTGGGAAAACGAAAAGAGCCTACCTGAAAAATAACTAAAGCAAACCAGTGCTGGGGAGTGTGCCTCAAGTAGTAGAATTGCCAGTCTAGCAAGCACGAGTCCTAGTTCAATCCCCTGAGGTCAAATATCAATACCATGAAAAAATGGTTTTCACACTCGAACATTACAGGACTGCTATCATAAAAATAGTTTTTGTCTAGTGCAAGTGTTTTTAGGCTCAAGGCAACCTTGTCCATTGCTCCTGAAGAGGACTCCTGGTTTGAGACAGCAGAAGGTGTATTCTTACATCACCCCAAGTCCTAGCTGGCTTTTTGTATAGGCTGCTAGAGTAAAAGATCCAGGTTGGTAATATGCTGGAAGGAAGCCAGTGTTCATAAACTTTTAGTGAAATAGGGGGAACTATGATCATAGTCTTATAACTTTTTTGAGCATGTACTTTGCCCCAAATCATAAACCGTGTAGCATTTTATCATATATGTATTATTTCATGTCCTCTGCTTCTTTTCATAGCCTTATGGGGAAGGTATAGAAAAGATTAATATCATTGACTTCTTTCCCCTGGGAAACATGTTTTTAAAAGTTATTGATTCATTCATTAAGTACTGAGGATTGAACCTGGACCCTTGAATGTGCTGTGCAAGGCCCTACCACCTGATCCACCTCCCCCACCCCCAGCCTCCTTACCTTACTTATTCTTTTTCTTCTTTGATGTTCATCTTTATTTCTTTAAAAATATTTTTTAAAAATGTTATTTCCTGGGGCTGGTAAGGTGGCTCAGTGGTAGAGTGCTTGCCTTGCATGCATGAAGCCCTGGGTTCGATTCCTCAGCACCACATAAGCAGAAAAAGCCGGAAGTGGCGCTATGGTTCAAGTGGTAGAGCGCTAGCCTTGAGCTGAAGAGCTGAGGGACAGCACCCAGGCCCAGAGTTCAGGCCCCACAACCGACAAAAAAAAAAAAAAGGTATTTCCTCCTTACTTTACTTCTGAAGAAGCGAAGGCTTACAGAGGTTGAGTGCCACTTTTGCCTCAGAAGTAGTTCTCTTTTCTTCTAAGCCACAAGTAAGAAAGGTTCACTGTATAAAAATAGAGATGAATACACATGTGTACTAGTGTGCACATGCATGTTGTACACATACATGTGCACACACACGCAATCTATAAACCATCTGCCCTGGTGTCAGTCATCAACCAGGATTGAAGTAGCCTTGGCAAAAGACTTTCTCATGGAGCCTGTTTTCAGCATGCCGTGGTTCATCAAATGTTTTCCAGGCTGTCGTGTGCCCTGCTTGCTATATTGCCTTGCCTCCTTTGTACTCCTCTATCCTCAGCACCAGGAATAAAACACTTGTTCCAGTAATGGCTGCAAGGTTTCTGGCTTGTGCTAAAAGCATTCTTGACCAAGATTAACTTCCCTTCTTGGGGGTAGCCCACATCCAATGACTGGTTGCTGGTGAAGAGATAAAAAGGCTCAGGTCCAGTCTGGGAAGGTGGCTCAGTGGTAGAGTGCTTGCCTTGCATGCACAAGGCCCTGGGTTCGATTCCTCAGCACCACATAAACAGAAAAAGCCAGTAGTGGCATTGTGGCTCAAGTGGTAGAACGCTAGCCTTGAGCTGAACAACCAAGGGACAGTGCCTAGGCCCAGAGTTCATGCCCCACGACCAAAAAAAAAAGCTTGGACTTGGAACAACCTTGAAGAACATTCCTACTTTAGACTCCTTTGTGGACTGAATGTATTCGTTTTACAACTGGACTGCAGCCCTGCTTCTTCTACTCATTCGAGCCTTTGATTTTCTCCTTGTTGGAATACTTCCCAAGACTCATTCAAATCATTATCTTAGAACCCAGGTCTAAGATCTAGAATACAACACTAACAACCTGGTCTCTGTGGGAGGCGAAAAGGAAGTACATTAGTTATCTGGACTTTGCTATGTGAAAAAAAGAGACACTTTTGGGATTTGCCTTTGATCATTAAAAGGAAACAAAAATGACCCTTCTTGAAATTCATAATATTCGTTTTTCTGAATGAGCCACTTTATCACTTTTTATTCCCCTTTATTTACTAATGTTCATCCTATTTTTAATTTATTTCAAAATTCTAACTGACAAGTCTCCTTGAACCAATTTTGCAATTGAAATTTGTTGCAGAGCAGGAAATAACATGAGGAACTTGAAAGACAGGGCATTTGTTGGAACAGGAAATGCAGACCATTACAGCAGTACTTTTGGTAATGATGCATGGGGTTGAAATGATGTGAAAGGGAAATCATTTAACCATGTAAATTGAACAAAGGAGAATTCCATGATAATGACCCCAGGCCCTAGTATTCAGGAAAATAAAATAGTAGGCATTGGAATGAGATCACTCTGGCACAAATGGCATTGCTCTGGTAGATTGCTTTGGTTTGTCAACCTGGTTTGACTCTTGGCCAGACATGAGATAGTTTCATCTCAGTAGTCCTTTTGCTCCTTAGAGGGTGAGAAAAAATAGGCCCATTGTATAATCCACCACGAGATATTTCATAGTAAGTGCTACTTTAGAGAAGGAGGATTTTGACAAACAAGTTGACAACTCAATTGGACTGGAGATTCCAGGTTGAAGCAATTTCACCTGCTAGAGAAAAGGAAGAGAATGAAGGGCTGATATTATCATTGTTTTCCCCAATATTCCCTACCAACCGACTGCTTTGGAATAATAACAAAATGATTTTACTATGGAAAAAATGCAGAGAAAAGAATCTGGGGCTGTTTGATTGGCTAATAATGAACATAAAGGACTTCATGCTTGTTGAATGGCAGATTGAAATCCAGTGTGTATTCATGCAGATCTTATGGGGATGGTATTGGATTGGACCACAAATTAGTGCTGGCATTAATGAGATGGAAGCTGTAAAATACAGAGTTCCAATAACCATGATCTTTGATAAAGCCCAATTGAAAGCACCCAGACCATTCAGACAAGTTCTGTGTGAAAGCAGAGCAATAAACAACAAAGAGATATTTAAAATAGGGAGAAGAAACAGAGGATTATATAACCGACTGAACTGGTATTAGAAAGCTTGGTTAAAACATTCATGCACAGCTGAGTGACAGACTTGCAGAGAATAATGATTTGCAGAAACATTGTTTAGATGCTACTCATATAATCAAAGAAAGATTCTAGCCCTTTTATTATAAGTTCTGCAGCAGTACCACTGTTGTCTTCTATAGTAGTACCCCTTTACGTGTAAATCCATTTGACCTGCATAGCATTTTCACAAGAAGAGTTGAGTGCATACCTGTACTCCCAGTTAGTTTGGAATTCCATGACTGCAAGAAATGAAATCATATTCCTTTTATGAAGCACCTCCACTTTTCATTGCTTATGAATTCTCCCAAGTAATTTATTTCAAAAAACATAACCAGGTAGAAAATGCCCCCTTCTCAGCATTTCTAGATGTACTTGGCAAATAGAACAAATGATAACTGTGTTGTACATTTACATGGGTAGATAGATGCCATATGGATGGCATTCAAATTCTGCTTATGTGGTGTTGAGGAATCGAACCCAGGGCCTCATGCATGCGAGGCAAGCACTCTACCACTGAGCCACCTTCCCAGCCCCGATGGCATTCAAATTCTTGGATGACTGTTGTTGGCAAAATTCATCTTCAGTCATTGTCTCTATGTTCTGCTACTAAAGTAAACTAATAGTATATAGGTTAAAAAAATCTGAATGTAATTGTAACCCCTCTGTACAGTATTTTCACAATAAAAATAAAAAAATCTGAATGTGATCATGCATGCCTATAATCTCAGCATTTAGGAGGCAGAAGCAGGAGGATTATGAGTTTGAGGCCAGCCTGGGCTACAGAGGGATACTCTATCTCAAAAAAAGAATAAGAAAATCTTGTTAGCTAGCATTTCTTTGTAGGTTTATGGAACCTCCTGGCCTCCTGGAGCTCCATTCGTGAGCTTTCAGGAATGCCTTGTCAGTTTTATTTCTGTTAAACCAAATGGTGCCATCCATGCTTTTTTTTTTTTTCTTCTTAGCCTGTACTCTCATTTCCCTTCCTTTAGGGAAGCCCTGTGTCATGAAGGAGTTACTCTCTTTCCAACCTACTTACTGTTCAAGGTGTTCACAGTGGTTTAAATGTTCTGTTTATACGTTTCTACAGGGAATGGAATTAGGTGGGAGAAATGATTACATTTCTTCTGTGTTCAATTCTTGTTTTTCTTTTTTCATACCATCAGTTTTTTCATCTAACATGACTGGTGCCCTTCTCCTCCAAAGGCCTATCATGGTAGAACATGCTTTAGCTCTGTAGTCTATTATGGTTTGATATATTTGTGTCCAACACAGAGCCTGACATACAAAGTATGCTTACTAAATGGTGAAATAAATGTGCTACCCTGTAAGGCAGGTATTTCTATATTTATTGTGGATATGAGGAACAATAAGAAAAAGAAGTGATGAAAAATTTACAGCTGAGAAAAATCCTTACGGATCAACTAAGCTTCTCTATTGTATTCCCATCGTATTGAGAAGAAACTTAAACTAGGAATGAATTGGCTTGCCTATTATCTAGTAGTTAGTGGGTAGTTTACTAAAGGTGACAACTTTGGGCTATGGTTTGTGTCTTTGCCCACCCATATTCTTCTGAACAATAAAGGCAATGAACTCTTATGTGCATAATATCAATCTAGGCATAGTATATGGATGGCTTCTTATTTACATGGCTTTATGACTTCTGTTTCTTGTGCCAGTTATTTATAAGAAAGAAGCTGGAAGGCTTCCTGAACTGGCTGGTACAGAATCGTAGTCTAAATGTCATAAGAACTTTTGCAGGCCTCTGTGAGCAGTCGTGCTCTGAGGTAAATTGTTGGATTAGATGTTCATACTGCTATTCTGTACTGTTTTCCACTTTTAATTTCTCCACATTCTCTATGTTATTTATTACTTTCTATTTTTTTTGCAGTATGTCTCACTATGGTTTTTAAATGAATTTCTCTAATGATTAGTGATATTGATCATCCTTTTTTTTTTTTTTTTTTTTGGTCAGTCAGTCATGGGGCTTGAACTCTGGGCTGGGCGTTGTCCCTGAGCTCTTCAGCTCAAGGCTAGCACTCTACCACTTGAGCCACCGTGCCACTTCCAGCTTTTTCTGCTTATGTGGTACTAAGGAATCGAACCCAGGACCTCATGCATGTGAGGCAAGCACTCTATCACTGAGCCATCTTCCCAACCCTTGATCATCTTTTTATGGATACTTTGGCCGTTCTGTGTCCATATTTTTAAATAAGATATGAAAAGTAGTGCTCCTCAACTCTGACATTCCACAGATTTCATTTTCTTTAGGCTTTCATGATACTTCAATATCCTCTAGTCTGCTGGGCCCTCTTAGGGTGAGCCACTTGTGAAAGGCGGCTCATCTCCAGGACTGGATGTTGATCTTTATTATTCTCAGCATCAGAGGATGTCTTTTTCTGTTGTGCTTGTTGCCATTTTCTTGTGGGTAAAAACCATTTTCAGGAAGGAAAGAATAAATAAATTATATCTTTTCTCTCAAAATAAATTTAACAAATATACTTTGGGCAGCACATATCAACGTTGGCCATTCCATCCTCTTAAAATACTTCTTTTTTAGTCATCTTAATGCCATTCTCTGCTGGTTTTCACCCTACTTTTGTAATATTCCTTCTAAGCTTTCTTCTCTGTCCATCTGTTGAATATTAATGAACATTATTGTTTTCCATTTCTGCTCTGGTATTCTTTCCATCTACATACTCTTTTTCCATGCCCACTATTTCTACTTCTACTCATGCACAGGCAATTCTCAAATTCGACATGTTGCAAACTGTTCTGAGTTCCAGACTCATTCATTTACCCAAATGTCATTTCTTAAATTAATTTCTTTGAATTAATATACATTAATAATATTAGAGATTTCATTATGAAAATTCAATACATGCATGGAGTGAATTTTGAAAAGTCATCTCCTTTGTATTTCAGATTCCTTCCATCCATCTTTCCCCCTTTTTGAAATGTTTGGTTGATTTCATTATGCTGTGTATATATATGTATATATTACTTAGATCCTTTTGACCTCTCAATATCTTTTCCTTTCCTCTTCCTTTCCCACTAATTTCCCCAGTCTCTCTTTTATATTCATGTCCCATTATCATCTTCTTCCTCCTCCTCCTCCTCCTCCTCCTCCTCCTCCTCCTCCTCCTCCTCCTCCTCCTCCTCCTCCTCCTCCTCCTCCTCCTCCTCCTCCTCCTCCTCCTCATCATCATCATCATCATCTTTTTTATTTTTTTGTGGGTTGTGGGGCTTGACCTCTGGGCCTGGGCAGTGTCCCTGAGCTCTTCAGTTCAAGGTGAGTGTTCTACCACTTGAGCCACAGCACCACTTGTGGTTTTCTGGTGCTTAATTGGAGATGAGAGTCTCACAGACTTTCCTGCCCAGGCTGTCTTTGAACAGCGATCCTCAGATCTCAGCCTTTGGGAGTAGTTAGAATTACAGGCATGAGCCACTGGCATCCAGCCCTGATATCTTTTTGTATATTGATTTACTCCCCTTTGAATACATGCCCAGTAATGGTATGATAGAGTCAAAAGGTAGGTCTAGTTTTAGTTTTTAGAGGAAACTTCATACTGATTTCCGTAATGGTTGCACTAGTTTACATTCCCGCCAGCCATGAATGAGGGTTTCTTGTTCCCTTGAATCCTTACTAGCATTTGTTGATGTTTCTTTTCTTGGTGATTTCCATTCTGACCAGGGTGAGATGATGTGACTTTGATTTACAATTCCTTATAGCTAAGGATGTTGAACAATTTTTCATGTCGTAGCCATTTGTACTTCTTTTGAGAATGGTTTGTTGAATTAGTTTGCCCATTTATTGATCAGATTATTTGTTCTTCTGCTATTTCATTTTTTATCTCTTTGTGTAGCCCAAATATTAATTCTTTGTCTATGGAATCCAGCTGTCCGTATCTATCTGTAGGCTCCACAAGCCCCTCCAACTCACCATGTCTAAAATTACTCTCACAACATTCCCTCTCCACAATGTCCTTCCTTAACATTTTACTAAATAAAATGCACTGTCATCTATCAGGGAAATCACTCTACATTCCTCCCTCTTGTTATCCACTCAGTGACAATGGATATTGTTTCTTGTAGATATATTCCAGATCTTTCCTCTTCTCTCCCATTGGTCTCTGAATTCAGTAAGGTAATGCTTGCAAAGTTCTACCTCTTGGTCAGAGCACTGTACATGGCAACTGTACCTGCTTTTACTAGTTGATCTAAACCATTACCACTCACCTACGCTTTTGTGAATTGTTTCCTATTCTCTTGTTTCTAGTTTTTTCTCCATCACACTCATCTTTTAATGTGCGCCAATCATAATATTTCTTTCTTTCTTGTTTTCTATCTTTCTTTCTCTCTCTTTTTTCTCTCTCCCCTCCCTCCCTCCCTCTCTCCCTCCCTCCCTCCCTCCCTCCCTCCCTCCCTCCCTCCCTTCCTTCCTTCCTTCCTTCCTTCCTTCCTTCCTTCCTTCCTTCCTTCCTTCCTTCCTTCCTTCCTTCCTTCCTTCCTTCCTTCCTTCCTTCCTTCCTTCTTCTTGTTAGTCATAAGGCTTAAACTCAGGGCCTAGGCCCTGTCCCTGAGCTCTTTGTGCTCAGGCTAGAACTCTACCCCTGAGTCACATCTCCACTTCCAGCTTTTGAATGATTAATTGGTCTCACAGGGACTTTCCTGTCTGGGCGGGTTTGGAACTGGGATCCTCAGATCTCAGCCTCCTGAGTAGCTAGGATTACAGGCATGAGCCATCCACACCCAGCAATCACAGTATTTTCACACAGCACACATCTTTTTTTTTTTTTTTTTTCTTTTTATCAGTTGTGTGTCATGAACTCTGGACCTGGGCTTTGTCCCTCAGCTCTTCAGCTCAAGGCTAGTACTCACTTGAGCCACAGCACCACTTCTGGCTTTTTCTGTTTATGTGGTGCTGAGGAATTGAACCCAGGGCCTCATGCATATGAGGCAAGCACTCTTACCACTGAACCACCTTCCCAGCCCTCATAGCATACATCTTACCATTACTCTCTCCTGCTTAATCCTTCAGTGTTTCCCTATTTCCGTTTGGTTGAGTTTCTAAAGTTGGAATAGAAGATGCTCTAGGATCTGGTTCTTATTCCAAGTCCAGTCCATTTTTGGCTGATTCTTTGTTCGGGGTTCACATTCTAGCCCATACAAATGCCTACTATTCTCTGAATGTATCACATGTTTCACACATTCATGGCATCACACACACTCCTCTCTTTGTAGAATAAAAAGTGTTCACATCTCTTTGTCCCCAAGTTGCACCTCATCCTTGGAGACCTCAGCAAGCATCTTCTTTTACCTGTCCCCTTCCCTGACTTTGGATATTCTACAACAGTTGACTTATATATTCATGATGTACAGTAACCATAAAATATACATGATATAAAATATTCAGGCCTCTAATCAATAAAATAAAGTTGTAGGATCTAGTCACTAGAAATTCTGGCATAGTACCCTTTTTCCATCATATTTCTTTATAATTAGATCTTTAGGTGTATGTTTCTCAAGTGATATGACATGTGGGATAAGGTTTGGGTCAGAATTTTCCCTGTGTCTAGTGCCTGGCATGATGCCAGACACCATATATTTCTTTTTTTTTTGGGGGGGGTCCAGTCGTGGAGCCTGAACTCTAGGCCTGGGTGCTGTCCCTGAGCTCTTCAGCTCAAGGCTAGCGCTCTACCACTTGAGCCACAGCGCCACTTCTGGCTTTTTTCTTTTTGCTTATGTGGTGCTGAGGAATCGAACCCAGGGCCTCATGCATGCAAGGCAAGCGCTCTACCACTGAGCCACCTTCCCAGCCCTCACCATATATTTCTTAAACATCATCTGAGTGCCAAGCATTGTTCTAGGGGCTGCTGAAAACATAAGAAACAAAATTCTTGCCCTCCCTGAAGGAAGTCTATGCACTACTTATCATTTTCCAGTCTCCTTCCTACCCAAAGCCTGATGTTATTCACTGCATTTTCTGTGATTAGTAATATAAGGGGAAAAATCATTCGGAGAGAAAATATGAACTGTCAGATGAGAATGAAATTATAAGTGGTAAGAGGAGAATTAAATTAAGAGCAGTAAGCATCATGGATTTATAAAAACAAGTCATGTCAGACAAACTTAATTGCTTTTCCTGATAGAATTACCAAATTAAGGGATGGCGGGGTCCAATATCCTGAGAGCAGTTTCCTTCAACAACCAGGTAATGAATATTATTTTTGAAGTTAGCAGAGCCTTTTGAGAGAAAAATGTTGAAATTGTACAAAATGAATTCAGATTGACTTTGATGTCAGTCTAGCTGGCTGACTTGACAAGAGATTGAAGAGAAAAGCTAAGGCCGTAACAAACAACATGGTACCAGTGAGCTTAAACACACTATCTCATAGAAGCAAGCTAGAGGTCTTTATTCAGATGGATTTATCATGATCATTATTGGAGCCAATGTGATTTGAAGATATTTAAAAGACATTGAGAGAAAAGTCACAACACCTAGGGAAAATCATTGCAAGGAGTGCAGAAATGAAATGTTTTTACATTGTCATTAGAAGACCATGGCCTTAGAATGATAATGCACAATATTGTGCCTAGTGCTTGAAACTTTTGTTACTCAAAGTGTGGCCTGCAGCCAGCAGGAGCTTGTTAGAAATGCAGAGTCTCAGGTTTTTCCCAGTTGCATCTGAATCTGTATGTTAGCAAGTTTCCAGGAGATTCATGTGCATTCCAAAGCACTAGACGCACTGCTGGGTTTACTTTATAGTGTCTTGTATGGTTTCATTTTTTAGGTCATCCTCAGAGATCAAAATTTTGACCTAACATTCCAAAATTCATACCTAGTCTTTTAATTCCACTATTTACTATTTTTACTTTCCTTAAAATAAAACATATGAAGCTGAAGAAACTGCAAGCTTGTGGGAAGCTCCTTAATTTCACTGGGCTATGGTATCTCCATTTGTAAAGAGGAGCTAACCACTTGTGCTTATGTTTTTATGTGTCATGTGTGTACATCATCTATTTGCATATTTTAGCATCCAGAAGTCTATTTTTCTTCCCATCCTATAGATATGAATACCAAGATTGGAAGTGTTAATACAATTGGCCTAAATTAATATTTCAGTAAATAGCCAAACTGGTATTTTTGATCAGATTTTCTGACTCTCTAAACCAGACTATGTGAAAGGGACTCTGTAGTAGCTATGTGTGACATAAATTTCAGAAATTGGGACAGAGAGGGGTATTCAGGTAAATATTTATTGAGCCTATGATATTGTAGGAGTCACTAATATATATTAAGCAATAAAACAGATTGAGCCCTATTTTTGTGAGGTTTATAATTTAGTGGAGATGAGAAAGTGTGTGTGTGTGTGTGTGTGTGTGTGTGTGTCTGTGTGTGTGTGTGTGTGTCTGTGTGTGTGTGTGTGTGTGTGTGTGTGTGTGTGTGTGTATACGTGTTTGCAGATATTGCTTCCAAACTTATGTTGTTTTCTGGGATAATGCAAACATTAAAGATGATGGAATATTGCTATAGGACTATGATCAATTGAATGGCTGGTAGACATAATGGTATGGAAACAGATGAAAATGTGTTATATACTATTGAACTGCTAATGACAAAATTTGCCCAACCATTTTGTCTTTTTTGAATTTTTTCAAGCCTTAGAATTTTATTATATATAACCAGTACTTTATTATATATAACCAGTTATATGTAACCAGTACCTTAGAGACTTCTGTTATTTCATGTATGAAAATGAAAGTTTGGGAAAGGAAAGCAAGACTTTTTCTTTAATGTCTGTGTGCCTGTCCTGGGGCTTCAACTCAGGGCCTGGGTACTGGCCTTGAGCCTTTTTTTGCTCAAGGTTAGTGCTCTACCACTTGAGCTGCAGCTCCACTTTTGGCTTTTTTTTATGTGGCAGTTAGCTGGAGATAAGAATCTCATGGACTTTCCTGCCCAGGCTGGCTTCAAACCACAATCCTCAGATCTCAGCCTATTAATAGCCAAGATTACAGGCATTTTAACAGGCCATCTCTTTTATTACTGACCTACTAAGAGAAGCTATTTGTCTTCTGTGTGAGTCCACTCTTCAGAAAATGGTTGTATGATAGGCATTGCAGAAATCTAGAGAGACCAGAAGACCCTCGATGAGGAGGTAGTCCCTTATAAAATCAGAGACTAAGCATCATGCAAAGGTGTCTCTTCTAGTAAACTCCTTTGGCTCTCCTTCAAGTTTCAGCTTCAATGGTTCCTTTTTCAGGGAAGCCTTTTCCAATCCTGCAGGCGAGGTTAGGAGACTAAGTGTCACCTTCCAAACACCCTTGAAATGGACATTTTTTTAATCCCTCTCTTTCTTCTTGCTCTTAATCTATAAGGACAGACCTTATGTTTCTTGTAATTCCATGCTGCATTTCCAGAAGCGAGAAGAGGATAGACATCAGTAGGTGCTAATAACTGAGCTCAAAAGCTTTGCATCTTGATAAGTCAAAGCCAATCAGCACACCCAGGTGATAAAAGAATGAAGTTTGTTCTTTGCAGCAAGTAAGGAGTACACTGGGAACAATTCCCAAAGCAGGGTCTCTCCTACCTAGCAAACAAGGCTGGGCTCTAGTCTTAGGGAAACTCATACATACTAACTCAGGAAAAATTCATGTAGATGCAGGTACATTCAAGCATGCTCAGTTTGAAGTCATGCTTTTTCATACCTCACATTTCAAAAAATAGTGGATGAAAACTTTCTAATGCAGAGAATTTAGTATTAGACCTAGCAAGGTTTACTCTAGATGACACAGAATAAATGGGTCAGGAAGACTCTGATTCTATCTAGTTGATTCTGAGTTTCTCAGCAAGGCCTTTTCAGAGACAGAAAGCAACTTTACAGGCAGGCTTCATTATTTAACGGGGCAGCCAACACATATTCCCTGCTAACATAGGTGATTGTCTTTAAAAGTACCTTCCTAGTAGCAAGCAAATCCATGATTTACTAGTTCTGTTAAAATTTGATTATCTGATATTTGTAAAAGATTCTTTTTATTTTTTTTAAATGTAGCCCAATAAGTCTCCTTTCTTCGTACTTTTTTGGGTGTATGCTAAAATACAAGTCACATAAATTCTATCGCCTTAAATTTTGTATGTGTACTTTGACTTGAACTCAGGGCATAGGTGCTTAGATTTTTCACTTAAGGTTGTTGCTCTACTCCCATTTCTGGGTTTTTGCTGATTAATTGGATATATGAGTCTCACAGACTTTCATGTTGAAATCCTCAGATCTCAGCCTTTTTGAATAGCTAGGATTACAGGAATGAGCCAACCATACCTGGTGATTAAATACATTCCCATTGTTGTACAGACATCACCACTATTCATCAGGGGGACCCTTTTTTTTTTTTTTGGTCCAGTCATGGGGCCTGAACTCTGGGCTTGGGCGCTGTCCTTCAGCTCTTTAGCTCAAGGCTAGTGCTCTACCACTGGAGCCACAGCGCCACTTCCAGCTTTTTTCTTTTTGCTTATGTGGTGCTGAGGAATCGAACCCAGGGTCTCAGGCATGCAAGGCAAGCACTCTACCACTGAGCCACCTTCCCAGTCCAGGGGGGTGCTTTTTATATTCCCCATTTCCCTCTCCCTGGACCTTGACAACTACCACTCTATATCCCATACTCCAAGTATCTAGATACCTCCTACAAGTGAAATCATATAGTAGTTGTTCCTTAAGGCCTTGTTATTTTATCTTCCTGAATTAGCAAATTATTAAAGTGAATCTTTCCATCTAATTTAAAGAGAAGTATGCTTGTTCTTAGTTTATTTTTATTTATAGGAACAGAGATTAATAGAAAAGGAAGAGATGATGTGGATATATTGTCTGTTCAGATTCTTGACTTTTATGCCCCAAGTATAAGATTTCCTGCTAGACTAGAACCTAAATTGTTTAGGAATGGTGGGCCAAATATTTCCTCCTTATATCAACAGAGTGTGAAAGGAAAAGCATAGTATCAACACAAAACCTAACAACAAACAATGAAAACAGAGTCACTGTGGCAGATATTCTTGAATGGGCATTTAATACCTGCATCTGAGGCCCAATGTTAAGACTAGGACTCTTTGATCTAACAAGATTGGTTAAGTTATATGCTTTTTGTCTGTGCTTTAACTAGGAGGTACTAAAAAAGTAACATGATTCTGTGTGAAATTAGATTGTGCATCCTACTTTGGAAACCTTGTGAGTATCTGGGGAGCTTAGAGTCCTGTACAAAACCATGTTGTATCTTCAGTACACATTTAGTTTTACTTAAGCAGAAGTGATCATGTGACTTCATTTATTTTATTTTATTTTATTTTTGTCGGTCATGGGGCTTGAATCCTGGGCCTGAACGCTGTCCCTCAGCTCTTCAGCTCAAGGCTAGCACTCTATTACTTGAGCCATTGTGCCACTTCTGGTTTTCGGAGTGTTTTATTGGAGATAAGAGTCTCACGGACTTTCCTGCCTGGGCTGGCTTTGAACCCTGATCTTCAGATCTCAGTCTCCTGAGTAGCTAGGATTATAGGCGTGAGCCACTGGCACCCGGCTTCATTTATTCTTTTAACTTCCTCTGACTATTGAAAGAAATAGTTTGCTGAGAATCTATGTCACCCAAGTTCATGTAAAAATACACACATGCAGGCATGTATACAGACCCAATCTCTCTCTCTCTCTCTCTCTCTCTCTCTCTCTCTCTCTCTCTCACACACACACACACACATATGCTTTGATGCTTTGGAATACATAAAACCTTGTCTTAGCTTTTGCAATCCCAGATCCTACTGCCACACCAGGTAATGCTTTTCCTCTTGGATCTTATGGAATGTGTGTTAGTCTGAATAACATTAAAAATATTTCTCTTAGCAGAATGTGGTAGGGTTGTTTTCTTTTTTAATTTCAAATAACACCATTCCTTGAACTGGGAACAAACAATTTACTTGCAGCTTGGCTCTGCATTTATTTGTAATTTTCACATAAATCAACTTATATGAAAATGTATTCATAATTTGAGCTTTCTCTATAGCGATAAAATGTTTCTGCTTCTGTGGTAGAAAATAGCTTATTATGCAAACAACATTGCCACTCTTACATTATGCATGGGATTTACCTGGAGAACATCACAAAAGCTTTTAAAAAAAACCAACCCAGGAGAGTATGGGGTGCTTCATTTACTGCACCATTTACCTATAATAATTAGCTACAAATGAACTAATATCTGTGCTTAGCAACTTATTTAATATTGCTTTGGCTAATTCAGTGAAACAATGGAGGAGGAAGAAAAAGAAGTACAAAGGAGGTCTCCTGACAAATGGTGCCTTTCAGGATGTCAGCCTGGTGAAAAATGAGATCTGGTGGTTTCAAACTTGGGCCACTGCTAGTGAGTAATTAATGGCCAACTCATTTGAACTTGTGTGCTTGATCTAATTTGGGATATTGGGAGTTCACACTGATTTGCCTTTAGAAATAATGTCACTGTCAAATAAGGTGATTGTATAAGATTGATATGAAAAGCTCTGACTGGGGTATATGGCACACTTTATATTTAGAGAGACAGCAATGAACAGTGTGATTACTCACCATACCAAAGGGAAAAGATGGCACCATTTCTGCATACAATCCAAACAGTAATGACTTTGGGTACAAATGATGAATGGTATTTATTTTTTTAATCATAGGACAAAAGTGTCTCTTTTATTTAGAACAAATATGATTTGAGTATCTGATCTCTGTGTCCACGTGTGGATAAACAATATCATATAACCCTTTACTTTTATTCTAGTAGAGGAATGGGAAAGCAGGTAAATAAGAAGTAGAATGAACAATTAAAATACTTTCAATAAGAATGATAAATGCTATGAAGAAATGACTTAGCCTCTCTAAGCTTATTATTTGTAAGTATGTGGAACTTCATGTGCATAGATTATCATTACTTCAAAGTTTCATACTCAACACCGTTGTCCTTATGAATCAGCTATCTTGAATCATTAGCTGTTTCCTCTGGGTCATCCCATTTCAAATGACCAAACATGAAAGAGATCATTCTGATGTTGCTCTTCAGCAGTTCCAAATTCTTCTTCGCAAGTTTTGTGATTACTCTATTGTGTGTACTCTAAAGGCTGGTCTTGCTGTGGAATTTTTCTTGCCTTCTTTGTTTCAGTCAGGATTTCAGATCATCCCTAGGGAGATGAAGTGGGAAATGGTAGGCCAAACACCAAGCCTGGAATAGGAATCTGGTGTCTTACTTTCAGCTTTCCCTTGAATAAATGCTCAACTTTATGTTCTTTTCTTTTTTGCCAGTCCCCGGGCTTGAACTTGGCCTGGGTGCTGTCCCTAAGCTTCTTTTGCTCAAGGTTAGCACTCTACCACTTGAGCCACAGCTCCACTTCCAGCTTTTGCTGAGTAATTTATTGGAGATATGAGTCTCATGGACTTTCCTACGCATGCTGGCTTTGAACCATAACCCTCCTGAGTAGCTAGGGTTACAGGCGAGAACCACTGGAACCCAAATTATGTTCTATTCTGAACATCAGCTCTTTGCCATATTTAACAGATATTTAACAATAATACCTCCCTATTATATTACTTATTATAAAGGAAAATTAAAATTCTTGAATTACTGAAATAATTTCAGACCATAGAAGGGATGAAAGGACAATCTTTCATTCATTTTACAAAACTAGGACAACCTGATAATTACAGATTGTTTTGACTTATAAATATGGATGTGGAGAGCCTAACTCAGATAGCTTAACCATATAAATTGAAGAACACATTGAGACTGAACAGTTTATCTAGTGAAGTTATTTTAATGTCACAGAATCTACAAGATAATTTTCATTTTTGGGGTGTTGTTTCTTTTTTGAGAAAGAATCTTTTTATGTAAGTAGGCTAGCCTTGAACTGGTTGTTAGCCCAAGCTGGCCTCACATTCCTGATCCTCCTGCCTTAGCTTCCCAAGTACTGAGGTTACACTGCACCTGGCTACAAAATAATTCTTCTCTTTCTTTCTTTTGTTTTTCTTCTCTTCCTGCTAGTACTGGGGCTTAAAATCAGGGGCACATGCTCTTGTTGACTGTTTCGCTTACAGCTGGCCTTATCACTTGAACCATACCTCCAATCTGGACTTTTGCTGTTTAGGAGATAGTCTCACTCATGGCTTTGAACTATGATCCTGAGATCTCAGCCTCCTCAGCAGCTCGCGATACAGGTGTAAGCTGATGGCACCAGGCTTTACAAGGTAATTCTTAAATCAACAAACTGAAAGAGGGGAAAAAACCCCATATAACTAAAGAATTAATGTCAATATGTTATATAATTAAATAACCATTCTTGATAAAACTGCAAACAAAATTGAATATAGAGAATTTTCCTTCAACATGAAAAGTGATCAAATTTTCTTTAAAAAATGTAACAGATGATGAAGTACTTTGAAATCAAGAACAAAGCAAGATCCCCCTGTGATTACAATTATTCATATTAATTTGTAGGCAATAGCTAATGAAATGAGAAAAGCCAATAGTAGATATAAGTATTTAAAGAAACAAATTTTCTGTATTTCTAAGTGATATGCTTAGATACTTAGCAAACTTAAGAGACTCAAAATTAGTAATATGTATAAAACTTTTGGTAATATGTTAAAATATATGATAAATAAAATATGTGTATTTTTCTTTTTATTAGCATTTGTCATCTAGAACCTTGGAAGAACACCACATTTATAACATCATTGAAAACAAATAATTGCACAAGATTTGTACCTCCTTAAAAAACATTGAAGAGTACACCAGATAAGTAAAGGAATAAAGTCATTAACATGGAATATTTAAAACTGAAATGTACAGTTTTTCAAAATCAATAAATATAAAAATATATATTTGCTACTACATTCAAAACCAAAATGGGGGGCAGATAATATAATTTAAAGTCATGTAGAACAGATATCTTAAAATAGTTGAGAAAATTATGTGTAATATTATATTATTATGTTGTACTATAATAATGTACAGTGAATATTTAAAAGTCACTTTAGATTCATTGTAATAAAGCGTCCTTGCTATTGATAACAGATAAGTTGAATACAGTATATCAAAGGAATAGCATTGACTCTCCAGAGAAAGAGCAAGTGTCCACAAGACCTTATTGTATATCAGAATGACATTGTACTTCATTAAAAAGGCAGTTTATTTAATAAGTGATACCAGAAAATCTAGCTAAACGTGAAAGAAAATAAAGCTTACACCCTTTATTTCATACAGATGGATACAATAAAGTAATAAACATGTCAATATCTAATAAAATGAATAATGTACTTTTAGCTGTGACCCAATAAAGTGAGAGGAGTTCTAGCAAGGAAATAAAGTTCATCTATAAGAACATGTATTAGGTATTTATTATTATAGCATTGCTTTTTTGACAAACAAAAAACCCCCTAGAAACAACCTCACTGTTCATAAACAGAACTATTGGATAAAAAGATCCATACATTGGGATTTTTATGCAGCCATTTAAAAGAATGAATTCCATCTATATCTGTTGGCTTGTAAGGATGTCTATGTGGTAATTAAAGGGGAAAAAGTAGGCTTCAGAATTGTGGAGGGTACATAAATCCAGTGTTTCTATCTCATAATTTATATGCACAGAAAAAAGGTTAAGAGTGTACACCCAAGCTGTTGTTCTGTTGTTCCCAGAGAAGTGGGGAGAGGCTGGGAATGCGTGTGTGTGTGTGTGTGTGTGTGTGTGTGTGTGAGAGAGAGAGAGAGAGAGAGAGAGAGAGAGAGAGAGAGAGAGAGAGAGAGAGAGAGAGAGAGAGAGAGAGAGAGAGAGAGAGAGAGAGAGAGAGGGCAATGCTGACTTTTATGTAATATCTGACTGTGTCATTTCTTTCAAGGAACCACCTTCCTTTTAAAGTGACAAATCACTAAAAAATATAAAAATAACCATGGAGGTAATAGAGATATCTTATCTGATTGCCTCTACCTGAGTTTATTTTTCCCTTTTGACCAAGACTACAAGTTTGGCTCATTGAGAAAGGGGAAATTCTTCTCTAATTAGAGACTTTTCAGATGTATTTCAAGAACTAAGATTTCCCAAGAAGTCCTAGATGTTCAACTCCCAAGTATTTCCCATCAGACTCATATTAACAATGTTTAAAAAATATATTAGACAAGGAGAACAAGTTACAAAACTTGGATTAAAAATCCTTATGGTTGTGAAAGAGGCATTTTGCCCATGAGGTTCTTAAAGGATTGTGTTCTCATTGAGCTAACACCTGAGACTCTGGCACTCAGAAGGCTGAGATGGGAAGGGTTGCAGTTTGAGACCAGTCGAAGGGAACGTCAGCAGAGTTCATCTCAACCAATAAAAAGGTGAGTGTGGTGGTATGCACTGTCATCCCAGCTAGGCAGCAAACAGAAATAGGAGGGCAGTGGTCTAGGCTGGCCAAGGCACAAAGTGAGACCTTACTTAAAAAATAACAGAGGGCTGGGAAGGTGGATCAGTGGTAGAGCGCTTACCTTGCCTGGAGTAGCCCTAGGTTTGATAAGCAGAAAAAGCTGCAAGTGGTGCTGTGGCTCAAGTTGTAGAGCATTCACCTTGAGCTGAAGAGCTCAGGAAGAGCGCCCAGGCCCCACAACAAACAAACAAACAAACAATAAATACCAGAAGCAAAAAGGGCTGGGAACATGACTGAAGTGAGAGAGAACCTGCTTTGTAAGCATAAAGCACAGAGTTCAAACCTTAGCACCCCCAGAAGAAAAAAACCCCAACATCAACACTTACCTGTTTTGTACACAGATACACACACACACACACACACACACACACACACACACACACACACACACACACACACACACACACACACACACCAAATTTTGAAGACAGTTGAGGATTTTAAAGGCATCATAATATCATGAGTCTTGAAAATGGCCTGCTGTTTCAAACACTGGTTTTCAAGAATCTGAGTACACAGAAAATTTCCCAGGCTGTCCATGGACACTTTGCCTGAGCTGGCATGGTGTCTAAAGTCAAACTGATGCCAAGTTCCACCTTCTTGTTTTACATGTTACTGCCATCCAAGGAAAATTAAGGATGATTTACAGGCTAGTGAGCCCCAGGAGCCTCTTGGTCTGACACTACTGTTCCCTGGGTATCTGACCTGGGGCAGGTTATACAGGAGAGGCAGGCTGGCAGGAGGGATGAAGCGCCCCTATAGGAATTTGTGAGCAGCTGTAATCCATGCCTTTGTGTGTATGAGCTGTCAAAGCTTAACATCATCTAGATAACAATCACAAGCACTTTCTGGTGATGTTTACAACTGTGAACAAATGCCAACAACCGAACAACTGGCTGAGTTGGATGAATCCCACAGAGGTTGGGTTGCTGGCAGCTGGTGCCGATGGATCCTGAGACACAGTCAGTTGTAATAGAAGAAATGAAATTGGAGCAGAGATCAGCTTGGCTTTATTCCTTTGGTAGCAGCAAAGGGTTGTGACTTGAACTTATCTGTCTGTATCCTGATATTGAGTAGCTCAGATGTAAATTTCAAATTAAATGAAAGTATCTAAAATAACGCATTAGAGCTCCGAGCTCAATGAGCAAAATAAAAATGATTTCAGTCAAGGGAGTTAATTTTCCTCTAGGGATGGAGTTTATATGTTCCTTCTTTAAGCATTCTTGGGACTCAGCAGTGAGGGTCAACTATTGACATTTATAAGATGGCTTCTTATCCTATAAAGCAATGAAAATGAATAACTAACTGCCTTCTACAGTGTGAACAGGCCTCACAAACATAATGTTAAGCAAAAGAAGCCAGATACAAAAGAGTATGCTGTATGAATCCATTTATATACAGTACAAAAAAACAGCTGAACTCCTCAGTGGTGTTAGAAGGCAGGAAAGTGGTTGCAGCTGAGGGCCAGGATTACAGTAGAGGACCAGGCTGAACAGACTCAATTTCTTTGAGGTGTTGAATACATGAACAAGCTCCATGTGTGAAGTTTCCCTTACTTCTATACTTATGATAAGGATACTTTTCTTATGTATGCCAATGAAAAACAAATAGAAAAACATGATGCCCTTCAATGGTAGCTCATCTTCCTTTCCCATCATATTTCCATTCTATGAGGAAATCTTTAATAAGGGCTCTGATTGATGAGTGTGAAACTGTTTTTAAATTCTTGACTACTTTGAGTGGGTTCATCCATTATGGTTGTTTCTCCTGGGTATTTTTACTGAGTGGCAGCCTCAGAGAAAGAGCAGGTGCAAACAGCTTGAATTAAATGTTAGATAGGAAAATAAGGCCCATTAACCTCACACAGAAAAAGGTGCTATATTAATAGGTAAATGTCAACTTTCACTCTCTTCCCAAATTTGCTTAGGGCCTGGTCATCTAAGCAAGCTTTCCATCTCTCTCCTGAGTATTTTATTCATTTATTCTCTTTAGAGGCAGGGTATTGTCTGGGAAACCTCTATAAGATCTTTTCTAGCCCTGTGATTTCAGAAAATGCTGGGGTGATAGTCACAAATGGCAAAGCTGTAGAACTCTTCAAGCCTGGTTAGGAGACAAGGATAACTTTCTCAAACATAAGACCTCCAGCCTCTGGGGCCTGTGAATGAGAACCTCCCCCACCCCTTGCTAGAAACAGGAGCCAAACAGGGATATACTAGGATGAAGGTAGAAGGGATACCATTGGTGCAGCATGGTTGACCTCAGAACCAGGACCTATTCATTTCAGTGGTATTTCTCTAGCTCTTCCCCTCATCCTTCTTAAACTATCCAAGCTGCCTTACTCACCTTTTGTTTGTAACTCTCTTATTTCAGCTCTACTTCTTTAGTGTTCTTTTGGTAACTAACACCAGGACTTACTCATCTTTTGCCACTCAATTTTGTTCCCAGGTTTCATTTGGAGTCACCACTCACTGTTTGTCAGGGAGTATACCCCATATTACCCTCATATCCTTTCTCTAAAAAGACACTATCCCATATCATTGGGGAGTGTTACCTCTCTAGGCTGTTCCCCATTTGTCTTCATTTGTTTTGTGTTGCTATAACTTTTGAGGAATAGTGATTTGTTGTTTTTCTAGAGGAGGGAAGTCTAAGAGCAAGGCAAGTGGTGAGGACCTTTGTGCTTTCTCATCCTAGGACAGAAGGCAGAAGGGCAAGAAAGCAAAAGAGCAAGAAAAGGCTGCTTTTGAGACAAGCCCACCCTGGAGAAAGAACAGAACCTTTCTCACAACAGTGCATTAATTCAATCGTCAGGGTGGAGCTCTCATGACCTAATTAGCTTTTATTAAGCACCAACAAAGGAGAGTTGAATTTCCAGCACCTGAACTTAGGGGAATGCATTCAAACTCTGGCACCATGTATCAGGGAAATTTTGCTAGCAATAAACAAGTTGAAAAGGAAAAAAAAAGAATTCTCTTTCTCATTTTAAAAAAAAGATGCTAGTTTACCATTAGGATGCTTTAGTTCAATATGTTCTTTCTTGCCAGAAACATTCTCTAACCATCCTTCTAAGGTGACTTCATTTTTCTTTATATCACTCTTAGTTTCTTCATTACTAGTAAAATTATTTTGTTGGTTTGTTTACATTTTTGCTACTTAATTAATTTTCTACTCCCCCCATGACTATTGTCTCTGTAAACAAACCTGTCTTGCTTATTGTGATATCCTAATGTGAATAGGACATGATGTCATGGTAAGGCTTTTTATTTTTTTCTTTTTGCCAAGGTTCATCATGGTGGCTCATGCCTGTAATCTTAGTTACGCAGGGGGCTAATTCCTTGAGGATCACAGTTTGAAGCCAGCTAAGAAAGAAAAGTTTGACAAATTCTATTTCCAGTCAACCAGAAAAATGCTAGGCTGGTACATGGCTTAAGCAGTAGAATGCCAGCCGTAAGCCAAATAAGTGTTTGCGTCTGTCAAGTCTCAGTATCAGCAAAATAAAAAAAAGAACAACTCATCAAATATATTCTATTCTCTATTATGTGAATAAAGTTTAAATGGCTTTCACTTGGAATACAGTAGATGAAAATCAAAATAGATTTAATGAATGAGATAAATTACTAACAGGTTAATGTTGTCTTGCCCAGCCCACCCTAGCCAAGGACTAGAGCCCAGTGCCACTTGAGATAGTTACACTGTGATTCTGATATGGATTTCCTTGGTATAACTGTACATCACTGGCTTATGATGGAGATGTTGCCTTCATAACCCCGCTTCTAATTCCTGACTCTGGAGAAAAATATGGCTTTTAATTACAGAAGTACAAAGGTCTGCAGAGTTAAATCTGAGTTAAGTTTTGGGATTTGTCTCCACTAGGAGATCTCAAAAAAGCTAAGACTTTACATTAATATGTAACCAAAACTTAAGCTCATATTTCAGCAACAAGAAATAGTAAATAATGTATGGCTTCACGAAGATTTGCTTAGTTTATTTACTTACATTATTTATAGGTTATGTTGGGAATAGACTTGGCCTGCGCTGCTTTGTTCACAGTAACATTCCATAAATATAACAGCAAGCAATAAAATAGCATTGATTCACAAGTGAGCTCATAGCTTCGTGTAACATCAAACATAAAAGTTGTGTTACAATGATAAATACTAAATCTTTAAAATATCTTTAAAATATCATTGGTTTTTTTTTACTGTCATTACTTATGCAGTATGTATTTCAGATTTTTATATTCCATATTATACTTTTTATGTGGGAGTATGTACTAAAGCTTTTGGTGCAGACTCTGTTATAGGCATTTTGAACTTTTGGATGGGTGGAAGAAGAAAGTGATGCTGGTTCAAAAGATCATCCTAAATTGTCAGGAAGAAAACAAATGGCAACAAAACACATTAGTTTTCTTTTTTTTTCCTCTTGCGTATGAAGTTCAAGAAATCTAGCAAAACCACAGGGAGGAGTTTTAATAGAAAAGACTTTCAACTTTTCGGTCATGGGAAATGTCCTTGTTTTCTTGGCGTATCCTAGAGTTGGTGGTTGTTGTTCTGATGACTCCATGTGGTCTCACGTTGGTCCAATGGAATCTAGGTTGCTTAGTTGATGGAATGTTGCTATCTTCATTTGTTTTCTGTTATTATAACAAAATACCTAAGGCTGACTACTTTCAAAAGCAATGTGTTTAGCTTATTGCTTTGGAGGGTCAAGAGCATTGTGCTATTATCTGCTCAGTTCTGGTGAGTGTTTCATGGTGAGTAGCATCATGATGTAGGCAGTAATGAATGATACTTATAGAAAAGAAATTCAGGGGTGCATCAGTCTCCCTTATACCAACTGGATCTCAGGGGATCTAATACTATACTATGAGACCTGCATTAATCCCTTCTAATGGTGGTACCCCATGACCTCATTTCCTTCCATCAGGCCCCACCTACTGAAACAAGTTCTACCACCTGAATACCACTACCTGAGGTCCAAACCTCCAATATATGAACTCCTTGGGGGAGAAATTATACTAAATCATAACATCAGGTATGGAATAATGTTAAAACATGGACCAGGTTCGGATTCAAGTCCTGGCTCTGCTATTAATTGTGTGTCTTTGAGCAAGTGACTTAACCACTTTAGCCTTATTTATTTTGCCTGTGAAATAAAGAAACTATTTTTTACCTAGTAATGTAGTGACCCTTCAGTAAGTAAGGATTCCTGAGTGTTCATAAAAGTTGCATTGAGGAAATGGCACTGTGGCTCAAGTGCTCGCCTTGAACTGAAGAGTGCAGGGACAGCACCCAAACCCAGAGTTCAAGCCCCACAACCAACAACAACAACAAAAAAGTTGCATTGACTTGTAAATGGGCTGATTTAAAAAAAGATATAAAAGCATTATGGCTATGTAATTAAGATAGAATTTGGAAATTACCTGATAGTTATGATAAAAATGAATTTTATATGATGATCTTTTTCTCACTGTGACAAAATATCTCAGACAATCAACTTATAAGGAGGCCAAGGTTACTTAGCTCATGGTTTCACAGTTAATGGTAAGTTGGCTTGTTGCTTTGGGCCTTAATGGCACCATTCTTTGTGGCAGAAACACAGGATGAAGAAGAGCTGTTTGCCTCATGGAAGCCAGGAAGCAAACATAGAAGGCATTAGGGTCACAATTTCCCCTTCAAGGGCACACCCTCAATGCTCTAATGTCCTTCTACTGGTCCTACCTCCTAAAGATTCTACAACCTATTAATGGGGGTCAGAGGTTAAAGACCAAGCCTATAGGTTTGAGACCATACTGGGCAGTGATGGGACCTATGTGTGTTAGTCTGTGGGCCTTTTAGGGATATTTAAGATTAAAACTTGTAACCTAGTCATTATTGAAGCTTTACCCTAACTTATCTAACATACGGCATGTCTATCTTGGACATATTTCAAAGAAATACCTTTAAAACTGGCATAAGAAAAAGGCCTATCATAAAGTGGAACAATGCACATGTGTTTCTGTTAAAAAGGCTTGGAGGGGGGAAGTGAAGTGTATATATATATTTTAAAATGTGCTAGCCTTTAATATAGGTGAGTCGAGTGTTGAAGAATTTTTAAATTTTTTTTGTGTCATTATGGAAGGCACAGCTGTGTTTTCAGTACAGTAGTACGTTGAAACAGAGGTGGAAAAGCTAGAACAATGATGGATGGAAAGTGAGAAGGGTTGAAAATGGTCCCCAAACAGATCTAAGGCTTGCTTATAAAGGCTATAAAGTTCTTTTGTTTGGAGGTTTTGTTTGTTTGAGGCAGGGGAGGGGGTGGTAATGGTAGTGGTTAAGGCAAGGTCTCCTTAAATAGGACAGGCTGGCCTCAAACTTGGAATCTTGCTGCCACAGTCTCCCTCTTACGTACTAAAGTTACAGATATGTGACATGATGCCCAACTCTGGTTATTTGCTTTCTGTTTCCCTCCACTACAATGAAAATTCTCTAAGGATAGAGTTTTTTCTGTTTTCTTTCCTTTTGTAATCCCTACACCTAGACCATAGCCATAGTAGTGAAGAGAGATTGAAAAAACTTGCCCTTCATACTCTGAAGGTTTGTTAGGATAAACTGACAATATACAGTCTAAATAGGCGAACAAGTATGATTCCACCATGGAATCATACACTAAGTATGAGTCTCTAGAAAAGGCCAAATGGTTGAGGTTTAAATAACTTCCTGAGCCACTGGGAGGAAGAGAGACTGGGCTAGGGAGGGGCTGGGGCAACTTGGAGGATGAAAATTGCAATAATAAGTGGAGGGTTGTCTGCAGACACAAGTTGTCTGTTATGTGGGCAATGTGGAGGTGGAATGGCAGTGTCCTGGGCTTGGGAACCTTCAGTCCCTTCTTTCTTTTTCCTGGTTAATGAGGTTTTAGAGTCATTGCATTGCTCCTAAATGGAGCAATGCTTCAGAGGGAATGCTTCTGTGTGCTTTGGAGAGAAAGAGAGTTACATGACAGGCAATGATGGGGGGCAGGAGAGAAGGTCAGAGAAACCTGGAGGCTAGAGTCTCAAGACTTTATGGCATTGCTTTCTGAACTTTGACTCTAGGTCATCAGTGACTGTGTAAAACCTGAATGAGTAAGGCTACTCTATTTTTCACCCCCAGAAATTTAGGACCCAGAACATCCATGAGAATTTTTTAAAATTAAAAAATAAAAATGATTAAGTCAGTCCTGTCAGCTCTAGACCTTTCTTTGCATTGCTAAGGGAACAGCTGTTTAATGCCTGTGGCTCAGAGCTTGGCCTCTCTTATTTTCTGCAGCCTAAAGACTTACAATTTGGAAGTTGGAAATGAGGGAAAGAAAGTAAATATTGTTCAGCATATTAATGTGACACATTGACTTGCAGGGAGGCAGCACCTTGAACTGTGCAAGCAGTTAGAAGGTTGTACAGATGGGAACCTCTCTTCTAACCTTGTGCTGAAGCCCTGGTTGAGATGTTACTATCTACTTAATTACTCACACTAGGAGAAATATACTTCAAATTGAGGTATGGGAAGGGGAATGATTTGGATTGAGGCTAATTTCCAAGAGAAGAAACTGGGGTTACCTTAAAGATGGGTTGAGATTCATGAACTAGAAAGACAAAGATACTTTTACAGGATCTGGCAAACCTGAGACATAGAGGATTCACAGGAAAGGTTTAGCTTCTCCTGTTACCCTCTGTATGTAATGCCTGAAACTATTCAGCTACTTGTCATGCAACATTTTTTTCCTTCTAGTCACAAGAGAGGGTGTGAATATGAAAGCCATTTTTTTTTTTTGTCGGTCATGGGGCTTGAACTCTGGGACTGAACACTGTCCCTCAGCTCTTCAGCTCAAGGCAAGCACTCTACCACTTGAGCCATTGCACCACTTCTGGTTTTCTGAGTGGTTTGTTGGAGATAAAGAGTCTCATGGCCTTTCCTGCTCGGGCTGGCTTTGAACCACGAACCTCAGATCTCAGCCTCCTGAGTAGCTAGGATTATAGGCATGAGCCATAGGCACGCAGCGAAAGCCATTTTTCTTAAGAAAGACATGCCAATGATCACTGGGTTTATACTTTCATTAAGGATCAATATGTAATAAATGGAGACTTGTTATTAAGAATTCTTCCCCTGATGCCTTCTAATATTTAATGAGGGACATGTGCTTTTGTTTGAGTCCTAATGGGTTTCACCTGGGCGATGTCTAATGGAGCCTTCTTAGGATTAGATCTGGGGCAAAGAAGTGTTCTTTGTGATTATCTCAACTCTTGCCAGGGGTAAGGTTGGAAGTAGAGGGCCAGAAGGAGAGCAAAGTGGGTAGGAAGAGGCTGATGGAAAGTTTTTTGTTTTTTTTTTTAAGGAAGAGGAGATAAAATTTTACAATCTTGTGTGTGCCACTTCACATATATCATTCGTTGCTCTCTATGGAAATCTTAAAGCCCTGGCACTATCACTGTTTCCTTTCTAAAAATAGGTAAAGCCAAGAAGTTAAGCAAATTATCCAAGTCCCCACAGTTAGGAGCTAGTGGAACCAGCTTTCTGCCTTTCATTTTCTTTTTGAAAACCATTTTTTCCCCACTGCTAAAAAGAAAGTAAATGATTGGCAGGAACTTGATTGTGACATGAAGGGGTTTTCCTTTCCTTCCTTCCTTTGACTTTATTTCTGCTACTGCAGACTCCTTATAGATGAGAATAAAGGATTGATGGGGCTGCTGATCCCAGAAAGGGTGAGAGAATGGGAAAGGCTCTGGCTTTGAGTCAAGAGCAACCTGGTTCATTTTTTAAAGTGCTCTTTCTAAAATAAAGAGCTCAGAACCTGTTTGGATTTGAGAAAAATCTTCCTTAAGAAAATTCTCTTCTTTTAAAAAAGATAGTGGATTAGGATGAAAAATATCTTCCTAACCCAATTGTGTCAACAAAGATTAGTAAGTAGTAGGAATAATATGCAGATGGGTAATCAAGAGTGACTCTTGCACAAGTAGTGTAATGATAATCATTTCTTGAATTTCAAGCACTTTCTAGTTGTGTGGACATTGCTAATTCTCACTAGTATTTCCAGTTATCCACCCTTCCCTGGGATATAAGGACCAGGTGTTCTAGCATCTCCACTAGTTGGAAGCAATATGATTAGTTCAGTCCAGTGTGCTAACAACAAAAATGATGAGAAAATAAAAATGGGAAGGTGAAACATTTAAAAACTGGTATATTTTTGTTTTTTTTTTTCCATACACGATGAACTGCTAAGGAACATGTCGATATGGTAAGTCACCACATGAAGGACACATGTCCTAAAGAGCCCCTTGTACCTGTTATGGAATCACTATGAAACAAACCCTGAGTGTTTGTTGCCATAACACCTTGACATTTTTGGTGATATTTGCCAGATCTAGTCTGTCCTGATGAGCACACGAGAGGGTGGATTATACACACATGCCAACACCAGAGAAAATCAAAGTAACACATAAAATTGGCTATTGGGTTGTCTTTCTTTAATACTGACAAATGATATATGGAATGGGGATTTGGAAGTTACTCCTTCTCTCCTGCTTTTTCTCATCTGATACTCAACTCAGGAACCTGTAACCTTAACTCTTACACACCACTAATGTAGTTGTTTCTCTGGTGTCACTGCACATCCCCAAACCCACTTTCCTATGGCCTAAGTCTCTCTGCTGGGGTCTGACAACCTTCCAGCCTATTCCTTGACAGTCACTCCATTGTGTTCTGAGAATGGGATGAAGGTATTTATAATTACTGTGTAGGACCACTTATTGGACAATTGGAATTTTCTACCTTCAGGATAGACTTGAGTTAGCAGGGGCTTTAAGTCTGAAGCTGAAAGAACGTAGTGTTCTGGTTCCATGGGGAATTATGTGTGTTTGAGGATAGATAGTGGAGGTAGTTGTGTCAGAAATGAGGCTTATCTCTGATGAGTAAATGCTGATAATGATGGTGCCTGGATTTTCATTTATGTGGTCTTTCTAGTTTTTTTCCCTACCTGAATATGGTGTCAAGGGAACTATTAATGGTTGCTATTCAATGACATGTAACTCAGTATTTATATATTACCTGCCCACTTCATAAAGTGTTAATGAATGTTTGCAAAGCCCTTTGAAATCCTCTGGTGAAAGGTGCGACACTAAGTGAAAAATATTATTATTATTATTATTATTAGACGGTAATAGACAGCTTTGAATGATAGGCCATAAGAATAATTGACATACGCATTAAAAGAAGCGCCAGAAATCATCCAGACCCATTCAGCTCCTCCAGCCCCACCGGCCTCCACATTATATATATCACACGGTTTTCTTGACACCCATTCTAATAACCATATAATTCACACACTAAATCACCACTTCCAGGAAAAGGTTGAGCTTGCGCAAAGCTTCTATTGATAGTGATACTCAGAGGGTATTACATGTTGAAAGGTCTAAAGTAGAGGAGTGCTGTTAGATGGAGAGGCCACCTTAGGGGCCATGTTTAAGAGGAGATGAGAGAGGAACCTTTAAAGTAGCTATGCTATGCCCAATACATAGCAGTATCCTGTATAATGCTCAGGCAGCCCCAAACCTCCCAGCCTTCTTCTGATCTCCAACTTCCAAATAACTGGGATTACAGATATGAGCCAGGATCTCTCAGGATCTCTTATTTTCTTTAGGAGGATTAATGCTTTGATAGCCTTTGCAGTCTGCATAAAGGAAGAGAACCCAAGATCATCCAGAGGACAAAGATCAGCAAATCTATTGTCTTTCATGCCCTAGCCACATCAGCACCCATAAACAACTTTGCTACCTGTGGGAAAGCTGTGATTCTACCATTTCTCATGCTACATTTCTCGGGCTTCATTCTATATTGTGAGTCTCCTTGTGCAGAGCTGGGCAATTTCCTGACCATAGCCCCACAGTACAACACACAGTGTCCACACCACAGAGTGCTTCTTGGCATGGTGGCTAGAAGATAGCTGCTTCTTGAGGTCTTGTTGATTATTGTGAAGGAGGTCATTGTCGCTACCCGCCTCGGCCGGTAATGACGACGCGACACCGGACTCTTCTCTCCGCAGTTTATTCAGGACCTTTTAGTAATCTTCTGACCCCCACCCCGGGGAGAATTCCCCACAGCCTTAAATACCCGCTGGGTAGCCAACCCTGATACGCCACGTGGGAACCGCCAATAGGTTCAGGTGCACAGAAGCAAGCCAGATTCTTCGCCTTAGCCATATCAGGAGTTGTTTACCACGAGAGCACTCGCCATCGGGAAGGCGGAGGGCGGAAGCCGGCGCCATCTTCCAGGTGCGGCCTCTCGCAGCTCTCTACAGGTCATAAACCAAATCATTTTGTTTCTAGAATGTTGAACAGTTCCTAATTCCCATCTGGTTTGGAAAAATGAAGTTGCTTCATCATTATTTATCAGTAGAGAACAGAGATTGAGCCATTTGCTCCATCAATCTTTATAACAGTCATAGCTAACATTTAGTGAGCACTTGCCAGGCATGAAGCATCGTCTTAAATATTTACTTTCCTACTTCTTTTAACTCTTTCAGTTGCCAGGTAATCATTGTCCACTGAGGAAGCTAAAGCTTAGATGATTACTTTCTCAAAGAGAAAAAGGTAGGATTTGAAGCCAGGCCAACTGAATAGCAGAGCTCACTGTCTGTTTCACTGCTCCATTACCCCCCCCCCCCATCTGTGGTGTGAACTTGAATAATTGTAGCACAAAAGGCCAGCTCCTTTTGCTTCCCCTTGTGTCTGCTTAATAGTTTCCTTAGAGAACGAAACTATTTTGGTTTTCCATTCCCTTCCTTTGAAAACCTCAATCTCACACGTGACCTTCAGATGATGTGATTATAGTCAATGGTGTAACTGTGAGTTCTGCACCCACAGAGTCAACCAACTGCAGATGGAAAATACTAGGGAAACATTTTAGAAAGTTTCAGAAAGCCAAACTTGAATTTGCTATTGAATCTACATTAAGAAATTGGTATGTAGGCCTTGTATTAGGTATTATATGTCATTTCAGAGATGATTTAAAACATACAGGAGAACGTGCATAGGTTACATGTAAATAGCATAAGATTTTGGTAACCGTGGTAGCTCTGAAACCAGTCTCCCACAGATACTAAGGGATCTTCTCCTGCGAATGTAACATTTACAGATCATCCAAAAGGGCCTTGATTTAAAATAATGAGTAACATTTTCCCTTTGTTTCTCATTATTTGGCTTTGTAAAAAAAAATTAAGACAAAAATAGAAATTGGTAACCAATAAACTTTTACTTTGTAACAGGCATGGCTTTAATTCAGGATAATATATAGGAGCAATGTAGCTGTTCATTCTTTCTCCTTCAGGTGAGGTGTTGTCATTTGAATTAGCATAGTTCAATATCCACTGCAGTTACCATGTTGGATTTTTGTGTTAACTTGTTGCTTCAGCAGCAAACTCCCACATGACTCTGCTGTTCTTAGGTGTTGTTGCTAGAAAAACACCAACTGCTTTTTATAATTTTACTATGTATTCTCTTCACTGGGAAACCATTAGGTCTATGCAGATGCTTAGGTCATGTTATTAAAAATCCATCTATTACTGAGGAACCTGAATAGGCAAATAGAGTTGCTAGTGTCTCAAGATTCAAATTACGTATTATAGAATTGCTTTTGGTAATTTCACATTTGAACTCTGGGTGCCTTTTGGTTGTGCAGGGTTAAAATGTTTGAAATTTGATAGACTAAGAATTTTATGGTCACAGTGAAAAATTTGTAGGCAGGGATGGGAGGGGGAAATTGGGGAAAAGTGAAGGAAGAGGTGATAATGTCCATAAAAAGTAATGTACTCATTACCTGACTTGTGAAATGGTACTCCTCTGTACAGCACCTTACTAATAACAATAAAATTGTATTTTTTTAAAAAGAAAATCTTTAGTTCATAAAAAATAGGCTTTTACTTGGATTCCTCCTCACTCCTTTGTTGTAAGATTACTTAACAGAGAAGCCACTTTTTGGTCGATGGAATTTTGGATTCATTATTATACAGTTAGCAGGCTGCAGGCAGCCAGTTGTTACAAAGGCCTGCAGCCCCCAAATACACAGAACATGGTTAGGAAACAGGCCAGAGAGGAAAAAAAGAACACAAACAATACCAACAAACCAATTCAGCTCCAATGGAGAGCTAAATTGGGACTCCATGATGATTGGAGATGAGCCAGGAGACACGAGACAAGACATGATCACAGAGACACATGTGGTATGGATTCCTGCCTGTGCTGTTCCTTGTCTAAATAGGGTCTGTGCAGGGATAGGGCAGGGTCACAGGACACTCCCAGTCCCTGGCACTAGACTGACAGGTTCAGCAACCTATCAGCCAAGTGCCCTCCCGTGTGTCTAGGAATCTAGGTATGCCTATCACCTGAGGGGATTGGGTGGGGGAGTTCACCCTCCTCCACCATGAAGACAAGATGCCAGACCTTATACTTAAGGTACCTACTCAGGTGCCAGCAGAACTTTTCCATCTAGGGAAGATAGGCTTTAACCTTTCATATAGAGTATGCATTGAGGCTACTCAGATTCAAGCCATTTAAGGAGTGAATCAATGCAGAATCAGAGCATTCTCTATGTGCAAAGCTCTCCTAAGGCTATGGCATCTGCATTTCTCTAAAACAGAGCCCTCCTAGCATACCCCATTGAGCCAGGCATCTGCACTTCAAAGGATGGCTGGCCTTACCTCTAGGCTTTGGGGCTGGGTGGACAGTTCCCCTCCTGCCCAGGCACCAGGGTGGCTGCAAGAAATTTAGGCTTAGCCTCCTTACTTTGCCCTTGATTCAGTTCCATTAGAAAATCATTAGCATATTTACCTAACATTAGCAAATGACTAACAAGTAATGTGAACATATTTTTTTTTAAAGTGTAACTTAAAATGCATGGATAAATCCTAATCTCCTTTTATCCTGCCCTCTATCCCAGTTCTGTTTGTCTACACCAGACAGATGCAGGACGAAACTGGGATGCAGAGACTATGATATGCTGGAAGAGCTCTCTGATTTAATGCTTCTATTCAATCTTAGAGTTTTAGAAAGCTTCTAGGTGATTAGGCATGTGGATAGTAAGGACCCAGAATTGGACTACTTGCACCAGACAAAGTTTGGAGAGTGACATAAATTCTTAGCCAAGGGTCCTAACAGTCTCCTTAAAAACAGGACCTGGGTCTAAATCCTGTCTGCACCCACAGTGAATTGTATAGGATAGTAGCAGGTACTTCATGGATATCTGTCAGTGGTTTGAACTGTTGGATCTTAATAGCATTAAAAAGAAGCCTCTTTGTGTCCATACATGTATGATGCCTGTGGATTAAATTGTGTGGTCCCTTTCAGTCCATTCTAAACCTGGCTTATTGGATGCTATTATAGTTTTTTTTTTTTGTTTAGTTATTTAATAGGCAATTTATTTATTTGTTTAGCCAATTCTGGGCTTGAAATCAAGGCCTGGGCACTGTCCCCAAGCTTCTGTTTTGCTCAAGGCTAGCACTCTACCACTTGAGCCACAATGCCACTTCTGGCTTTTTCTATATATGTGGTACTAAGGAATTGAACCCAGGGCTTCATGCATGCTAGGCAAGCACTCTACCACTGAGCCACATTCCCTACCCACTATTACAGTTTTGGTCTTCAGTATCCCCTAAAGTCTCATGCATGAAAGGATTGGTCCCCTAGGTGGAGATTTTGGGAGGTGGTAAAACCTTTGAGAGGTAGGGTCTTTTGCTAGGTCCTTGTGGGTGGGGGGAGAGGTTACCCTAAAAAGGGATTGTGGGATACTGGGCTTTCTCACTTTGCTCATTGGTTCATGCTGTGTGTTTTTATTTGTTTGTTGAATTGAGTTATGAGCTGCCTCATCCAGAAGGCCAAAGCAACATGGCCAACTGATCAGGCACAGGAATCTCCAAAACTGTGGGCCAAAATAAACTTGCTGTCTTTATAAGTTGATTATCTTAAGTATTTGTTTTAGGTAAGGTAATCTACTAATACAGAGGCTTTCAACTATGTTTTGGAAACCTCCTTTTACCACTTGGTAGTGAACCCCACAAAGACTGTTGGGCTGTAACTTACCTGTTTTGCTTGATCTTTCCTTCAGTGTGGCATTTTTTGCTAGTTAATTGGAGATAATAATCTGTTTTTTTTGTTTTTTGGGGTTTTTATTTTTGCCCAGGCTGGCTTTAAACCAAGATCCTCAAATCTCAGCCTCCTTCATAGCTAGGATTATGTGGTGTGTCACCAGTATTTGGCTCCAAATATTTTTTAAACCAATCACTGCTCACCTCCACTGCCAGTCTTCCGCCAAATGTATCCTCATCTTGGCCTGGAGATATGTATTGCCTCCTACCTTGGCCTCCTGTACTCACTAACCACAGTTTCCATCAGCTATTCTTCATGCTGAAACTCTAGAAAACCCATATGGGGTCATGTGCTCATGTATCCTGAGCATCTCTGAGCTGTTCTCTTGCCTTTTCAACCACTTGCCTTTACTCAGTTTCCTTCCTCTCTTGAGTTCTCATGTGGGCCCCAATTCTACTTCCTCTCACCTGTACCTGTATCATAGGCCAGTCCTAGTGGGTTTCAGTCTCTGTCAGATTACCTTGTGAAAATGGCTGTCATAGAATTGTGTTCTCTTCTTATCTATATTTGTAGGCTCTTATCTATGTTTGTAACTTTTAGGCTCTTATCTCCATTTGTAACTTTGCATCTATTAGTTGGATCAATTAATTATTCTGTCTTCTGGCTATTTACTAGGCTTTAAATTCCTTCAGGGCAGAAACTATCTAGTTTTGATCCCCATTTCATTTCCCTCACTTACCCTAATGTTTGTTGCCTTGCAGGTTCTTATGAAGTAATTTGTATAAATAACTGAAATGAGTAAATATGTAACTGTAAATATGTAACAAAACCTTATAGATGAAAGAATGAAGGGAATTTAAAATAAGGAGGAAAATGCCACATTGCCAATGTTTGGTTTAATTTAAATTCTTCAACTGTAAGAACAAAGGGATTCTAGAATAGAATAATACACCATGTAATAAGATTTAGGAAACTTCACAAACATGGAAATACTAACCTTTAGATTGATGGAAGACAAAGACACAGCAGGCTATGTCCTCAAGCACCCCAAACACATGAAACAAAAACTGATGGGAAAGAGGAAAAAAGACTGTGAGTCTCATTTTATTTCTCTTGTCCCTAAAAAATTAGGTGAGAAATGGGCATAGGGAAGTATTGGTGATAAAACATGGTGCTTGTTTGACTCAGATGTTCTATAATAATGTTCTTTTCGGGAATTCTGTACTTCTTTTTCTTTCCTGGTTGTGGGGTTTGAACTCAAGGCCCTAGAGTTCTCCCTGAACTTTTTTCCTCAAGGCTAGTGCTTTACCACTTTGAGCCACAGAACCACTTAAGGTTTTCTGGTGGTCAATTGGAGATAAGTGTCTCACAGACTTTTCTGCTGGGGCTGGCTTTGAACTGAGATTCTCAGACCTCAGCCTCCAGTAGCTAGGATTACACGTGTGAGCCACTGGCACCGAGCTTGAATTCTGTACTCTTTAACAGTTAAGCTCTGATGGAAATTCCAGTGTGTCAGCAATTGTATTGAATGACATTAGCCAATGAATCAACATATATTGTGCCTTCCATATGTTGTGGGCATATAGTATAAAGAAAGTTAGCTGTAGTCTCTCTAATATGGGCGAAGAGATGCTATTAATCTTTTATTCCCTTCCCTCTTAGTTCTGTGTTAGCTGAACCCAGACATGAAGAACTAGAAGTGAAATAAAGACTACATTGGGACATGGAAGGTAAGTGACCATAAAAGGTAGTTCTATGAGCTTCTCTAATAGGGTTATCTCACTAATAAGGTCAGTAACTCATTCCTCATTCTGTCCTTCTAAAGTGAAGGGTAATAATAGTGAAAAGAAACCAAGAAGAGTTCTCCAAGATTGTTTTCTCCAGCAGTGTGGAGTGGATGACTAATGTCTAAGAAAAAAACACTACCTTCTCACTGAATTCCTAGTCCCACCAATTAATAAACTGGGAATACTAGAAAGCAAGTCAGAAATAAGATAGACTGAAGGGATGATGAAGTCCATTTTATATGAGCTAAATTATAATACTATAATAGGCTTATCACATAACCTCAAGGAATGAACCAGCACAGATTAAATTTCTGGGTCTGGCTTCTGCAACATCTGTTGTGCACGTGGCAGCAAACTTCTAAGCAGTGAAAGGAATCCTGGAGTTTTTGTATTCTGTTTCTGTTATCCTATGTGGGCCTCCATATTGCCAGAGAAGGGACAGAGACCTGACATTCATTACCTTGACCTGTATGAGAGATATATTACTCCTGCTCACAGTCTTACAGGGCTTGTCATGTGACTTAGCCTAACTGCAGAACGTCTGTTAAATTTGGCTCCTGGCTGGATGTTCCAGTGGCACAGAGCTTACTTCTTTTACTTCTAAGTTCTTATCAGATGCTTGCCTTCACACTAGATTGTAAGTGCGTATCTGCTTTGTTTATTACTAAATCCCAGCTGGCAGAAAGTAAACATTCCGTAATTTTTTTTCTGAACATTGCATAGTGATCTGATACATTGATTAGATACAGAGAGAGGGCACAGGGAAAAGGGACAGGACAGTGTGTCCACTCTATTGAAACTGTGCCTGCCTGTGGCTGTGTGGGAGGGGCTCATGCTCTGTACTTCCCAAGGAACTTATCAGCTATTAGGCCAAATTGATTGCAATATCGATATTGGCATTTTTAAGAATATCATCAGGTATAGCTCTTTTGTTTATAGTTTATGGGTGTTTGAAATTCAAAATTAATTATAAACTTAATTGTAAATTATTTAATTGTAATTTATTTGTTTCAAATTGAGGACAGGCTAAAAAAAGAAAAAGAGGCTATTTTAGTGAGTGTTTACCGGTTGTAGGCTTTGAAATTAGAGCCTCGTGCTAGCACTCTATCACTTGAGCACACCTCCAGCTCTGTCCTTTTGCTGGCTAATTAGAGATGAGTCAGCTTTGTCTGCCAAAGTTGGTTCGGATTCTTGATCCTCAGATCTCAGCCTCCTGAATAGCTAGGATTATAGACCTGAGCCACTGACACCTGACTAGAAAGCTTTTTACCTGTGAGTTTTGAAGAAAAAAATATCTCAGTGAGCAATCATCTCCATTCACATATAATTTGTTGTACCTAAATTATTAAGATGAAATTTTGTTTAACTCAAAACACAGTCTTCAAGCCAGGCACTGGATGCTCATGCCTATAATCCTAGTTACTCAGAAGGCTGAGATCTGAGGACCACTGTTCAAAGCCAGCCTAGGGACAGTGCCCAGCCTAGCGTTCAAACCCCACAAACAGAAGAAAAAAAAATCTTCAGATTCCTCTTTATTAACATAGTTGCATTAAGGGTGTGTGTGTTGAGAGAAACAGTTGCTGGATTATTACTATATAACAGAATTCTGAACTTTCTCATTGGATGGTTTATTTGGGGGTCATTTCAGTCTTTGTTACAGCCACTCAACCTGGTAGTTTTAACTCTGAAACAGCCTTAGCTCGCACTTGAACAAAAGAGACTGGCTTTTGTACTCCTTTCATGATTTTACAGTAAGTAGTCACAACCTTGATGGCTTAAACAATACACACTTGTCTTACAGTTCCTGTGGGTCAGGAATCACGTTAGTGGGCTCCTCTGCTCGGTCTCAGAAGGCCTCACATTAAGTTGTCAGAGGAGGGTTGTAGTCTCATCCAAAGCACATGATTCTCTTCCAAGCTCAAGAGCTTGTTGGCAGCATTCACTGCAGCTATGTAATGCCTGCCTCTCCTGTTCCTCAGGGGAGAGCATCTGAGTGGAGACTCAGAGGACCTAAGTCATCTTTAAGGGCTTACCTAATCAGGTCGGCTCATCCAGGATAATGAGTGATAGTCACCCGTGGTTTTCTCAAAGTCAACTGATGCAGGAACTTGACTCCATCTGTAAATCTGTTCATCTTCTTTATAGATACAATCATTTTGCAGTAGTAATAGTCCATTATAGTCACACCTGCACTAGTACAAAACATGTCCTCCAGGGGATAGGGATATTGAGATCATCTTAGAATCCTGTTTACCACAGCTTTATTCAAGTAAAACAGTATGAGCCAGGCCTAGTACTTCGCAGCTGTAATCCCAGCATTTGGAGTGTACCGGCAGGAAGATCATGGGTCAAAGGCCACTTTGGGCTATATAACAAAGCTCTTTCTCAAAAATAAGCAACAAGCAAGCAACCAACAATAACAAAACTCAACACAGGGACACTCAAATGTGAGTGTTCAGTAATTTTCACCTGTTATAAAATATCCTTCCTTTTCAAACATTTAAAAATGTTCTTAACTTGTATGCTGGGGTCAGGGAGAGAGGGGGAAAACTCAAACCAACAGGCACTGAACTGTATGTGGCTTTGGGCTATAGTTTGCAAGTCCCTGATATAAACTATGAACAATGGAAACTATCCTAAGTGGCCTGGTAAGAAGTGGCTCCTGCTAGCTAGTGGTTCCTAGCTCTGCTGACATGACTTCACAGTACATGGGAGCAATGCTGGCGTTGCAAGATGACTTGTGCCTCTCTCACAAGTTACTTCTTGTGGATCTGACTCTGGACAGACAGAAGACCAAGGTCACCAGGGGCCTCTCCAGCGTGAGGACATATCCCATAGCTCCTAGTTGCTAACTGCTCAGGCGTTCACTGTACTCAGATCTTTGGATGCATTCTCTATGGGGCTACTGAAACTTAACATACTCAATTGAAGATCAGCATGCCCTTTCATCTCACTGAAAATATAATTTTGCTGAAATGGAATTTAGGAAAAAATATTGTTTTTCTCATAATCTTCACAACCATAATTTCAGATCTTTGGATTGTATATCTAGATTAATTTTCATAGCACTTAAATCTAAATTTCCATCAGACAAACAAAAAGATGAACAACTGTGAAAATGTCCTTGTTTCAGAAGCTCAAGAAAATTGTAGTAGAGTTGTATATATAACATTAGAATTTGATATACTCATCTTAGAATCCTGACATACTTGCCTAGCTACAAATGCATTTTAACAATGTAAATAGTTATTTACTTATGAGGCAGGATATGTTTTAAGCACTATACAAATACTAATTTATGTAATTCTCATAATAGTATATTGATGATAGCATAGTATTATCCTTGGTAAACAACAACAACAACAAAGAAACCCTGAATCATAGCAGAGCATAGTAGTACACAGCTATAATCCTAGCTACTTGAGAGATTGAGAGTTCAAAGCCAGCCAGTGCAAAGCTAATGAGACTGTCTTGGAATCAAAATACAAAACAATTGAGGAAGAATATAGCTCAAATGGTAGATTGCTTGCCTAGAGTGCTTTAGGTCTTGGGTTTAATCCCTAGTACCAAGAGAAGATAAAACACATGAACAAACAACAACAACAACAAAATGGAAGCACAGAGTACAGCAAAGCAACTGGAACAATATGAGCTGACTGGTAAGTAAATGACTAAACTGGGATTTGACCCACCCCCTTGCCCCCAGCAACTTCATTTCTCTTTTCTCCACACTGTCATACACACTCTTCCCTTTAATAACTATACTTAGAACATCTTTTCTGAGTACACTAGTGTAATGCATATTGTACAAATAATTTGTGTTGTGCAAGTTACATGTTTTAATGACACTGAAATGAGTGAGAAAATTCCTGAAGATGTCATTCTTCTGGGTGATGACAAAACCCAGTTGAATGACCATCTTTCCCCAAGGCTCAGCCTCAGCAGACTTGCTGGTTATCTTGGCCAGCATGTCATCCAGTGTTGCCTTTGAGATTCTTTTCCAATAATGGCAATATCAGAATCTTAGTAAGGATCAGTTACATGGCACACATGGGCAACAACTATATTAATAATTCATCAGATTTTTTTCAATTGATGTAGAAGTTGTTATTGTAAAATTATTCAAAATTTGTTACATTTCTATATTATGAGTGAAGACTGAAATAATCGTGTGATCTTATCAAAGACAAATTTGGTCCTATTCAAACATAAGATTTCTGATACAGATGCCTGTTCTCAGAAGAATACTAATAATGTCTCCACCATCACATGCTTCAGTTTTATCAGCTGAAAAGTTCCATTGTCAAGACATTTGCCAAAGACACTAAATAAATCAAAACAAAACCACTGCAGTATTCCATGACATTATTTCCAAAACGAAGGGGAAGACTATTTTCTCCACATGAATCCTTGCATTTTAATCAGAATTGAAGAAAAAGATGCAGATGTGTATGGTGTCATTCTAAAAATAAAAGAATACTGAGAGAAAATTGCAAATAATTCAGAATATTCATTGTGATGTAGATTTAGTGAGATCAGCAAGGGACCTGGGAGATGAATCACCTACCTTAAGAAAGCATATGTTGAAAAGCCTTTAGCAATTTTACTTTATTTAGAAAGAAAACAATGAACAAAACTTGTTATTAGACCCTAAAAAGGATGATCTGAAAAAGGTACAGAATAATTTCTAGGATATTTTCTTTTCTGTTTCTGTTTCTGTTACTGTAACATCCTTATCTTAAATTATTACCTAAGTACTTGCTTACCAAGTAGAAGCAGAGGAAAACAAAATTCTCCAGAAATACTTTTATTGCAGAACATATTACTATTCTACTATCTCATACCACCTTGTATAACAGATAAGTTTTTGCTAACACGTTTTGGCAATTATTAAAGAAATGAATATAAGTTGATCTATCAAGTTACTCATCCAAATGAGTTACTTACATTTAACAAGAGGCATCTGATAAAATAAAATAAAGGACAAATTCTAACTTCACAAGTTGAATTATGCAAAACAAGACAAACTTGGAAAATTATGCCATCTGCTTTACCAGGAATGAGGAAAATGGCAAGACAAGAATTGCATTAACCCATGTGCCATCTTTCATAAAATGTTGCATTTTTCCCCATATACATGTACTCTTATCAATAAAAGGTGACTATTAATTGTTTAACTCATTACATTTAAATTTTCTGATCTTTGAAACTGGAAATGAACACACATATGAATGGTCATTTTTCAGAGTATAAATTCAAATGGGTCTGGAAGTGTAGTCACAGCATGCATACTCTGGGCCAGAAGGAGTGTTCTCAGTCAGAAAAAAACAAGATAAAGAGAGAGTTATGGTGGAAAAAAATGAAAGCAAAATGAAGAGTGGGTGATTTGAGGATTTATTATTTCTTTTCTGTCCAGAAGAAAAACATTGCAGATACAAGATGGTTCTTGATAAGGTAATAATCACTTACTGTAGTCAACTCTTGTTGTACTTCAGCCAGACACTACTGAGCCCTCGGGAAGAGCTATTAGGTATTGTTAAAGCAATTGATCACTTCCATCATTATTTTTTTTTGTGTGGCTGGAATTTCACAATCAGAACTTATCATGCTGCATTATGAAACCTGCGGAAATTCATAAATTTAGAGGAACAAATTGGCTGGATGATTACAAGACTGTAAGGCTATCATTTCTGAGCTGAGCATCGACAGAGAGTGAAAAAAAAAAGCATCATAATGCACATACATTATCTAGGCACCCTGTGTTGGAATAATGCTTGTAAAGCAGACATTAGGTGTGAAGGAGAAGAAAAAAGCCTAACACATCTGGTGGTTAGTGTTTTGTAACAACTGAAGGTTTCTGGCTGAGATAGTGAAGAATATTCCTATTTTCTGAATAGAAAGGAACAAATGTTTAAGTGTTTAGTGTGCCAGACAATCATGTAGGTATAAAGGGTACACCAGTGAACAAAATAAACTCAGGGCTAAAGGTCATAAAGCCACACACACACAAAGAAAAACTATTATTTTGTAAAATCAGGATTGATTACATGTAAAAAGATACAAATATATTATTAAAGCAAGTATCTAATTATATTGCCGTTATAAAACACTTTGGATGAAACATCAACCCAAAACTCTGATTAAAATTTGTCTGTTGGTTGCCAGCAGCTCTGGCCTATAACCCTAGTTACAATTAGTCTGAGCTTGGAAAGATCATGGTTCAAAATCAATAGTAGCAAAAAACTCATGAGATTTCATCTCCACTGAAGAAGCTGGGCATGGAGGAGTGTTCTGTGTCAACCTGGCTACACTGGAAACTGAAAAATAAGAGGATCATAGTCCAGGATTGGGTCTGGACAGGAACTGAGATCCTATCATAAAAATAAACACAGAAAGGGCCGGATACCTGGCTCAGTGATAGAACACCTACCTACCTCTGGCAGTACTGGAAGCTGAATAGGACCTCAGGACTACTAGGTGAGCACTCTACCATCTGAGCCAACCCCTTTGGGACTGATTATTTTCAAGGTGGGCTCTTGCTTTTTAAAGTGTTGCTAAGGACTGCAACCCTCCTTTTTGCTCTTCCCCAATGCCAGATGACTGCCACCGCACCCAGAAATTGTGATTCCTCTGTAGCTGGGATAGTAGGTGTGGAGATTGAGATGGAGTTTCACAAACTTCTTTTTCCCATGTTGGCCTTGAACCATGATGTCCTAACCTCTGCCTCCCAAGTAACTAGGATTACAGGCTTGAGGCACTGAGCCTGGCCATCAACAATATGTAATTAACATTTGAGAATTTTCCATCTTTTATTAAAGAACATTTAGGCCTTTATACATAATCACCCAAGTTAAAATTGATCAACCAAAATGACAGATTTAGCATATAAAACCTAGAAAAATTCCAGCTCTGGGGAAAGGACAATTAAACTTCTTGTTGTTCGTACTTCTATAATGAAGTGTTTCCAAGAAATGCAGTTTTAAAAAAATAGTTCTCATGTGCTAAATTCTAGATGTTGAAATATTTTGAGATGCACCAAGAAAATATTCTGATAGTTTTCTATGAAGGAATGGTCTTTTTTTTATTGTGAAAATACTGTACCAGAGGGGTTACAATTACATGGGCAAGATAATGAGTACATTTCTTATCAAGCATTGTAGCCTCCTCCTTTGATCCCCTTCCCATCCCTTCCCATCCTCCCCCCCCCACCCCCAATCTTCCCCCCCCTCCCCCCCCCCGCACCAAAGTTGTAAAGTTCGTTTTCGACATAAAGACTTGTACATCTCATTGTTGCAATGAGTCCACCTGTATCCCTGTTTAAACAATTTGTTTTTCCCCTTCCCCTCCACAAATTATACCAACATCAAATACAGTGAAAGCAGGGGTTATACTGTGAGGGAGGGACATACAAAGCAACAAAGAAATAATCTTATAAATGTGTTAGAAACAGTCGCATGAAAGAAAAAAAAATTTGAATACGTATCTTAGGGTTCATTTCCCTAACATCATCTTATCTGACCTTTTCTGCTTGACTCACACATATACTAGATACTGCAAATAAGGGAAACCATGGGACCTATGTTTCTTTGGGCCTGGCTTACTTCACTTAATATAATTTTTTCCAAGTCTTTCCATTTCCTAACAAATGGGGCAATGTCATTCTTTCTGATGGAGGCATAGAATTCCATGTGTATATATACCACATTTTCTTGATCCATTCATCTACTGAGGGGCATCTGGGTTGGTTCCATATCTTAGCTATAGTAAATAATGCTGCAATAAACATAGTCATGCTGGTAGCTTTAGTATGGTCTTGTTTGTAAACATTTGGGTAAATGCCCAAAAGTGGGATTGCTGGATCATAGGGGAGCTCTATGTGGAGTTGAAGGAATGGTCTTTAGAAGCAAGTAATAAGTATACATAATTAATTCACAGAACAATTACTCATTAAACATTATAGACACTAGCAAGCAAACCGGGTATTATGAGTTAGCATTGCAATTACAAGGCTGGAAGGGCAGATCCAGTTTTTGTGGAACCTGAAGGTTTCAGAGTTTTGGAAGCCCTGTTTAACCACACATAAAAGTTAGACATTTTAATTATGAAGTGAACATCTATTTAGAATGGGAAAAATCAATCCTTACAAGTTATGTTTGTCCTGCCTTACCAAGGTGTAATGGACAAATACAGTTGAAAATATAATTCTGTGCACAACAGGATGTTTTGATGTATGCACATATGGTAAAATGATTACCACCAACCAGCTAATTAACCTGTTCATCGCCTCACAGAGCTATTTCTTGGGTTGTGTGTAATTTTTACAGCAACAATTACACTTTTTTCCAGAATGTTAGCTTTTCATATGTTTCATTTTGTCATATTTAATCAATAATCTGCAATAATAATCCAAAATGAATATCAAGTTAAGGCATGTGAAAGAGGAATACAAATGATTTTTTAAGAAAGCTGTTATGTTATATTGAATTACATAGTTTTGTAATCAAATTATTCATATTACATACAGTGACATTGATTTTTGTCATTGGAATTCTTGTTTCTTGGGCCATTTTGCTGTGTTGGTGACAAATTTGCATGCCATTTCATCTGAACTGCCAGACTTCATTGAGATGAGATGTTCCAGGTACATGATCCAATTTATATTGGAGTGTGTAAAATATGTGACTTCACACACAAATGTATTCACTGCTGGTGGTTCTGCTATAGGTTTATGCACTATCAACACAGAAATTTTGTGATGAGATTCCATCAAAAAATGGAAATGTTTATAATTTAATCTACTGAATTAATGGCCTACAACTAATAGAGTGGATCTCCTGTTTGACTTGACAATGCTAAGAACTGAACCCTCTATGTGAATTGAACATATCTGGTAATTGCAATGATTTTTGACAGACTAGCTTCTGGCTCTCTGTACTTGAAATTTGTTTTTCCTCCACTAGCCATAATGTATCAATACTAGCTATGAATAATTCTATCCCTGGTCATGGGATGAAATTAGGCAAGTCAGTATTGTGGAAGATGTAAGTTTCTAATATTAAGTGAACTGGTAAATATTATATGTTCTTAGAGTTAGGGCTAATTACCAATGATTGGCTTTCATAGTGCTTATACAGATACTTGAGCATACCTTGCTTCCTCAGATCTACAATAGTCGACAGAACTTTACCAGTGAAGTAGCACTTAATGTTGACACTAACTTGTGCAGCAGTAAAAAGGCAGTCTTTAAGTCTGCCTTGATGGTACCTAATCAATAAGGGGAAAGCAGCAGTTAAATGCACAAGATGGAGATGGAGGCAGGCCTGTCCCCAGGATTTGTAGTTATGATCTTGGTACAAACATGCTGAAAAGCATGAACCAATTAGGAAGTTCCCATAACATATCACTCCCTGACACTGCCATGATGCCTTGAACCCTTGAACCCTTGATTACACACTCCCCATCCTGTCCTCCCAGATACTCTTTTGCCCAAGGACTGTTAGCTCACCCCAATCTCCAGATCCAATCTGTGCAGCGGGGAACCTGTATTCTCAGCTTCTCCTGGACTTTGAGATCAAGCAATACCTTTTCTTTCCCCCAGAGAATGCCAACCTATGACTCCAAGCTTGCTCTACCAGTACTGGCACTGTCCTTCTCCTCATTAGACAGTGAAGGTTGCAAGATCCCCAGTGGTTAATTGGATGATTGATCTGGTGCTTCCTGGTAAATCTACAACTACTTTTTTCACACCTGTCCATGAGGTCAGAATCATTGTAAAAGATCACACAAGATCATCTGGACGTGCATTTCATCTTCCTCAGCCCTGTCCCAAGAATTCCAGTGACAAAAATAACTTCCCACTGTTGGTTCTTTCTTCCTGGGTTGTTCTTGTTTGCCTTATTGAAACATGGTTCCTCAGTGCCTGAACTCTAGTCTTCTTTCCTTGGCCATACTGACTTGAAGATTCTCTGTGAAATGGTCTCAGTTGCTGCATCTGAACTCAGGTTTGACAATTTTTGTTGTTGTTGGTGGTGGTGGGGCTTGCACTCAGGGCCTGGGTGCTGTCCCTGAGCTTTTTGCTCAAGGCTAGCACTCTGCCACTTTTTTTTGTTTTTTGTTTAAATACTTTTTTATTGTAAAAATAGTGTACAGAGGGGTTACAGTTACATGAGTAAGGTAATAAGTACATTTCTTATTGAGCATTGTTACCTCCTCCTTTGTTTTTCCCCTACTATCCCTTCCCTCCCCATCTCTCCAACTCCTCCCTCCCTTTGAACCACAGTGCCGCTTTCTGATTTTGTCTGTTGGTTAATTGGAACTAAGAGTCTCATACACTTTCCTGTCTGGGGCTGGCTTTGAACCTTGAGCCTCAGATATCAGCCTTCTGATTAGCTAGGATTACAGTCGTGAGCCACTGGTACCCAGCACTAAGGTTTGACATTCTGTGCCACACCCTCAATCCATACCCTCAGGAAAGTGCATTTTTCTCCCTTGCTGAAGGAGAGATTTCCAGAACAAATGATCAGGCCTTCAAAGCCACTAAGGCATCATTGACTGACTATTTTACTCTAAGCATAGCAGAAATACATTCTATATGGTAATCCCGTATGCATATGCACACATGTATAACAGAAACAGGTTTGCTGAATGTGCACAATTTTTGCTATCTGTAGGATTCATTCTTGGCTATTTCTGCACATTTCATTATAAAATATGATCAAGCTCACTGATTTTGCTTCATGACTCAAGCATGGATTATATGCCATTGAAAAAAATATCCAACTGTAAAATATTTCCCAGCCTGTCTAAAGAGTTCTAATCCTGGAGCTCTGCAGGCCCATGGCCCGAAAGCAGCTCTGATTAGTAGGTCCCTAGACCTAGTTCTCATTGTGAGCAACCAGGACTTTGGAGAGATGAGCACACTTCTCAGGCTTGACCAGTTCCTCATTTGCTTTTGGTTTATTGTTTCCTAAAATTTATCATCAGCTTTATAAGGGACTAGTCATTCTGGCAAAGGACACCTTAGCTCAGGAAGACTATTGCTAGGAAGATGACTTTCCTGGAAACACAGGCTCTTCTTTGCTTGGCCTTTTCCTCATTGCTCTTTCGGAACTTTATTGCTCTGCTCCCCTTCTAGGGGCAATAACTCATCCTCATCCTGCATATTGATTGACCTTCTCTCATATGTCTTCCTCTCCTGCTTTTAGCATACGTTTCTCCCTCATGTAGCTCATCATTCGTCCTTTAAAGGCCAAAGGCTTGTCATCCATCACCTCTTTGGGGAAGCCTTCTCTCTGACACTCCACAGTCTTCATTAGTTCCCACCCTGGGAGTTCTTGGGACAGCATAACTTCGTCCTACCATGATACTTAACCACAGCTTTGAAACTAGCTGCCAGCCCACCTGAATATTCAGTACCTGGAGAGAGAGAGAGAGAAAGAGAGAGAGAGACAGACAGACAGAGAGAGAGAGAGAGAGACAGAGACAGAGACAGAGACAGAGAGAGAGAGAGAGAGAGAGAGAGAGAGAGAGAGAGAGAGAGAGAGAGAGAGAGTGTACTAGGGCTTGAACTCAAGACCTTATGCTTTCATTTGACTGCTTGACTTTTTTGCTCATGGCTGGTGCTACACTGATACCATCTAGGGTTCAGGTGCATTATCTTCACTGATTAAATAATTAAAAGGGCTGGAAAGTGCATAAAGTAGTGTATATGAGCAGGTTATTTGAAAGCAAAAGAAAAACAGATTCCTTGTACAAGAAGAGGTCCCAGGAAATCCCGCTCCCTCTCTCTGCCCTCCCCCATGTTCCTGGTTCCATTGGTTGAAGAGTGGACATGCACTACAACTTCTTGATTGGGTCTTTTGCTTTGGAGCATGGAAACTGCCCTATTATTGGGTCCCCCATCTCCATGCGGGGCAAGGAAAGGACTCCTGAATGGCTGGAGGACGGGGGGGGGGGGGGGGGGGCGGGGCGTCACATGCCAGGCTACAGCCACAAAAAGCACTGTGCCTTGAGACCCCATGGGAACAAGACAGGTATTTTTAGATGTATCACTCTTACTGCCATATTGGAGCTGGTCTTGGCTGCCATTTTCTGTCCTGAAGTACCTAGCCCCAAAGTACCTAGGCAGGGAGGCCTAACTTTCCTTCCCTGTCACTTGAGCCATACCTCTAGTCTGCCATCTTGCTGGTTTATTGAAGGTGGAGTCTCTCATACTTCTGCCTGGCCTAACTTTGAACCATAATCCTGCATATCTCAGTACCCTGGTTAGTTAGAATTATAGGCATGAACCAATGGCCCTTGAAAAGAAGAACTTCATCTTTAAAGTTTGCATTTTCATGCCTGGTGCCAAGTATGGACACAGCACATGTTTGTTGAATGAATAAATGAGATTTATTGACTTTTTTGTCATCAAACCATCCCAGACCTTAGTGATCTCTATGCTTCATCATATTCTACATAAACTGATTGAGTATTGATCCCTTGCCATTGCTTCACATTTAAAAGGAAAAAAAAATCTTTTGAAAACATGATTGCAGCTGTAAAACAACAAAACAGATTCTATAAGGCATACATAAATAGCAGCCTCATTATTTTGTAATCATCCTTCACAAATGAAAATTTACAGTGACAGCTAGACTTGAACACATGCATCAAGAATAACTTTGTGTTTTAATATAAAAATTTAAATTGAAAGAGTTGGAAAGAAAAAGGCTGTTTTACTTTGGAAATATTTAATTTTTTGTGTGAACAATTTCTTTTATACTTTGGAAATATTTCTGGATCGAATTCGGAGTTTTACACATGCTGGACGAGCAAGTGTTGTACTGCTCAGCCACCCCCAACCCAAGAATAGTATTTAATTTCACTTCTGTTAAATGTTCAGTGAACTCTGTGTCTTTGTCCCCAAACATACATTGTTGACTTAAACCTACCACATGCAGAATACAATTTGTGCAATTCCACCAAAGTTTATTATATTCTGTCTATTTTAATTGTATCAGTATTATGATGTTTGTGGTAGCTGGAGTACTCATATACCACATTTTCCCTCTTTATTAATGTCTCTGTTGAGCAAATATTGCATGTAATATTTTCATGTAGGTTTATAAGGCACTACCATACCTTCTACAGGATGAACAGAAGATAAATATGTTCCTGATTTCATAGAAATTAGAATTTTGTTAGAGAGATGAGAGACACAGGCATAGCATGTTTAACATCAACTAATTGCAAAATAAACAAGGGGTATAAAAAATCCTATTATTAAATCACATCATTCTTGGATCTTTGATTTCACCCTTACAGGGAGCTGAGAGAGGCTAGGGAGAAAAAAAAGATTTTGGGCCACAAGAGTGGCTCACATAGATGGAAGCCTGCTTAGCAAGTAAAAGACCCTGAATTCAAACCCCAGCAACCACAAAAGAAAGTTACTGACCTCAACTGATAAATCTGTATCTGCTCCTAGAATGTAAGCAGGAAGAGCATGAAGAAAAATATTTATTAATTGAGGAAAAATAAAACAAACCCCACCAACCTAGAATTCTGTACATTCCCAATTAAGGGAAGAAATAAAGATCCTTCTTAGCTAAACAGGAATCAGAGCTTCGAGTAGATCTGACTTGAAACATGGTAAAAGGAGTTCTTTAGAGGGAAGGAAAAGAGAGCAGACAGAAACTCAGAAAGTGACTATGACATCATAAATAAAAGTAAAATTAAAACTTCAAGAAATTGTTTACTCTAGGGCACTTAAAAAGAATAAATCACAGTGACTTGGCAAATTTGGTTCCCTGCATGCTTGCCTGGGCAGTCTTAATTGAAATCCAAACCCCAACTTTGCAGGAGCGTTAATGATCATTTAAATAGGCATCAGCCCCCCCTCCCTGCAAACATGGATGAGTGTCTTGAAAAGTTCAACCCCAACACTCTGGAAAAAGCAAAATATGGAGGTAAGATGGTAATTAAGTGTGGTGTAGGAGATGGATAGATAGACACATGGATTTACAGTAGAAAAACTGTGTCTATAATTCTACAAAATAAAAATAAAAATCCAGCAACCTTTTGGACTTTTGGCAACATATTCAACAATGGGCTTTGGATGATGTGTCAATGTTAGGTTCATGAATTGTAACAAATGTATCTAGATTAAAAATAGTGGGGAACTTCACTTGTGGGAGAGGAAATCTGAAGGATTCAGTTTTGCTGTGCATGTAAAACTGCTCTAAAAATATATAAAGCTTTTAAAATAAAAAAGCCATACCTCCTAATGTCTCTCTTCCCCTCTTCCCCTCTTCCCTTCCTGTCTTTCTTCTTCACTCTTTCCTTCCCTTTATGTTCCATGGAGGTAGAAATGAAACTAAGTCATAAATGGCTGTGCAGTTTAATTTTCTTTTAGGCAGTAGTGGGATTGACCTGAGGGCTTCATGCTTGCTAGGCAGCAGCTCTACTTTGAGCAATATTCCAGCTACTTTTTCTCGAGATATTTTTGAGATAGGGCTTTAGTTTCTGCCCAACATGCTGCTCATGTTTGGACCGTGGTCTTCCTATTTTCAGCTTTCCACTGTAGCTGAGATAACAGAAACATCTACCACATCTAGCATCTTCTGTTGAGATGGAGTCTTATGGACTTTTCTGCTTAGGCTGGCCTGGAACCTAAGTCCTCCTGTTCTCAATAAAGCTTCTGCTAGCTGGTGACAGGCATACACCATTTTGCCCAGCTATTAGTTGAGTCTTGAACACTTTTTGCCTCTCATCTTGATGTTCCTGGTCTCAGCTTCCCAAGGTGTTAGGATTACAGACACCTATCTAACTCTGCTCTAATTCCTTCAGGCTTAATTCCTAGAAGTATATTTGCTATAACAACAACAACAACAACAACAAACTTACTCAGTTTAAAAAAGGATTCTGATCCAACTTACAAGTTGCCCTTTAGTAAAGGGTGTAAGTCCTTAATTATATATAATTTTTCACTGCAAAACCTTGATTTAGATCTGTGAAAATGAAATCTATGCATCTCAGCCATGATTAAAGCATCTTTTAAGTTTCACAGAGAACAGGAACATAGCAGGAGACAAAGTTAACAGCAGAGAAGCCCTCCTTGCCTTCAAGGTAATGAATACCGTTCATCAGAACTGGCCTTCAGATATGCTGAAGCAAAGGAACGTGCCACAAACTCCTCTTCCCAGTGCCTGGTCCCCTCATTCCCAGCTCTCCCCTCTTCCCTAAATGGATCATTGCTCCTCTTCTTGGTACCTCATTAAAGCATTTGGTGGTAATTGAACGTGATGATTAGAATGTCCCCTTAAACGAATATATATGTGCTTTCAGACTTCTTTTGTTGACCAAAATGTATGCATTCATAATGTAGGGATTTGTGGAATTCTTATTGTTGGGAGCTAGGAGATAATGGAGACATCCTGTCTTCTATACAATTGTACCATGTAGTGGCCTCTGATTATCTCCAAGGTCAGACTTCATATGGGGACTTCCTAGATAAAATGACGAGCTTCAATTTCTGCCTGAGATGTTTGCATTTGTGCCTTTCACTAAGCAGTATGCCATAGAGCCCTTTTTCTCCAAATGTGATACCTGGGAAATCTGTTCAAAATTGCTTTATAAAATTTTATTTTAAAAGAAGATCTAAAGCTAGGCAGTGGTAGCTCATGCCTGTAATCCTAGCTACTCAAGAGGCTGAGATCTGAGGATTAAGATTCAAAGCCAGCCTCGGCAAGAAAGCTTGTGAGACTCTTAACTCCAACTAATCACTATAAAGCTGAAAGTGGAGGTATGGCTCCAGTAGTAGAGCACTAGCCTTAATCAGAAAACTCAAGGATAGTACCCAGACCCTCAGTACAAGTTTCGGGTCCTAGTGCGCATGCACATGCATACCCCCCACACCCCCTGCACAGATCTTTCCACATATCTGAATTTTATTCATCTATTTTTTTCATACCTGGATTTTAACAGCTTCCTCAGATCTTTCAAATGAAGCAGACGCCTCAGACTAATTCTTAAGAACTGGAGGTACTGAGGATGTACACATTGGAATCAACTGGGGTGCTTTTATTTGTTGCATTTTTGTGGTTGCTGGTCACATTCACAGATGCTAATTTTATAGGTCTGGGAGAGGTATGAGCTTCTAGTAGATTTTAAATTTTCTACTGTTATATAATGCTAGCTGAGAACTAAGACTATCATACCCAGGGTAGGCCTGGGCACTGAGATCTGGAAGTACCTTAGTCTCTACATGTAGTGCTTTACTCCTTGTATGAACATGACTTTGCTGCATTAGGAGATAATAAATCAGGGAGTTTCTTGCCAGGGCAAATGTCTTAATCATTACAAGAACTTCCCAAAAGACACATGGCTTAGAAAACATACCTCAAAGTTGGACACTTTAACATACTGATAAGCCTTACCATTCTTCTAGAATCAAGGTCCCTCCAACTTTGTCTTGTTCTCCCTGATAAGAGCATAGGGAGGCTCTGTCTGGAATCCCTTAATGTGCTTTGAGATTGGAACTGTCCAAAGAGGATACAGTTGCCTTCCACAGCTACATGATCGATGGCAGAAGACAGGAATGTAACCACACCTGGACTGACAAGACAGCATAAGGTATTTTTCTCTCTCAGGCTGTATTAGGTACAAGTTACTTACTGAAATACCTGAGGCAGTTAATTCCTAAAGGGAAAGAGTGTGTTTTGGCTCATGCTTCTGGGGAATTCAGCCCAAGCCTGGGCAGTCTCTTTCTCTAGGCCTCAGGCAAGGGCAGCATATCATGGTGGGAGACCTGGTTCTGCAAACTGCTTTTTATCATGAACCAGGAAGCACAGAGAAAGGACAGTCCCCATTGGAGCTTGATCCTAGTGACCTAACGACCCCTCACTAAGTCCCACCTCTTAAAGATCCCACACTTCCCAATCGTGCTACACCAGAGACCAAGCCTATAAAAGTCCACATGGACTTTTGGAGGATGCTGTCTATATTCAAACCATGGCATCAATACATTTACGTTCCAGGGACTCATTCACAAGTTAATTTAGTCTGCCTAAAAATCAGTTATTCTTTCTTCTAAAATTACAGTTCCCTCCCATTTCCTTCTTCCTTATTAAGAGGATATTTAAGTTTCAACCATCTGGCCTTTCTTTTGAGTCTCATGCTTTGCATATGACTCCTATGTTTATACATGTTATAAATGTATATGTTTTCTCTCTACTTATTTGTCTGTTGCCAGATTGCTGTGGACTAAAATTATTGAACCTTGTAGACAAACGAGAAAAATTTAAACTTCACACAAGCAACCGTTCCTGCAGCAGGCCTGATGACCTCAGGTTTTTCTGTCAGCCTGGAAAATTGATCCAGACTAAAACTTTGTTAAAAATCTATATGTCATCCTGGACAGCCACCTGCCAGGCACTGTACTGCATACTTTTATTAATCTTCGTGACAGCCTAATATATTATTGTCCCCATTCTCCTGGCAAGGACACTGAGGGATAGAGAAATTAAGTAATATGCATTTAGTAAGTAACAGAGGTTCATTTTGAACCCATGTTTCTTTCCTTATAGCATATTTTACTCATGGAATGACCATTTATTATGTTTAGAAGTTACCAAGTACTTTAATACAAGATAGGTTAATGTAGTTATGATTTGATCTTCTATGTGTGGTTTGTGACTCCCATGTTAGGAAGAAAAAATCTTTACATCTACTCTCTTGAAGTGCTTCTATGTCCCTTTGCCAAAGAAAAGCATTTGTGCAAAAGGAACTGAACTATATGTGGAGTATAAAGGAAGATAAAACAAAGTCTCTGTTTTGATGGTCTCAGCTTCATATCTTTGATAACTAACATGCTCTTTACCCCTTTTTATAGGGAGGACATCTATCTGGGAATTTTATTCCTAGCCTTCAGGAAGAAAAAGAGTGGGGGTCAGCACATGCTTCTTGCATTTGTTGCTACTTAAAAAAAGCCTTTAGCTTAAAATAATCCCTATACTGAAGTGGTTTATTTTGAGGTAGCATATTTTCCCATCTTCAGTGTCTATCTGGGGAAATACTGCAGGGGCTACATTTCCTGAAGTCACAGAACAATCACAGAATAAATTTTCCGAATAAATAAGACAAGCAGAGGTAGATACTGGCCTCATACTCCCACCCCTATTACTGATGGGATTTGCCTGATTCCCAGCGTGTAAATGCATGCAGACACAAGCTGATATCCTGGTGTGAGAGGTTTCTTTTCCACAACCAACCCTCATGACACAGCTATAATAGAGACAATGAGCATCTGCCCTGAGGGAGCCCAGATAACCTTGATGGGAATAAATGAATGTGCATATTGATGGAGCAATTTGAGTGCTGTATTGATTCCTTGTAGCCATGTCTGGATTCTTAGTTCATATAATAGGTGGTAGGGGTTATTTGTAAATTAGCCTACAGAATACTTTTATTTTTTTTAACCCAACCAACCCTTGGGGGAATTTTGTTATTTTTGTTTATGAATCTGAAATTGATGAAAAGTGCACTGTGGCCTATGACTTGGTGCTTATTGATTTATAGGCATAACAAACAGAGCTCAAAACCTCTAGGTGGCTACCATGACAATCCTGAGCAGAGGACAAGCACGAGTCCTTACTGAGATATTGATCATGCAAATTCTCCCAGTAGGTACCACGGGAAAGGAAGCGTGTTGATTTTCTTTTTCTATTGGAAGGAAGGGGATGAAGATGTAGAAATTCCTACTTCTCTCTAAGCTGGATCAATGCAACAACCAGAGACAAAGTGACTATGGTACCAGAGCTGGTGGCACATGCCTGCAATCCCAGGACCCACACGTATCATTCCAGCATTTTGAAAGTGGAGACAGGAGTGTGGTGATTTTCAGGCTAGCCTGGCCTTAAAAGACCCTGTGTCAAATTAACAAAATAATAACAATATCAACAATAATAATGACTATTGTGATCCATGGCATTATGCTCCTATTTTTATCCAATCACCAATTGCTAAGTGACTTGTACCAGCATCTTGTCATGAGCGTAAGGTTTAGCCTAAAGGAAACCACCACATGGTTCAGGCAGAAAAAGAGTTTGTTGCAGGGGAGGGCATACTGCTGGCCCCGACAAAGGCCTGGATGGGGGTTAATGTGAGGGTGTGGGGGAGAGGAGGAATGGCCACAGGGGGGTGAGGATGTGACCTCAGGAGGCGTGACCAGGTGGTCCAGGATGTGACCTTAGAGAAAGGATAACTGGCCCAGGTGTGGGTAAGGCAGGTGCTGCGTGGAGACTTCTGGGGGTGAGCATGTGTGGTCCTGCATGGAAAACACAGGAGGGGGAAGTCTATTTGTAGACTGGCATGGAGAAAACAGCCCTTTTCCCAGGCAGACCTAACAATAAAGAAGGTAGCATAGCTCTATTCAAACAAACTACATGAGAACAGGAGATTGGGAATCTATCGGTAGATCGCCAAGCAAGTGAGCATCCAGGAGTGTTGTGACTGGGGCATCCATTGGTCCTCCATCCATCCATTATACATTTGCTGGGTGCCAGGCAGTGTTTACAATGGGGAGATACATGGATACATGAAACTCAAGTCTCTGATTCAAGAGCTCAGTCTGGTAAGGAAGAAAGGCTGAGAGGCATGCAGGCAAATGTAGGCATCCTTATCATGAACAGCTAATCTTTGAAAAAGTATGTTAGTGTATTAGTCAGCCTTTCTCAATTCTGTGACAGAATGCCTAGCCCAACACCTTGAAGGAGGAAAGATTTATTTTGGCTCATGTTTTCAAAGCTTTCTATCCATCATGGTGGGGGTATAGTGGAGCAGAGAAGTCCACGTGGTATCTAGGAAGCAGGGACAGGAAGGGACCTTTCGTCCAGGAAGGGATGAAGACAAGATACAACCCCCAAGTGAGCTACTGCCTGCAAACAGGTTCCATCTCCTACTGGTCAACCCTTCCCAGTAATGTCATCATACTAGGAAACCAACAAGGGATTGTTTCTGGAAATGCCATCAAAGATACACCCAGAGATGTGCTATACTAATCTTCTAGGTGTTTCTTAATTAAATGTACAACATTAGCCAAAACAGTCGGATTGTATATTTTCAGGTAGGGAAACTTATTGTCTATGGTTTTGATTTCTCTCTGTCCCTCTTTCTCTCTCTCTTTCTCCCTTCCCCCTCTTGTATCTCTCTCTCTTTTTTTCCTTTCCTCTTCCTTCTCCCTCCATCCTTCCCTTTTCCCTCCCTCTTTCTGTCTTCCCTTCCCTTCTCCCTCCCTTTCTTGTCTTCCCTCAGCAGTACTGAGGTTTGAATTCAGGGCCTCCTTCAGGCTAAGCAAATGTTCTACTCCTTGAGCCATTCCTCCAGCCTGGTCTGTTTTAAATTGGAAAAGTAATTTGTCCCAACTCTATTACAATTTTCAGCAAATACCTCCGAGTATGTCTCAAAACATTTGCAAATATCTATACAACTAGTTACCAAAGGTCTGATTTGATATAAGACATTTATGCAGCAATTGCCTAATTTTTTTTTAACATTTCATGTACCCCTTATGGTTTTGTGTAGTATAAGAAGATATTGAAAAGTACTGAATATGAATTATGTTCTATTTCTACTATATAGAACATGGCCTTCATTTATCCCACTCTGAATGAGGCTGTGGTTACCTATATACCATATTTCTCTATACTGAAATGATACATGTCATGTCCAATGAAGCTTTCCAGAATAAGCAACCTTGTGAGAATTTTTCTGCATTTTTCTCATGCAGAGGAAAATCAGATGGGGAAACATGGCAAAGTTGGGCTCATTTTGTGTTTACCTCTCAATTCTACTTTATCAATTTGAATGTATAGACTTTCTCCGATAACATGTTTGGTAGACATTTTCCGTTAACGTTGTAGGGTATCTGAAAATGATAGTGGATGATATAGAGCAAACTCCAGACAAGGTTCTTCTGGGAGAACAGCTGCCATTTGAACTGCAAGGAAATCTATCCGCTCTGTCCTGCATCTGCATACAACCCAAATATGCAGGCTTATTGTGATGTGTTTAGATTGAGGTAATGACTATTGGGGAAAAGTTGTTGTTTCTTTTTGTGTTGGTACCAGTACTTGAACTCAGGGACTCATACTCTTGCTTAGCTTTTACCTTCAAGGCTAGGGCTCTTTATCATTAAGCCACACTTCCACTTCTAGCTTTTTACTGATTAGTTGGAGTTTAAGAGTCTCATGGGTTTGTCTACCAGGGCTTGCTTTGAACCTTGATTCTCTTATCTCAGCCTCCTGAATAGCTAGGACTATAGACATGAGCCACTGATGCTCAGCTAATAAAAAGTTTTATAAATCATTAAAGCCAATATTCTTAAATTGGGTACTCAGGTAACAAGGGACCCATACTGTGAAGAGAGATTGGCAGAAGGGAATGTGGTTGGTTACATGGAGGAGAATGGTAGAATGCAGCGATTGCTCAAGGATGGTGGTTCATGAGACAAGCAGGCAGTAAGGTAAGCGGAGGGCATTTTAGGCTGAGAGAAAACCATGAACTATCCCAGGAATAAAACACTTTATTGTACTGTAACCAGAGGACTGCAAGCAGTTCCTTATGGCTAAAGTTCAAGGGGTCAAGAAGATGGGACTAGAGAAAGAGATATGAGTGGGAAGGGCCTTGGTTGGCCTTTATTCTGGATTGTATGGACCATAACTGAAGGCCTTCGGGCAAGAACATGTTAATATCACATTTGAAGTTTAGGAGAAAGACTCTAGCAATGTAACAGGGAAATGATCTGAGGGCAGAGACTGCAGGCTAGAGACTCCAAGGATGGGATGGAGTGGAAAGAGGCCTGAGATCCGAACCGATTGCGGCTCAGGATAGGTGAGAGAGAGCAGCCTTTTTCTCTCTTCTATTGGTTAATTTTTCATTGTAACTTAATATTGGAATTAGCATACACTAATCATACCAGAGGGTTTTATTGTAATAATTCCATCTATCCATCTATCACGTATCCATTGAACAAGTTCACCCCCTTCACTATATTCCCATTTCTCTTCTGTGGGAAGCTCTTTGGATCTCATTGTCATAGATTAAGACATCAAGAGTGTGTCTTTGATGTATTATCTCCCAAACCTAACATAGTTCTTGGCAGACACTCAAGACCAGTGTGTGTGCTGGGGTTTGAACACAGAGCTTTATACTTGCTAGGCAGTTGCTCTATCGATTGAGCCATACCTCCAGCCTTTTTTGCTTTTTTTTTGTTTGTTTGTTTTGAGATAAGGTCTTGTTTTCTGCTTAGACTAACCTAGACTGCCATCCTCCTGTTTATAGTTCCTGCTCTAGCTGGGGAATGACAGGAGTGTACCACAAAGCCCAGTTTTTGTTTTTAATGGGAGATGGTGGGGGGTGCCTTGACTGCCTTGGAACTGTGACCTAGTCTCTACCTGATGAGTAGCTAGGATGACAGGGGCAAGTCCCTGGCAGTTGGCTTACCACACAGACATATCTAGGAGCATCTAGGACTTATCTGAGCAGAATAATAAATCTGTGAATGAATGAACACACGAAATGAGTGCTTTCTAGCTAGTGCTTCATGGTTTCTTTTTTTTTTTTTGGTGCTTCATGGTTTCTGTCTTAACTTTCTGTTCTTAGAACAAGAGTACCTGGGACTGGGTGAGTATAAAGAATAGGCATATTTTCTGGCTCACAGTTCTTGAGGTTGGAAGTCCAAAGGCAAAGTACCAGCATCTCTTTGGCTTCTGGTGAGGGGTTCCGGCTGTGGGGCCAATGGGTATGTGTGGACGAGACAAAGCTGGAGGGATGGCCTTGTTCACAGCAACCTGCTCCCATGATAACACAGCCAGTCCCTTAGTAATGACATTAATTCCTTCTAACCACCTTCAAACACTCTATTATTACCTCTTAAACACCACTCTACCAGAATGACAACAAAATGTGAACATTCACCCATTTCTTTTAAATTTCTACTGTTCACATCACATAGAGGGCAGATGTCCCATCTGGAATTTTCCAGTATCCTCTGTTTTCTTGCCTACTGCCCAAAAGCTACATTCTTGAAGTAGGATCTTTTGATTCTGTCCAGAATTGTCCTGATCTCACTCGAGCTTCACCCACTCAGCTTCCCATCATTCTCTCTCCTGGATGGAAATAATTCTGATCGGTATCCCTCCACCTCACTCAGATTTGGACAGATTGATTAGTTAATGTTCAAAAATGGCTTTGAGGATGAAAAATGCCAATTATTATTATTATTATGTTGTCTAAGAGAAACACTCTGCTTTTGTAAGAGAGCCACAGAATGGTCATCCATGTTTCATTTTCATGCTCTGGATCTCACAGGTAGAACATTTATTTACCAATAAAAAAAATCACCATATTGAACAGCTCATTGAAGCCCATTCATGTGTTTTTAAAAGATTGCGACCCCAGTTCCACCATGGACTGTGCTTAGGACAACACGGGAAGGCTGATGTTGAGGCCTTATGTCAGTGCCATTGGCCCTCTTATCCCAAGGCATTGATGACATCAGAGGGCTTTGTCTTTTGTCAGCAGATGTTACCTCAAATGCTACTGTCCTCAACCTAAACTGCATACAGAATAGTGTGTGTGTGTGTGTGTGTGTGTGTGTGTTTCCAGAATACTTTGAACTTACAAAATTTCAACTCAGCCAGGAGTAAATCATGTTTTCTCAAGGATGTCTTTATTTGTGTTTTTTTTGTACAAATATAGTCACTGGTGAAAAGAAGGAAAACAAAAAACCTCAAGTGGACATTTGAATTCTTTATTTTTAAGGTTAGCAAATGATATAAAGCCGGGGAAAGTTGTAAGACAAGCTTAAATTACACTTAAATAATGGAGAAAAAAATCACTTGTGGCCTAGGAGGTGGACTTGATGCTAATGCCTTGATATTCTGAGTTTGATTTGCTGTTAGTTTCTTTTTTTTTTTTTTTCCAGCAACTGGGCTTTTAGCATGATTTAGATCTAAACTTTTACAGTAAAATTTATGAACTGCATTAAGTGCTAGGAAAGAAACATAAAAATCAGTAATCTGAGGTTCTGCTGTGGTGAAGTGCTGTGTACAAATAGGCTAAATGGAAATATCAGACTAATAGATGCATTGGAGAAAAACAAACGGCTTTCTGACACAACTGGTAAATTACTTAATTATCTTCTAATTGGCTGGATGAGATAGTGTTGCTATGATGTATGAAACAAAATAAGTGACATTTTTAAAGATGTAATAAGTTTGAGTAGAGAAATGGTGAAATGAATGTTTTGTGAAGGTGGTGGATATGGCCCGAGTTGATCGGAGAAGCTGCATCTCAGGACTTTCCCCAGCAGGTGGCAGAAGTGAGACTTCAAGGCCAGGAACTTGGGACTGCTGAGCCCAAGTCTGACTTCCAAACTCTACCCAGGGACAGTCTGTTGTTCATGCCTTATCTGGATGGATAGGTCTGGCACAGAAGGCCCAAGGCTCTCTTTCTGAGAAGATGGATGTCTTGTGTGTGGTTGGAATAGCTATTCTGGTCACTTGGAACCTTTCTTCTTGGGCTATACCTATTCTATTTATGTGCCTCTTTCTCTGTTTCATTTCCTGACTCTTCTGCCAGCCATGGTGTCTCTGGGGTGCATGTCCATGTGTTTCCCCCACTCCCCATCACCCTTTTATTGCAGAGCTCAGAGTTCTACTTCCTTTTCTGTCCAAAGTGCTCACAGACTGATCAGGGGATGGGGAGAGTTATTTTGTAAGGCACTTGGCTACAAGTTTAATGGTTAGCTTTATCACAACCAAATTCCCTTTTGATAGGCCAAGAAATTGAGGAGAATTGGGAGTTTTCCTGCTTTTACTAGTCATTTTGCAACGAAGGTAGTTATGCCTTTTCCCTTTCCACGTTCCCTGTCCCTCTTGCTACGTCCACCAATTCCTGCAGTAGCTGGCAAGCTTCCTTAGCATCATGGAGATCCCAGCCCTAAGAAAGACCTGCTGCCACATCTGTGACGGAGTCTCAGTGCAGAAAATCTTGGTGAAGGTGAAATGAGTCCTCTGCCCGGGTCCTCCTGGACCAGGAAGGCGTGTGACTGGGGTGGGAGTGTGGTGACATGACTGCTCTCTGAGAAAGGGGGCTCTTATGCCTCACCTTCCATGTGAGCTGGGAGAGGAGCCTAGCAAGTGTGGGGGCTAGAAGGTCTCCTGTGCTGGGAAGGGGTGGGGAGGGAGGGCATCCATGATTCCCTTATCAAGTGGAGTTGAGGCCCTGAGGATCTTAGTAGTAGAGGGGGTTGGTGACATCCACAGAGCAGCCCTGGGTGGAAGGAGCTGGAAGGATGTTCTGCAGTGACCCAGTAGAAGACATGACTGAACACATGGGAAAGGGAGGTCCCTGTGGCTGTCCCAGAGTGCACAGGTAACCAACCACTAATACTGGACACCAGACTGCCATGCTGGGCCTCACATCGTCCTCATTAGGCGCCAACCTACAGAAACAAGGAACCACTGTAATTGCCTCTGATTCTATTTCTGCCCCCTGGTGGGTTGGAGGCTCATTGCAGAAATTAAGTTAGGAAAAGCAGGAAAGGGGCACAAACATTTTGTATTTCCTAACCAGCTTCCAGATTTTTCTGGCTGCATAGACTGCTCATTTCATGTCACCAAGAGGGGATAACATTGTTCATATTACGATTTGACATAATATAACTGCTATTTCTGAATCACCTAGATGTTTCATATAATTTTTTTTTTAAACATCTTGATTATTTGGGAAGATGGTAGTCTGGGCTGAGCCAAGCAAAAATGTGAAACTCTACCCAAAAAATAGGTAAAGAGAAAAGGGAGAAGTATGGGCTTGAGTGGTAGAGCCACCTACCTAGGAATCATGAAGTCCTGGTTCAAACCTTAGTACTGCCTTTAAAAATATTGTACCTCTCACTGGGCACTGGTGGCACAGGCCTGTAATTGTAGCTACTCAGGAAGCTGAGATCTGAGTATTACTGTTTGAGGCCAGCCCTGGCAGAAAAGTCCTCTGAGACTCTTATGTCCAATTAACCACTGAAAAACCAGAAGTAGAGCTGTGGATCAAGTGGCAGAGCATTAGCCTTGAACACAAAGGCTCAGGGACAGCACTCAGGCCCTAAGTTCAAGCCCTAGGGCCAGCAAAAAAAAACAAAACACAAAAAACAAGTTGCACTCTAAAACACCCTTAATTCAGTCTGTTCTCTCCAGTCTTTGCCATTCTATTTAGTGAGCTTCTATTTGCTATTTTTTATTGAGGCAGTCACCAGGATCTTTCTTTAAATACTTTTAGGGTGTTTTACCAAAAGAAGGGGTACTCTATGATAAGTAAGAAATATTTTGAATAATATTATTCAAACATGAATGAGTTCAAGAAAGTTTTCCATCACACTATATATTACTGCTTATTCTTGTTTGTCCCTTTCTCCAGCTCTCCTTTTCTTACAGTGCTTGGAATCCAACCAGGGTGTTCTGTATACTGTGTGTACTCAGAGCTACTGATATGTGAATTATCTATTTATTTGAAGTGAATCCCTCTCCTCAATTGTTCTCAGTCTTCAGCTTCATATTCATGAAGAGCTAGTCAAAGGGCATTTATTCATTTGCCCTGCTCAAGTGCTGTATCACAGAGCCACCATCTTGGGCCCAAAGGAATTTATATCATGATTTTCCAGATTTATTTCCTCCTGACCACACAACCACACAACTGGTTATAGAAAATTGCTAAGATTTCCACACCTTTCATTTAAAGAAATTGCATAATTGGCCCAAAGTCATGTTGATGGTTGGGCCCCACTAAATGACATACATATAATCCTATGTGTAGTCTACAGTCTCTTCGAAGAGCAGGCAAGGAGTCTGCTTTGTCAGCTTTGCAGAGAGTTTGCTGGAAAGGTTTCCAGCAACCCTGATCCTCACCAGCATGGATCAGAAGTCCATCCACATCCAAGATCTGATTCCTTTTTGTGGTTTAATTCCCAGCTTCTCCGCGGTTAATACTGCACTCAACTTCAGCCTGTCCTGGTGTTTCTCTTCTCAGCAGCCCCGATTTTATATGCTTAATCATGAACACCACATGCATAAAAAGACAAGCTGAAAATGATTCTGAACGTGGTACTTTTATCCCGGGATTCAGCCCACAAGAGCAACTGTATCAGGCCCAGTTCTTCTGTGCATGGATGCAGTAGAGAGAAAATTCCTCTAGAGGGCGCTGGAGGACTCTCCTTGAGTCGGAAGCTGGACCTCAGGCAGTTGAACAGAAAAGGCTTGGGCTGCACAGGAGCACCATGGGATCGAGAGGAATAGGTGGATGCAGATGTGTCATTTTTTTTTTTTCATCAGCAACTAATACCTCTGGTTTTTTGTTTTGTTTCAGATCAGCATCTGTGAAAATTATGCACATGTGGGAAAGTAAAATGTGGAGGATTTCTTTTCGTTTCCTTTGTGAATGAACAGTGAACCCTCCCTTCCCTGGGAGCTTGCAGTGTCGTATTTACAATTATCAAGAGAGGCAGGGAAATTAAAAGATTCAACCGCTTGACTCCCGGGCAGGGGAGCTGTGGGCCTGAGGGACACGCTGAGAACTTGGAGTTCTGGCTGAGCTCCGTGGAAACCTCAGGAATGCCATGTGACCTCTCCCTGGGCCGTCTGAGGAAATCAGCTTTGGTTAGATTAGATGGGCCGTAATTGGCTTTGGAGTTGTTAAAAAGCACACTCTGGTGCACATTTCTTCGTGTTTTGAAAGGAGTGTGTTTTACTTGGATCAGCTCAGTGAAGAGGCGAGTCAATCACTGCCTGGGTGGTTGGGTGGACTCGAATTTTGTTTCCCAAGATCTCTTCTGCTTCCTGGACTCCCCAGGTACCTTGGGTGCCTGTTCAGCATCCCTTTCTCCGTGCGCTCCCCACACCAAGCCTAGGGTCTGGGAGAGGGTCGAGTCTGTTGGTCTCCAGTGGGGTTTGCAAGGTTGGGATCTGCGTGAGTTTAAACCCTTAGGTTCTATGGATTTACAAATGCATACTCTGTGTGTGTGTGTGTGTGTGTGTGTGTGTGTGTGTGTGTGTGTGTGTGTGTGTGTGTGTGTTGTGTGTTGTGTGTGTGTGTGTATTTGGGGTTTTCTTTTTCATACCTGTCCTAGGGCTTGAACTAAGAGGCAGAATACTGTCCCTGAACTTTTTTGCTCAAAGCTAGCAACCACTTAAGCCACAGCTCTGCTTCCAGTTTTTTGGAAGTTAACTGGAGATGAGAGTCTTAGAGACTTTGCTGCCTGGGTTGGCTATGGATTGTGATCCTCTGATCTCAGCCTGCTGAGTAGCTAGGATTATAAGCATGAGCCACTGGTATCTAGCATGAGACCTTATCTTAAAAACAAAAAAGGGCTGAGGACAGGGGCATGGCTTAACTGGTAGATTTGTTTGCCTCGCATAAGGGGTTCAGTCTCAGTAAGAGTGAACAAGGGGGTGTATATCAGGTCACTGTTTTCAGTGGCTCCACATTACCTTCACTACAGAATCCAAACTCCTTGGCACACAGATGTGCAGGACTGGTAATGTCCTATAACCTCCACAGGACACACAGTTCTGCACTGCACCATTGTCTCATTCTCTTTCTCAGCAGCCATCTGTCCCTTCCACCTGGAACATAGTCTGTGTCCCATACATGCAAAGGGCTTCATGATCTGTACAAGCACGCTCTCCTTCACTCACCCATGCACTTGTTCACCTGACCTTACCATTTCCTGGGATCCTAGTCAGCCGCAATTCATTAGTAAGGAACACGAATTTATCCAACCAGCCTTACTGAATGTAGGCAGGCCATGAGTGGAGCTGCACTGCTGGTGTTGGTGTCATCCCAGCACGAAAGGAGGCTGAAGCAGCAGGAGGAGTTGAAAGACGTGTTACATAGTGAGACTCAAGCAGTACTCTAAACAAAAGCAAGTGTTCAGGAAGTACGGTCACCACTTTGTACCCTGCAATGGTACAAAGAGGATATTCAATGCATCACTCTCTAGGGCTAAGTGGCCTTTGAACTCTGTTTCTCTTTCTCCTTCTGGTGTCAGGGCAATTGCTAGTAGCTTTCCCTTTCCATGATGTGGACCTTGTGAGACGGATATCTGCCACTGTCTGGCTCTAGACTTCACATCTTTGGATTGTGGTTATGTGAATATCTGATTAGTCAATGGCCACTAGCAAAAATCTTTGCTGGAATGTTGTCCAATCATATTCCAAAAGGGGTTCAAAGTCACCTGACCCTTTGCCTTTCCATAAGGATGGCTGATGGTAAAAGTGTTACAGGTTGGATGGTCAAAGTTGCTGATGTTACAGAGATCCCATCTGTTAAAGTACAAAAATATATTTGCCTCCTTTGAATGGGATCTTCCCCATTCTCAGTTGGAAACACCCTAGCAGGATTTAAAGGAAAGAGTCTATGTTCCACTTTGAGTTTAAAACAAGGTCTTAAGATGCATTCGGAAGCAAGGGTCTTGAAAGTCATCGTTTGCAGAGAGAAAGCAGGGATTAATTAATTACAAAAGTGTCTGTTAGATATCAGCAGCAGAGAGAGATGCATGTGACTTTGGTGATCCGAATAGAGTTTTATCTCAAAGCCAAGGTAGGATATGCTGTGAGGTGATCTCCAGCATCTCGGAGCAGGACACAACACTATGAGAAATTTGGAAGAGAACTAGTACTAGAGATTGTGTGTGAAGAGCCTGGATCCCTCTCCAGGTGAGGAAGGGAGAGAGTCAAGGAGAGGTAAGTAATTCAGTTAGATGTATCGGCTCCTATTTGAGTAGGAATTCATGTTTCTTAGGAATCACTTGGAAAATTGCAGGCCATTAGAGAAGACTAGAATTTACCATGGAGTTGGAGCTTCATGGGGCCTCTTGGGGTAGAGCTCCAGCCTTAAGCAAAAACAGCTGAGTGAAAGCATGAGGGCCTGAGTTCAAACTCCAGTGCTGGGCACACAACTAAGTTGGAAGAAGAGGAAAGAGGATGAAGACAAGGGATAAGAGAAGACAAGAGCCAGTGCTGGGCACCGAGGTATGAAAAGGATCTTGTATTGTTTAGTTGAGGAAATGGGCTCCATGTCCTGGGTTTTTAGGACCTGAATCACCAGTGGAAGAGTTTTTTGGGGGGGGGGCGGGGGTCATTCCTCCCTGGTGAGGTGATGCCCAGACAGTAGCAGAATTGCACCCTTGTCTGGTTGTCTTCTCCAGTTCAATGCTGCTTTGATATCTTTCCATCCACAGGGATGAAAATGTTCCCCCCCCCCGCCTTTATTGTCACAATACATGTCAGTATTGAAATGGAGTTTTCTCCCCATACACCAAACAATTCAACTTTCCACTCTTTGGCAGACACAGACTGGATGTTCTACATTTAGTTTGATAGCTACCTTGGACCTACAACCTAGTGTGTGTTTGGATACACACGCTACCAAGCCCAGCTTATTTGATAAGATGTGAGTTATGCTAACTTTCTTGCCCAGGGTGGATGTGACAGGTGATTCTCCCAATCCCTGACTTCTCAGTAACTTGAATTTTTTCATGGTATTGGGGTTTGAACTCAGGGCTTTGAGCATGCAAGGCAGGTACTTAACCATGTGAGCCACACCCCCAAATCAACTGAGCAGCTGAGCCTGTGAGTATTAATAAAGTCTCTTTGAGTTACAAAATTTAAAGAATAAATTAGATGAGCATCTTAATTAAAGGGATCCCCATGAGGCCAGGGAAGAATTCTGAGTGATATCTATAGGATTCATTAGAGTTTGGATTTGATTCTTACTGGATAAGAATGTTGATTTTTTTTCTAGATGAGTGACTTTAAAGAGTGTTATTATCCCTGTCACCATTATATTTTGATTATGTGGTCTATAATTAGATGTTGAAAATGCTAATGCGTATTAATACCTGATTGATTTGATTACCCATCCTAATTATACTTTGATCACTTTTGATAAATATATTGATTCATATTTTGTTTACTTCACAATATTCTTTGTGTAACTATGCTTTGATAATACCTGATTACATCTTAATATTTGATTGCTTTGAGTAGCTCTTGCCTCAATCATGGGAAACTGGATTATATTGGCTATGATGTACCTGACTAGTGGTTATAAGCATCAAATTTGACATTTCCCATTCCTTACATCTGTGACATTTAGTAGACTTCATAAGCTCTCTGTTAGTTTCCTCATCTCTAAAATAGGATAATAAAAGCTACTCCTAGGAGTTCCAGTTGGGTTAAATGATCTAATAGTCACAGTAAAGGCTTGGCAGGACCCTAACCAACATTTTAGATTAATTCTGAGGTGTAGAAGACATTCCCTCCTGCCAGCCAAATACCTAATGTGCTTTGTGTGGTGGTTTCAAGAGAGGTTCAGGGAGAACTGAGAAGTAGCTTTGGGTAGAGCACTGGTGCAGGGGAGAATGGGAAGAAGGATGAACGGTCGGATCCATGATGGACTTTATTCTTCCCTTCAGGCCATAAGGTTCAGGTATTCTCTGTAAATGAAGATCTGAGGAAGATGGCCATGCCTGGCCAGTGGGCTGCACTGTCTTGTGGTGGGAGTGGTCTTTCCTAATTTACACAGAGGGATCAAGATAGCTATCAGAGGTACTATATGTGAGAGGGCCTTGTGCTCATTCATTGGCTTTAGATCCAGCAGAAATAGAAAGAGAACTAGACAAGGAGATGAGTGTGTGTGTATGTGTGTGTGTGTGTGTGTGTGTGTGTGTGTGTGTGTGTGTGTGTGTGTGTGTGTGTGTGTGTCGGGGGGAACTCACGCAGCATAAGGATCAGTGTTTCTGCAAGATTTCCTGAGACTTGAGGCACAAGAACAGCTATTTTAGAGTCCAGAGGACAACTCTTTCCCCACCCACTCTTTGACCTGCCCTGCATCCTAGAGCTGAATTGTGAAAAATGGCTATGTCTGGTGGATAAGCATTCTCTGGAGCTGCAGAGACACTGGTGTATGCTGAGAAACAAAGAACTTAATTAAGAGGCTCTTAATTACCATAATAGGTAGACATTCCAGAGCCTAATCTCAGGTACTATGATGAACACTTATATACCTTGTCACTCTAATGGTCACAACAGCTCCGTGACCCCAACTGCTGGGACTTTCACTCTGTCTGTTTCCAAGGGACTGAGTAACTTCCTCCATGTTACAGAGTAACTAGAAGAGCAAGATTTGAATCCAGACAGATGTCAGAACCACAATTCTTTGCTGTAACTCCCTATCACCTCCTTGGGGAGCCGGCGTGATGAGTGTGCCTCCTCCCTTACTCCTACAGGGACATGGAGTGGGAGGGGCTAACTTCTGCATAAGCCTGTGACCCTAAACACCCCTCCCTGCAAACATGGATACCTGTGTTAGTGTGTTTCATTTCTTCTCTCCCACAGACAATCTTTATTTGGGGTATATACACATTGGCCCAGGCCTGACCCACACTCAAAATGGCCCCAGTCATGGGGCTATTTTCCCTGTCCTGAGTGACTGGCTTAGCATCTGCTCTCTCTAGCCAGTTTAAGAGATGACAAGGTGGAAAGCCTCTCAAGCAGGCTCCTGTTTTGTCTGTCTCGGACCCAGCCTGCCATGCACAGGACAATGGAATGCCATTTCTAGCTGAGGGGAAGGTGGGGGACCGACGTGGTCCCAGGTGATGGGCTCCTAGCACTGGGGCACTGGAGAAGCTTTCCATCCACCAGCCTCAGTGGCTGCTCCCCTAATGATCCTGGAGCCCTAGGAATATGCCAGGCAATGACCATAGGCAGCCCATGCATCCCAGAACAGCACAGTGACTAACCTATAAGAATTAACCTGTAAGAATTAACCTGGAGGAAAGGTCAAAAGCTATGTACATATGACCATATAAGATGATGTTAAGTGAAATGAACCTTAAGATAGGGACACAGCTTGTTTTTTCTTTCTTGCTGTTGTTTTTAACATATCTAAAGTGCACTATGTGATTTCTTTTGTTTCTCCTGTATGTTCTTCCCCCACAGTGTAACCCTGTTTTCACTGTATTTGATGTTGGTGCCCTGCATCTTGTGTATGCATTCTTTCTAATTTGGGGAGGGGAAGGGAAGTAACAAAATGCTGATACAAGGATGCAGGTTGACCCATGGTAACAATGAGATGTGCAAGATACTATGTTGAAAACGAACTTTACAACTGGGGGTGGGGAAAGGGAAGGGGGTGAGGGAAGGGATAGTTGGAGGAAAAATGAGGAGGTAACAATGTTTGATAAGAAATATACTCATTATCTTACTCATATAACTGTAACCACTCTGTACACTATTTTTACAATAAAAAAACGTAAAATAGAATTAACTTGGAGGAATAACCACACATCAGCAACCACCTTTTCTCCCTTCTTTCTCATCAACTTGCCTCCTGCCTGACACTGTGAGATGTTATCTGCTTTTCCATGACTCCATTATTTTACAACTTTTTAATCCATAATATCATTTAAAAATATATTTAGGATTGTCACAGTTAAAATATTGCTTTTTTCTTTATAGATGAAGTTAGTTATGCATGGATTAAGAAAACCATCTTTGAAGTAAATATACTAAAATGTCAACAAAATCATTGGTGATGTGATTGCAGATTATTTTCTTCATTATACTATAGTTCTCAGTAAGCAGGCTTGTTCTTGTAATGGGAAAGAATGTGGATATTGTTTGTATGTTTGGGTTTTTTGCCAGCCATGAGACTTGAACTCAGGGCCTGGGCATTGTCCCTGAGCTTCTTTGCCTCCAGGCTAGCACTCTACCACTTGAGCTATAGCGCCACTTCCAGTTTTTCTGTTTATGTGGTACTGAGGAATCAAACCCAGAGTTGCATGCATGCTAGGCAAGCATCTACCACTAAGCCACATTCCCAGCCCCTGATTGCATGTTTGTTTGTTTTATTAAATTAGTATGACTTTTATTTAGAGTAGACATAACAGTTCTTGTTTTTGTTTTTTCGAAGCCTAAAAGACAAATTCTCTTAGCTTCCACAAGCATGGAGTACTTCAGTCTGCTCATTGGCAAAACCAGGGCTTAGGCTCGGGGGTCTGAGCACTTCCTTCCAGATCTCAGCTTCTATGACTCTTCTTATGGAAGTTTTAAGGAAGTCAGTGGGCAGACAGAACAACAATGAACCAACAGCTGACTTTGTTAGGTTGTGATCATTTGATTATTTGAAGGCCGTGGTAGTTCAAAGGAAGTGGGAGAATGGCTCTTGTCATGTGAGCAAGAAGAGAACTCAAGTACCATCCATCTGGCGGGCTTTCCTTGCAGGGAGTGGAGGGCATTCATGTGATATGAAGGAAAGGGGACCCTTGAAGGATTTATGGACAAAGACTCCGTAGTAGAAACAGGCCCACCACACGAGGGTGATGGATGGGAAAGAAAAAAAAAATCAAAAGCCAAAAGGGAAGCTTGAAGTGCCCTGCACGTCTATTTTCTCATTCACTGTACTCTGTAGTCACAACTTAATAACAGCACCATATATTCTGTGACAGTTCACTCATGTATTTTATTTTTCTTTAATTTCAGTGTATGTTTAAAGTAAATATTGATGTTTTCTGAGATATAAAAGCAGTCACTCACATCACAATGCTTTTCAACAAAACCAGTTTGCTGCCCTGGCCTTCCAGAGGTTTCTCTAATTGGATAAAAAGATGAGGTCTGTACTTTTTCATTTGCCTGATTCATTACTGCTCGGAAACCCCTGAAAACAGATATGGTCTGTAAGTGGTATCTGTTGTTTAATCGAGGACAGATGTTTTGGGAGAACTTTTAAAATAAGCCCCATGCATTATGGACTCTGGTATGAAATAATCATTATACTCGAAGCGACAGGCTAGCACAAAGCAACTTTACAGTTCAAGTTAGAGTCATTCGAATCATGGTTTGTCTTAAACCCACCCACCATCAAGAAGCACAGGAAGATAATGGTTAAGAATGGCATCGCCAGCCAGCCAGGGGTCGTGGGGGAAAAACCCAGCATCACCCACATCTTCCTTCCTACGCTGCCCTCCTAGTTGATGTACCATACAAGCTCTCTTGTCAGTGCTTTAGTATCTCACCAACATTTTCCTTTTATGTAATTCTGGTACGGCAACTGTATCCATTAGACCTGGTAGAAAAGTAAATATACCCTAGAGGCTTCAAATAAGAAGAAATTAATAGTAAGACTACTCAGAAGTGGGTTATTAGAGTTTCAAACACAAACAAGGAAAAGGATGAGTAGGAGGGGCACACACTGATAGATGATTCCCGCTTGGGGGCTGAGGGACAGTCTGATACTGTGTTCCCGAAGTCTAGTGGGAGCCAGAAGAGGCTCCTGAAGTGGTGGCTGCCCAGGGGTCCCTGTAGTTAAAGCAGGCACATTGGAGCTGCATCAAAGTTCGGGGAGGACAAACATTCCACCTCTCCTCCTTTTGTCTTCCACTTTCCTGTTGGCTCCTATTGGCCAAACCTAGCTGAACGCAGATGGAAGGTTCCTAGAAATCACCATCCTCAGGACCAGCCTCCTCCTACACAGAAAAAGGCAGTGGCAGACAGAGAGGGTCTGGAGACTCTGATGAAGAATAGGGGTCCACTCCCGGGCCTCCCACGCTTGAACTCCCGCCCCAGTCTCCTAGAGGCTGCTCCACCTCCAGGCCTGTTTCTTCTCCTAATCAGTCTCTATAATGTGACAACAGTGCTTTTTCTAAAGCAAAATCACCAAGTCACTCCCCTCTTACAACCCCTGGATGACTCCTCAGGGCTCTCAGGATAAAATCAAAACTCCTCAGCTTGATCTTGAACATCCTGTGAGTTGTGTCATGTGACTGTCTCCTCTTCTGCCCCTTCTATGCGGTGTCATTTTGGGGGACATGGCATGGTGCCCATTCGCATTACCTGTCTAGGTGCCTTCTGCCTGCCCTTGTTATGGACATTCTTGTTCTACTTTCCATGCCTTTTTCACCCATCTAAATTCTGCTCTTAAAAAAAAAAAGACTTTTATCCATGGAAGGGAAAGGGAATCGCAGAAACAGCAGGACAAAGGATGAACTAACACAACAATGACGCTGTGTTGTAAATGAACTTTACAACTTGCAGGGTGGGAGGAAGGGGAGGGGAAAGTGGGAGAAAATGAGGGAGGGTTGACAGTTCAAAATGAAATATACTCATCACCTTACTTATATAACTAACCACCCTGTTTATCACCTTTAAAATAAATATATTAAAAGTATTTTAATATTTAGAACAGCTCTTGGTTTATAGAAAAGTAGAGTAGGAAAAAAGTAGAGTTTTTCCATGTATTTCATTCCACCTCCTTCACAATTTCACTTGTTATTAATGTCTTCTTTTTTTATTAAATCCTTTATTCTTTTTAAAAAAATTCTTGTCAAGGTGATGTACACAAGGGTTACAGTTACATATGTAAGGTAGTGAGTACACTTCTTATGAACTTGTTACACCCTCCCTCATGTTTCTCCTACTTTCCCTCCCCCCAACCCTTCCCCCAAGTTCATTTCTAACACATTGTCTTGTTAGTATCGCTGTTGCATTGGTTCCCCCTTTGTCCTTTGTCTCACCGTTGTGTTGTTCCCCTTCCCTTCCCTAATGCCCAGGGTCCCAAAATCAAATACAGTGACACCAGGGTCTTCTTACAGTTTGAACATAAAATGTTCAAGTGTTTACCACGTGGGCCCTTGTTGACAGCAGTACTGGGGTAAAGTTGGAAACCTCAGGAGGTGGGACCTAGATGGGGGAAGAGGGTGGAGGAGGCGGGGACGGGGGGTGCTTTTGAAGGTGGTACCTGATCATTCCCCCTTTCTCCCCTCTCCTGTCTTTCCTTTCCCCATCTCCTCTCTCCTCTCCCCTATCTCCTCTCCCTTCTCCTCTCCCATCTCTTCTCCCTCCTCTCTCTCCTACCTGTCTTCCATGAAGAAAAGAAGTTCCCTCATCATATGCTCCTGCTGCTACCTTCTGCCCAGGTTCACGAGACTAAGGGACTACAAATTGAACCCTCTGAAATCATGATCCAAATTAAATCTTTTCTTTGTTGAGTCTATGTTCGTTAACTTGATTCTGGTATTTGTCACAGTGATGAGTAAAGCGAATGATGGCTTCTCCTATATTAGTGAGATGTATTGGTTACCACAGATGAACTGGTGTCACTGTATTTGATTTTGGTACCCTGGGCATTGCATATACATTTATCTGAGCTCATCTTGTATAGTTTTTTCATCTTGTATAGTTGAAATGGCTTCATAATGTGTCCTGTTATCTGCCATTACAGTCATCAAAATAATGTCACAGCCCCAAATTTCCCTGTGTTCTACCAATTCATCCCTTTTTTCTTCTCTCTACTGAACTACTAGATTTAAAAAATCTCTTTAGTTTTGTCTCAGCTGGAATTTCATATTGTAGGAATTATACTAACATACATATGTTATTTTTTCTTACTTTCTCTTTTCTTTTTTATATTTTTTGTACTACACTTAACATCTCCCTCTCTTTTTTTCCTGTTTTTCTTTTTTTTTTGAGACAGTCTCAGACTGTAGGTCAAGCTAGCCTTGAATTCCTGATCCTCCTACCTGACCCTTCTTAGCACTCATGTTACAGGTGTGCAATACTGTATCTAACTCTTGCCCATCTCTTTCTAATCATTGATAATATTCTGTTACACACATGTGTCATTGTTTATCCATTCTCCATTACCTGCATCTTGGTTGCCTCCAAGTTTGAGTAATTATGGAGAAATTTGCTCTAAATGTTTGTAATGTGGAAGTAAGTTTTCAACTCAGTTGGATGACTATCAAGAAACTTGACTGCTGAACTGTAAGACCATATTTAGCTTTGTAAGAAACTGCCAAGCCCTTATCTTCCAAAGTGCCATTTTGCACTCCCACAAAATCCTGATCTCCACATTCTCAGCAGCATTTGGTACTGGATTTTGCATTTCTGTCTCTGGTTGTTATGGAAAAGTATCTCCTTGTGGCTTCAAGTTTTCAGTGTTTGAATGACAATGTGACATTGAGCATTGAGCAAATTAACCGTATGGTTAATTTGTTCCACCTTTTTTTTTTCTTTTTTGTCAGTTGTGGGGCTTGAACTTGGGGCCTGGGTACTGTCTCTGAGCTCTTTTTCTCAAGGCAAATGCTGTACCACTTTAAGCCTCAGCACTAGTTCTGGTTTTTGAGTGGTTAATTGGAGATAAGAGTCTCACAGGAACTTTTCTGCCCAATCTGGCTTTGAACCATAATCCTCAGATTTCAGCCTCCTGAACAGCTAGGATTACAGGCATGAGCCACCGGCACCTGGCAATTTGTGCCACTTTTTTTTGTTGTTGTTGTTGTTTTCTTTTTTATAGCAATTTTTTAAGTATGATTAAGTGATTACATAAATTTCACAGTATTGTGAGATAATGATACTTAGTTAAAGTCACAAACACATTCTAACCTTCATGGGGCAAATTCTCTGTATCATGGTCGATAAAGTTTATGAGTTCTATGAGCTTTGACAATACAGTTATTTCTTTCACATTGGGTGATGTCTACATTTCTTTCCTTTTGCTTAGTTTCAGCTGTTCCTCTTAACTGCTCATTCCCTCCCTCCCATCACTGCCATTGAGTTGTTTAGTTCATTTTGATCAATGACTAGTAATTTGTGCCACTTTTTATAATCATTATAGTGGATGTTTTCTGTAAGGATTCTACTCTTCCTGGAGAGATTTTGCTGAGTAGTATTCCAATAATCAGTAACTGCAGTTGGGCATCTGTGGGGCTTGTGGGGTCAGCTGATTTGGGTTGCATTGGGACTGAGTGGCTCAGCTTCAGGCTAAGGCTGGGGCTACATGCTTCTCGCTGTTGGCTATGCATCTTCTGTGGTGCCCACATATCTCTCACATCTTAAGAGCAGTGGTGCAGCCATTATATGCACTTATGGCCAAGTTAGAGGGACAGAATGATGAATGGAAAGAGGAAATTTCATAAGGCTTGGACCCACTAATCAAGGCAAGTCTCCAAGTCAAGTAAAAATTACAGAGGCAATATGGGGTCTCAGCAGAGCCCCATATTGGGGAAAGGTGGAGAATCAAGCCCAAAATATGCTACTAAATCATTGTATCAGTGTAAATTAATGATATATTTTTTATTTTTTTGTCAGTCATAGGGCTTCAACTCTGGGCCTGGGTGCTGTCCCTCAGCACTTCAGCTCAAGGCTCTACCCCTTGAGCCACAGTACCACTTCCAGTTTTCTAGTGGTTTATTGGAGATAAGAGTCTCATGGACTTTCCTGCCCAGGCTGGCTTTGAATGGTGATACTCAGCTCTCAGCCTCCCGAGTAGCTGGGATTACAGGTGTGAGCCATGGGCACCCAGCTAAATAAGGATATCTTTTTTTTTAACTTGTTTATTTTTTATTAATACATTTTTATTGTGAAAATACTGTATAGAGGGGTTACAATTACATGAGCAAGGTAATGAGTACATTTCTTATCAAGCATTGTTGCCTCCTTCTTTGTTTTCCCTTCCCATCCCTCCCCCCCTTCCCCTGCCAAAATGTAAAGTCTGTTTTTTGATATAACATTTTGATATAACATCTCATTGTTGCAATGGATCCACCTGTATGCCTATTTAAACAATTTGTTTTTTCCCTTCCCCTCCACAAATTATACCAACATCAAATACTGTGAAAACAGGGGCTATACCATGGGGGAGGGATATACAAACCAACAAAAAAATCACATGGTACCTTATAAATATGTTAGAAACAATAGCAAGGAAGAAAATACTTGTGTCCTTATCTTGGGGTTCATTTAGCCTAACACCAACTTGTCTGATCATTTCTGCTTGTCTCAGACATATACTAGTTATTGCAAATAAGGGAAACCATGGAACCTACGTTTCTTTGTATCTGGCTTACTTCACTTAATATAATTTTTTCCAAACCTTTCCATTTCCTAACAAATGGAGCAATATCATTCTTTCTGATGGAGGCATAGAATTCCATTGTGTATATATACCACATTTTCTTGATCCATTCATCTACTGAGGGGCATCTGGGTTGGTTCCATATCTTAGCTATGGTAAATAATGCTGCAATAAACATAGTCGTGCTGGTAGCTTTAGTGTGGTCTTGTTTGTGATCATTTGGGTAAATGCCCAAAAGTGGGATTGCTGGGTCATAGGGAAACTCTATGTGGAGTCTTTTGAGGAACCTCCATACTGCTTTCCAAAGTGGTTGAACAACTTTACACTCCCACCAACAATTAGTAGGATTCCCTTCTGTCCACATCCCCTCCAGCATCTGTTGTTATTAGAGTTCTTGATTATAGCCATTCTAACTGGGGTGAGATGGTATCTCAATGTTGTTTTGATTTGCATTTCTTTTATGGGTAGGGAGGTTGAGCATTTCTTCAGAGAATTTTCTCTTTAAGTCTTTAGCTCACTTATTTATTGGACAGTTGTTTCTTTGAGGATTTGTTGTTGTTTGATAATTTTTAGATCAGGATATCTTGACTTATTTCTGGTGTCTTCTTTTGACCTAGAGTCCAATAGGTAAAAGTGACAAGTTAGCTTCCCATTCTATACCCATACTCAGAGTTGGAGCCAGAAGAAAATAATAAAAATTCAAACTTCTGCTCGAAATACTGCCATTTTTGTCCACATGGCAGTGCCACAGCAAGTCACAGTCAAACTCCAGATGAGGGGCACATGACAAAGCCAAAAGATAGAAATAAAGAGTTGATGACAATACTTTATCCTAATAGAAATGGAAACGGCAGCATAGTTTTCCTTCCATGTCCATCATCTGCCTTGAGCTCCTTCAAAAGGGGTGTTAAAGGAGCACTTAGTTGGTACTTAACAAGCTTAAAATTTTAGACAGTTTCACATTTCTGCTTTGTGGATTAAAGATGCTCAACCTGTACCATCATTTTGGATTTTTTTCTGTACAGAACTAATTTTCGTAAAGGTCTGTTATGGCTGTGCAACTCCCAGATTTGAGGTTTCCAGCCAGAATGATTTATCCTTGCTGACATGCCTGTGGTTTGACTGGGGACAGACTGCTGCAGGATACCATGGTCATGGAGGCTCACTGCCAGCCTGGGGATTGAGTGGGATGGCTCCATGTGTCTCACATCTCCCTTCTCCCGTGCCCTTTCTAGGCCATCCAGACCATGTTTCTTGTCACCATGGTGAAGGTCCAAGAAAACAAGTGTAGCTTTGTGATGGGCTACTGACTTCTGTTCACATAGCATTGGCCAAAGCAAGTCACAGGGTCATACACCCAAGATCAAGGGGCATCACGGTGGAGCCATGACAAAGGTGTGGTTGCAGGGAGGGAGATAACAAATTGGAGACAACACTCCATTCTGGAATCTCCTCCATCATAACAATAACAATCTCCCTCCTGTGTGCTGCCATAACCTTTAAACTTTTATACCCCAGAACATTTATGTCACCGCCTTTCTGTTTCTTTACCACCAATTAGACTAAGTCATAGAAGAGCAGAGTTCAAACCATTATTGTGCATCTTGAGACCAGACAATGCCTGGCACATAGTAGATGCTGAATAAATTCTTGTTGCACAAGCAGATGATAAGCCAGATGAATGAGTGCTTTCCTAATGGGTAGTTTTCCAAGCTCTATCTGTAGAGACTGAGAATTAAGTGCTGATTTGGAAGCTTGTCTGGACATTTTCATCATGATGTCTTCTTAGGAAAATAAAAGCTTACCTTTGTCTTTGGTTTTCATCAGAGCAGAGCAATGCATTTGGAAGACATCACAAGCCAAAAAGGAAAAGGAGGCGGGGGTTAATAAAAGGAGAAAAAATGGAACCAAAGGGAAATTGCTGAAAGGGAAGAGCTGATGAAATGCTGGTGGGGATTGTCAGGCTACTCTCTATTTTCTTTCTGAGTCTGAGGCGGGATGGATGAGTGAGGGAGTTTTAAGTGGCTATCTCTAGGGTATCTAGTCTGTCACTGGCTGTGTTTGGGAATGAGAGCCAAGACTTGATTGGGAGGGGCTCCTGGTGTAATGCTCCCACTGTAACCTGGCTGGCAGGCTGTCTGACAACCTCCATGAACCACGTGGGAGGGTCCGATGTGGCCTGAACCTGTTCACACCTTCCTTTGGTCTGTGCTCACAGCTAGGCTGCGCTGTGTGTATCAGCCATGAGGCATCTCCCCTGCAAACCCACTTCCCTGCTCCACTGTTTCAGCATGTTCCTTTTACAAGCATATTGCCATGCCTGGCACCAAAAGGAGACAGAGATGTCTAAATTCCACTCAACTTTAAGATCCTTGACCATTGCATGGCTCCCTCAGTCTGGACTTTAGTGGCTCATGAGGGCAACCCCCCTTAAAAATTTGGTTAAACCTTGCTGAATATTTACCTTCTAACTTCTTAATCTCCCTCGTGATGGTAATTAGAAGGTGGTAGCTTTAGGGATGGACTTGGTCATAAGGGTTTACCTTTCTGAATGGAATTAGTAGCCTTATAGTAAACCTGTTCATCCCTTCCATCAGGCAAGGACCCAGTGTGAATGTACTATCGATGGTGAAGTGGGACTTCTCAAGACACAAAATCTGCTGGAATTTTAATCTTGGGCTTCCCAAGTTCTAAGACTGTGAGAGATAGATGGCTGTTATTTACACTCCATCTGCATTGTGCTTTTATTACTATTTCTTAAATAGCAGCCTGAATAGACTGAAGCAAACCCACATATTGCCAGAGCTGTGCCCTCACCAGCCTGATTTTTTCCCCCTATGCTCAACAGGCCAGCCATATCCCTTCCGGGCACTGGGTAAGGGACATCAAGAGGAGTACAGATTAAATGGGTGGTGTGGGCTAGATTCTGATGCCAGCTCTGCTCTTCAAAGCTGTCACCCAGGGGAAGTTATTAACCTCTGACCTCCAGCTCAGAACAGTGTGGTGATGGAGCTGGACATGGCATAGATCTACACACATGGTGCTTCTTGCATGGTTTTCCAAAGAAAGCATTTACCTTCCTCAAACTTTGCCACCTCCTATTACAGTCTTCCCTTGCTCCATGGATTACAATTTTGTCTACTCCCCAGAGTTGTGAACAGAAATTACTGATCTCATTTCTTTTGTGTCCCTGACAGTATTTGGTATATGATAGATGTCAACTGATGAATAATGCGGCCAGATGACACCTCTGTTTTTAAGTATATCACTTGTTATATTTTGTGTAAGTTTTCCAGGTGTTTAAGTGTTTGGGATACAGTCTAGTTTCAAATCTCTCTCTCTCTCTTTATTTTATTTTTTTGGAGACTTGAGTCCCATTATATAGTTTAGATTAGGCTCAAAGTTGAGATCTTCCTGCTTTCACTGCCTATGGGTTGGGTTACCCACCTCAGAGAACTTTTTTTTCTCTAGTGGTGCTGAACTCACTGTTTTGGGCTTGCTAGGCAGATGCTCTACCACTTGAACCATGCCTCCGGTCCTTATTTTGCTTTGAGTAATTTTTCAGATAGGATATCAGAATATGAGATGGCCTCAGACTGGCATCCTCTTACCTATGCCTCCTGCTTACTGGGATTACAGGAGTGATCATCACATCTCTGGTTTATTTGTTGAGATGGTATCTTACTAATTTTTTTTTTGTCTAAGTTGTCCTTGAACTGAAAGGTTCTCAAGCTCAGCTTCCTGGATAGCGAGAATGATAGGCCACTCTGTCCAGCCTCCTCAAAGAACTCTTAGCCAGGTACTGTGCTTCATGCCTGTAATTCTACCCTCAGTTGGATTGCATTTTCCCTGTGTATGGCTGCACAGTGGTCACTGTGCATTTGTGCCCACTCAGAAGAATGACAGCTCCCTTTTCCCCTGGGACCTCAGGGCCCTCAGAACCAGCTCTGGCCCTGTGGGATCTGAACTCCACCACAGAGCATTTTTCCAGGGTGGCGAGGTGGCAGGGGTAATGGGAAGTCATTAATCTAAGGTAGTGACCCTTTTCTCCAAATGTGTAGAAATGCTCATTTACTACCCAAACTTGGGAGCTGAGTCCTCCCATAGGCTGTCATGACTCCGCCTGGGATATGGCTTGTCAGCAGGAAAAGAAGCAGACAGTTCCTGCGAGGGGATTCTGCGAAAGGTTGTGATCTCTGCCTATCCAGAGGCCCCCTGAGGGGGGCAGACAGGCTTTGAAACCTAGTTTTAGACTCCTGTTTCCCCTCCAGATTCCAGGGGGAGTTTGGCCCATAGGAAAAGTGGATGTCGTCTGCTCTGCTTTACAAGAGGCCTAAGAAGGGCAGCATGTAGCTTCCACAGTGTTGTAAACTGAGTTCTTGCCCTTGAGGTGTCTTTAGGCCTAAAGAGGATTAGAGACAACAGATTGTCATATTGGACAATAAAAGATGCTCACATTACCCCAGTATATTGCTGCTGGGTATTTAAGGTAGGAAGTCCCCCTCTCCCATCAGTGAGCTCTTACTATATTTGTTACACATCAAGTTCTTCTCTGAGTGCCTCATACACAGTGTAGCTCCTTAATAATTCCTGGGGAACTTTTCCCATTCTCCCAGATCCAACATGGAGGGAGGAAGGGCATGGCTCTTTAACTACCATCTGGGGAGCAAACATCTAGGCATGTTGGAATGTGTGGGCTGATCTGTAAGGATGCCTGTCACATGACTAGCACAACGCTGAGGTCCCAGATGGCAGACACACACCGTCAAGGCTCATTAAAGAGATGGACTGCACGAAGGGAGTTGGGCAGATTGTAAAAGAAGGCAGCTCATATGATGGACTGAATGTAAGTTTTTGGAGCTTGTGGCTCAGCTGTGTGATCTTGAGAATGTCACTTTCTCTCCAAGTCTGATGTCCTTGTGTGCAAGAGACCCTCTCTTGTAGGATGCTTACACAGGCTGACCGAGGTAATAAAGAGCTCATCCGCATGGATCAGATAGTCAATTAAGAGAGGTGACATGCATGGGGGATATATAATGTAAAGGCTGAGACTCAATAAATATGTCCCAGGATGGGGACATTGCCTTTATAGAGTTGGGGATGAGTTCCTTAGCTGAGTGTTGCAGTAAAAAATGATGTCAGGGCTAAGGGGCCAGCCAATTTTGGGTTAGTTCTTTACCTCTGTTACCTGGTGACCTTGGAAAAATCAGTTCAACCGTCTCAATCCAGTTTTCTTACGAATAAACATGATTTGTTAACACACATCTCTCAAAACTCCCTATTTTATCATCTAATAAATCTAGAGGGTGTTAAAATGCGCACTTTCTCCAATCCCACAGGTTAGAGGCCTTCTATGGCAAATAGCAGCAATAATGTCGGCCTCCCAAGGTTTCTAACAGAAAACATCCATCTCAGTGTCCACCATTCTGTTCCTTGCTATTATTCTTATCCAGAAACCTTGTGGACTCACCTACAATTTTTCAAAGAGGGAAGGGAATGGCAGCTGGGGAACCCCCCTCCCTCTTCTCCTCTCCCCCTGACCCCCGCCGCCCCCCCCACCGAGTCCTGAAGTAGCAGACTCTTTCTAGCTTGTCTTCTGTCAAAGTCACTCCTGTGAGTCAGCAGCATATGCTCAATCTTTATCATAGGACTTGGGGACCTGGTTTTGTCCAGGGAAGTCTCTCTCCCTCCCTCTCCCTCCCTCTCCCACTCTCCTTCTTTTCCATGTTTTTCTGTGTAAAATCACTTTTCTTTTCTTTTTTTTTGGTAACATCCTTCAGTTTTGACCCAGCAATGGAACACTTTTGTTCTGAGAATACAGGATTTTCAGGTGGTTTAAAATAGACTATCTGAGTCTTCGGAAACTTGCTTTCTACTCTTGCAGTTAAAAGGCTCCATTGGTCCTGGGGTTCCACAATCCTCCTTCCCTCAGGTAGAAACACTATCCTGCAAGCAGAGGATGCAAAAAGCAGCTCCACTTGGGGCCTACAACCATCTATATCTGTGAAAGAATGGGAGGTAGGTTTCATTGGATCATCTCCCAGTCACTTTGACATAGAAGTTATAACAATTAAAAAAGAAAAAGATCTGAATGTTTGGTGCGTTCCTTCCCCTGCCCAAGTATTTGTTTTTCACTCTCAGGGGAGGAAACCCTGAGTCTTGGGCCCAGTGGATCTTTCTCTCAGGGTCTGCCCACAGAGCAGGCAAGCTTGCTTTTTCTAGAAGACCTATGTCCTCAAGACCCTTGACTCGGTGATGGATGTTGTCATTAAAAGTCCACAACCGTGCGGAAGCCTCCCCAAGGCGAGTTATTGCGTCTTCCTGCTTGGTGAGATGCCATGGTTTGGTGGCTCTGGGCGACCTGGTGACCTTCCTTTATTCCCACAAACAGCTGTGCCCAACATGCACCACTATCAGACCCAGAAATCTAGTTGCACTGCGTATAAAGTTTTCTTCTTTGTTGGCTTCTAGAGAGTTCTAATTGGTAGGTTTTTTTTGGGGGGGGGGAGTGGGGGCCGGTCCGGTCATGTAGCCTGAACTCTAGGCCTGGCGCTGTCCCTCAATTCTTCAGCTCAAGGCTAGCGCTCTACCACTTGAGCCACAGCACCACTTCCGGCTTTTTTCTTTTTGCTTATGTGGTGCTGAGGAATAGAACCCAGGGCCTCATACATGTAAGGCAAGCGCTCTACCACTGAGCCACCTTCCCAGCCCTAATTGGTAGTTTTTAAAGTAACAAGTACCCTAGGCAGATCAACTCTCTTGGCTATTTGCTTCTCATAAATCCAGCTCTGCTTAGGTGAGCTTTGACTTGCATGGAAAAGAGGATTTGTTTAGTTATGCTGGGTTGTAGGCACTAAATTGGACCATATTGTCACTTCTCTCTGGTAACATAAACAAGCCCACAGACTGCTCAGCTCTCACCAATGACTGTAATCGGTCAAGTCTGCTCGCTGCGCTATAACTCAGGAAGAAAAAGTCTGATAACTTAGTCTGAGCTTCACCTTTCATGAGCCATCAGTTCATACATCACCCTTGACATAAAAAGGGCTTCATTCCCACCGAGCTGGCCCCAGAAGGTTTGTCCTGGTGTTAAATTCTTAAAACTAGCATCTGGGCTTAGGACATTATTCTCTACAATTTTACACAAGTGCCAATGATTCTACTAAATCAGCCTTGCAGGATAATTCCTTAGGGCTCCTTCTGTTTATTTAGGCCAGAGTGAATATTCAGGAAAGTAGTTTTCCCCTCCCCCCTTCCCCGCTCCCCCGCCCCCAGTCAGTATTCTGGAAGCTATAGTGTGTGCTTCATCTTGAACCCTGGTCAGCAGCCTCTGAGGGTACTGTTCATGTGCCTGCCATTTAAAAACACTATTGCCGGGAGTCAGTGGCTCAGGCCTGTAATCCTAGCTACTCAGGAGGCTGAGATCTGTGGGTCACAGTTCAAAGCCAGCCCTGGCAGGAAAGTCTGTGAGACTCTTATCTCCAATAAACCACTAGAAAACAGGAAGTGGCACTGTGGCTCAAGCGACAGCGCCCAGGCCCAGAGTTCAAGTCCCACGACTGACAAAAAAATAAAATAAAATAAAAAATAAATAAAAACACTCCACACATGTTTACTGATCATCTATTCAGTGTTAGGTATGACCTGGCGGCTAAAGCAAAGAAGGAGGTTGGCAAGGTTGTTGATCTCTGCAGCTTAGAGTGATAGAGAGAAAACAGATCAACTCAACAAATACTTCCATAGAGATAATACTATGGAGGAGTTGGTTCAAAGAATGAAGAATGAAGAATAATAAAGACAGGAATTGTCGAGGACAGTATCTCTGAGAACAGACATTTCAGCCAAACCTGGAATAGGAGAGGACCAACTAGCCCAGGTGAAGGACCTTTCTGGTCTGAGCAATACTGGATAGCAGTCTCCCATGGCTTCTTCATTCTCTGGATTGTTAGAAACTCAAGTGTTTGTCTTGTTGAAAACAGTGCTCCAACACAAGGAGTTGTGCTGTTTTGAGACTCACATTATGATTCTGAGGAATTTGAGCCCTTTTACTTCAGAAGAACTTCCTTCTGTTGACCCCCTGCTGCAGCCTGAGGGGGTGTTTGCTCCCCTGGAAGAGTGACCCTAGAACTCCCCCTGCCTGGGAGGACACTGAGAATGAACTCTGACAACACCACAGGGTCCCTGTGGAGAAATTACTTACTGGTGGTGAATGAGTTGCTGGGGAGACTTGGTTTTCCTAAAGTCAGGCGTGCGGTTCAGTGCTGTGATTCCCAGTTCAGGAGGACTGGGCTGCTCAAGTGTCATTTGTTAGACTTCAGGATGACCTCATCCACCAACAGTGTTACCAGGCACATGTGCTTGTTTAAAACATTTCACTGGATAGAAAATTCATTTCACTTTGAGGGCCATTGAGAAATTGAAGAAACCCTTGATATTGTTTAAAAAAAAAACAAACTCAAAAAACCAGTGCTGGGAATTGAGTAATACAATGATCCATTCAGAACTCCATTGCCACTAGGAGTAGTTTCTTAAGAGGTTTCAGTTGCTCAGGAAGGGAAGCAACCTACTTACCAGAAAGAAAGCAAACTCAGAAAGAAAATGGAATGGGAGGCTTCTATTTGAATCTCTGTCTGGGTAAAATGGTAGGTGATTCACTCTGTGGTTAAGTCTGGTTCCTCAGTTTACCATGGATGTTTCCCAGAAATGCTGCCCTCTATTGGTGGCAGAGACTACAGAGAAGTCCCCATTCCATGAAGGGGGAGATGGCTGAGACTTTGTCTCCTGTGTCTGTGAAGTCTGACCCAGTATTTCGTTGGGAGAGGCTTGGTGAAAGTTTCCACTTCCTGTTAGTGTGTTGAGTTGGATCCTACCTGAGAAGAAGATAAAAGTCCCCAGCACAGGGGAAAATAGCTTATTTGGAAATAGGATTTTTATAGAGGAAGGTGAGATGAAATGATTAGTTTTGGTCTTAATCCTGTATGACAGTATCCTTATAAGGATTTATAAAAAGGGAGATTTGAGCCAGGTGCCAGTGGCCTATGCCTGTGATCTGAGCTATTCAAGAGGCTGAGATCTGTGGATTGCAGTTTAAAGCCAGCCTGGGCAGGAAAGTCCGTGAGACTCTTATGTCCAATTAACCACCAGAAAACTGGAAGTAGTACTAGAACTCAAAGAGGTAAGAGAGCTCAGGGATAGCACCCAGGCCCTGAGTTCAAGCCCTATGACTGGCAGAAACAAACAAATAAATAAATGGAGATTTGGTCAGAGAGACAAACACATACAAAATAAAGATGGTTCACAAGCACAGGGAGAATGCCATCTGCCGTTCAGAGTGCCTGACGTGAGCAACAGCTCAGACAGGTTCTTCCTTAGAGCACTTCTCCCGGCCCCAATACCTAGACTTTGGACTTAGAGCCTACATCACTGTAAGACAATACATTGATTAATCCTTCCAGTACTTCATATGGCAGCCTGGGAAACTAGCACTCATTCATTTTTTTCCCCCAGCAAATATAACATGTACTTGCTATGAAAAACTTCCCCATAGACCTTCTTTTATTTTGGACTCATAAGGGCCTAGAATTCAGAAGTCTTTGTCATTACCATCATTGTAGAAGACAGGCAGATCATTTCTTCATGCCAAGTTCCATATAATGTTAGGCCCATCTTTGCATTTATTTCCTAAAAGATAGGTATCAATGTTTTCACTTCAACAAGACTAAATTGAGACTGGCCCATGTATGCATGGATGGGACAAAGGTTTTAATCACTATGCCAGCAGGTCCTATGCCAGCAGGATGGGAAGCATGAATCCTACTAAAATACAGCTTCCTTGTGGGAAAGGTCTTAGGGTGCTGGTCTAGGAATCTGTCTACCCACAGTAAGACCATGTGTTTGGAAGAATGTGTTTTCAGTTTCATGTAAATGACTTACTGGCAAATTTTTAAAACATGCTATGTTTGTTTTTGTTTTTGCTTTTTTCTAAAGGATGTCTGAAATTTTCAAATGTATCTTTGCTCCTAGGTAGGCAAAGTCATGGATTAGTGGGGCTATTTACTACAGATTGGCAGGACAGGAGCTAAATCTAGGGGAAATAGATAAATCAGGGGAAGAAAAGTTTTACAGTTGACACTTTACCTTGGGCCAAGAAGCAATGGAACCTTCTGTTTTAGTTTAGGTACTGACTTACACAAATAAAAAAAAGATGATGAGAGAAACAATTTCCTAGAAGTCAGCATATATTCACTATAGGGAGTGTCCTCATGATAAATAAATGCACAGAATTTTTAAAATAAAATACATTTTAAAAAGTTTAAGATTATGTGAGAAAAGTGTAATCATAAAGTTGGAATCAATGTCAAAAGTATGATGCGAGTTTAAGTCTAAGCTTCATAGTCTCCTTTATGTTATCTTTGGATCATATCTTTGGATCATAAGGGTTTGGAAACTTCCTGATCTCAGTGAATGAATGGAAACTTCAAAATAGACCACCAGTTGTATGTGTATTTTTTTATTGCCATAAATGTAGTGATTACATTGGAATGTCTACAAAGGCATTTTTTTAAATTTGAAAAATGCTTTGGATCTTTGGCAATTGCACAATTAAGGTGACTAAGGGGGAAGGGAACAGAACAGCAGAAATCCAGCCTTTCCCTCTGAATGAACGCCCTAGGACAGTGGTAGGTTGTGTACATTGTGTCCCTCCATTCTGGATGAGGACTAACTTCCTGACTGTGGGTTGAAGGACTGGGTCAGGTCATACAAGCCAATAGGCAGATCTTGCTAATGGATGCAAAGAAATGCCTTTCTCAATGTTTTTTCTTTCTTTCTTTCTTTCTTTCTTTCTTTCTTTCTTTCTTTCTTTCTTTCTTTCTTTCTTTCTTTCTTTCTTTCCTTCTTTCTTTCCTTCTTTCTTTCTTCTTTTCTTCCTTTTGTTAGAATTATTGAACTTGAACCCAGTTCTAGTGGTTCATGCCTGTAAGACAGCACAGGCAGAAAAGTCCCCAGGATTCTTAATCTCCATTAACTAGCAAAGAGCTAGAAGTGGAGCTGTGGCTCAAGTGGTACAGTGCCAGCCTTAGTGAAAGAGATAAGGGATAATGTGAGGGCCTGAGTTCAAGACTAAAACTGGCATTCTCTCTGTCTCTGTCTTTTTCTGTCTCTCTTTATCTCTCTGTCTCTGTCTCTGTCTCTGTCTCTGTCTGTCTGTCCGTCTGTCCGTCTGTCTGTCTGTCTGTCTGTCTGTCTGTCTGTCTGTCTCTCTCTCTCTGTCTCTCTCTGTCTCTCTCTGTCTCTCTCTGTCTCTCTCTGTCTCTCTCTGTCTCTCTCTGTCTCTCTCTCTCTCTCTCTCTCTCTCTCTCTCTCTCTCTCTCACACACACACACACACACACACACACAGAATCATACAAGTTTAAAGAGCCAAGTTCTAGAGATTCTATTCTGCAAATATTTTGTAGAGGGCAGGTGGCAACCTCAGTAGGTCATGGGAAGCAATGGGTGACATGGAAGAGCACAGGACCAGGAGTTAGGACACAGAGCAGTCTGAATCCTAGCCCCATTTCTGCTCTCATTATCTCTCTTTCTGAGTGGGTGATGATATCCCTCCTGCAGGCATAATGTACAGAAGGAGAAGCAAGGACTCCTACCTTCCCACATGCACACTCACTTCCTTTCATCAGAGGTAGTGGTGAATCTCTCCAATGCTCACACTGTACACAGGCAGGTGGTGAGCAGAGGAGAGCAGCCTGGCATTCACAGTGCTCCACTGCCAGTTTCCCAGGGCACTGGATGGCCGTGCTGGGCCTCCCTGTCAGCTCACTCAGAGGCTTCTGCCTCTTAGGCTTTGGTTAGACTCTGATTTCCGATGAAATCCTTCTAAGTAGATACCACATCAACTCGGCTCAGTCAGGATTGGGTTTACTCATGCTTGGGAAATCTGCTCAGACATATGTATATGTCTTCAGAAAAAAAATAAAACACCCATCAAATGCCACCTATCCTCACCGCAAGCACCTGCGTTGCCAGTGAAAATGATAACTGTGACAGATTATTCCTAAATGACCACTGTCTTAAAGTCCAGCAGAAATCTCTTCTTACACTGGTTTTCTGGGGTTTTTTCCTAATTGTTGTTATCAAGGTGATGTATAGAGGGGTTACGGATAAATAAGTCAGGTAAACAGTACATTTCTTTTTGAACAATGTCACGCCTTCCCTCACTCTCTCCCAGTTTTTCCCTTCTGTCCCCATCCACAATGGATAGTTCATTTTCAACATATGTGTGTAGTGAGTACCACTACTGCATTCGTTCACCTGTTGTCCCGTCATTTCCATGTCCCCTTTACCCTCCCAAAGACAGATCAATGAACAAACAAAAGGAAAAGAAAACAAAAACTACAACTTGTTTCCTTTTCTGAGAGTTCATTTCAATACATATTATTTATATGGTCAGATGCAGATAGCTATTGTACCTTGGCTTACACTAGTTTTCATTCCCAAAAAATCTTTTAAATTTTCAAGTGTGCCGCTGATAAGAACTGATAGATTTTTCCAGAAATGGTAATCTTCCCTTCAATGTGACCACTCAGATCTCTTCTAGCTGATTTCTTTTATGCTCTGACCTATACATCCTACAGCATTTCATAGAGTCATCAATGATGCTTATACTGCAAGACTCTAAGCTAGGTTGACGGAGTGAAAAAAGAGACATCAGAAAATACAGAGTATATGATTTCTCAGAGGGTGGCACATGAAAAGACCACCGAATCTGGGCACTGGTGGTTCACATCGGTAATCCTAGCAACTCAGGAGGCTGAGATCTGAGGGTTGTGGTTCAGAGCCAGTCTGGGTAGGAAATGCCATGAGACTCTTATCTCCAATTAACCAGAACAACAGATGTGGATGTTGTTCAAATTGGTAAAGTGCTAGCTTTGAGCAGAAGAGCTCAGGGACAGCTCCCTGAGTTCAAGCCCCATGACTGACCAGAAAAAGAAGAAGGAGGAGGAGGAGGAGTAAGAGGAAGAGGACCACCACTGATAGAACAACTTAATGCAAAAGTCACACACAAAAAAAACCTCTCTCTTTATTTCTTCATAAGGTACAACTTTGTTGTCCCTGTTATTCTGTTTGTTAGTCTCGCTCCCTGAGTACTCAAACAAAGTACTTGGTGACAGAATGTAGCTGGAATCACATTTCCAGGCTGAAGCCAGGAGGTGGAGCACTGAGTACCACTTAGTAGATTGGTGATTGGGAGCCCGTGGTTTCTAATGATCTCTTCAAAGTGTGGGAGGAGGTCATACACATCTCAAGGGGGTCTTGTACCAAATTCAAAATTATGGCTGAGAAAGTGCTGGGAAAATGGAAAGCACTAAACAAATGCTATGTGCTACTCCCGGGCAACTTGCAAATGGGAAATGACCTCCTGCACTTCAGTTCCATTGGCTTCCTTGGTCTCTCCTTTGGGATCACTTACTCCTCTTAGCCACTGCAAAGTATGTACAAACATAGAAATCATCTCATCGTCACCTTCCCTAGAAATGGTGGAAGCGCACCCGGGCACTTAAGTACACAGTCATCCTGACATTTCTGGGCTTCATGTCAAGTGAAAATGCACGACAAAGGACTGCACTTGACCAGTTTTTTTCTCCTCTTGCTACTACCTAAAAGGGATCATATAGTCCTAATTAGGCCTAGAGAGGCCTACAAAAAAAAATCAACCCTTGTTTCCAAGAGTTTTAGATTTATGGACTGAAAAGTGTAGGCTACTGTATTTTAATATATTCAGAGAGACAATTAAGATGACTTTAGTTATGGCTTTGGAAAGCAGTATGGGCAGCATTCGCCTGAACATAGCCTTCCTCTGTCAAAAACTCAACGAAAAACGACATTTTTGGAATCAATTTGCTCTGTTAAAAGCAACCAACCATCTGAAAACACTCACTGAATTGGAATAAAGTTGTACGAAGTTTTGTGATTCTCAAGAGAGGAACAAAAGTTTGGAAGAAAAGTTAGCTGCCAAGCTGCAGAAACAGACTACGGAGTTCAATGGTGTACAATGCTTTAAAAAAAATTCACAAGACAAGGCAAAAGAATATCAGTGAGGTGCTGTTGATATGGATAAAAGTAAATTCCCAAACTTTGGCTTCCAGGTTCTGTAAAAATGAGGATGATATAAATTAGTATCATGGTTTTATATAGCTATTTGGTGGAAATCTAAAGTGAAATTTCAGCTTTGTAACTGCAACTAGGAATTTATTTTAAGAACTCTGTCATAGATTTAAAAAATACAAATGGATGCATTTATTTTTCATCAAGAAAATTGGACAAAACTGAAATGTGCAATAATATGGCACAGTTAAATGCATGGGGGTATCTTAAGTAACAAACACGTACAATATTTAGATTTTATTGTTTTGGAATTCACTTAGTAATGTGGATAATATTCTATAATACGTATGCTAATGAAGAAGCATGCAAAACTGTACATTTTGGAATGCCTACTTAGAAATCCATGTGCAGAAAAAGAGTAAAATGGATATGATCAAATGTGAATAATGTTGCAGCTGTGTAGTGAGGCTATTCAACAGGTCTACTTTTTTCTTTCAGTTTTTCTTTCCTTTTCTTCCTCTATTTCTTTCATTTTTCTTTTGTTGCACAGATAAGGACCAAACTCAGGGCCTTGTACTTGCTAGGCATGCTATCTTCTATTGAGCTGAATCCCCAATCTGCATCTATTTTCTTTTTATAGTTTCTTTTCTAAATTATATGTACTTTACAATGTAAGGTTGCTCTCCTTTATCCTTTTGCTTTCTGTAGTTTCAGCTACCTGAGCTTGGCTGCAGTCTTAAATACTAAACGGAAAATTTCAGAAATAAATGATTTATGTTTTAAATTATTATTTTTTTTTGCCAGTACTGGGGCTTGAAATCAGGGCCTGGGCACTGTTCCTGAGCCTCTTCATGCTTAAGGCTAATACTCCACCACTTGAGCCACAGCACCACCTCTGGCATTTTCTGAGTAGTTTATTGAGTCTCACTGACTTTTCTGCCCAGGCTGGCTTCAAATCACAGTCCTTAGCTCTCAGCCTCCTGAGTAGCTAGGATTAGAGGTGTGAGCCACCAGCACCAGGCTAGAATTATCTTTATTGTTAATTTTAGTTATTCATATTGTGCCTTATTTCTAAATTATCTTTCTCATAGGAATGGATGAGCAGAGGAGTTGGCACTGCCTAGGATTTCAGGCAGCCTCTGAGGGTCTTGGCATATAGCTCTCACAGATAAGGGGAACCATTATTTTAACAATCAATAAAAATGTAATTTGAAAATTTCTGTATGTTTGATGTCCTCTTTGAAAATGGAGGTCCTATCTGCCCACGGAGAAGAGGCAAGTGGGTCCAGCCTCTGTTCATTTCGCTGAGAATCCAGACATAGCAACTCTTGGGACTTTTAGTTCCACCAACCATCAAAATCCTCTTGAATGAGCTCAAGAATTTTAATAAAAAGAGGGCTTAAAAATCCCTATATTTCTGGGGTTTTAAAATCAGATTTTATTCCTCCTGTTCAAGTTTACTTCTGTTAAATTTTATCTTTTCTTTTCTTTTTTTTTTTTGGTCCAGTTGTGGGGCCTGAACTCTGGGCCTGGGCACTGTCCCTCAGCATTTCAGCTCAAGGCTAGTGCTCTACCATTGAGCCACAGCGCCACTTCCGGCTTTTTTTTTTTGCTTATGTGGTGCTGAGGAATCGAACCCAGGGCCTCAGGCATGCAAGGTAAGCGCTCTACCACTGAGCCAACTTCCCAGCCCCATAAATTTTATCTTTTCATTCTGCCCAATTGGTAATTTGAAAATGAAGATGAAGAGAGTGAGACATTCAGAATGTTGTCAAGAAAGTGAATTAAAATGACCTGGGGACTAGAAAATCTCTCTCTCTCTCTCTCTCTCTCTCTCTCTCTCTCTCTCTCTCTCTCTCTCTCTCTCTCTCTCTCTCCCCCTCTCTCTCCTAAGTTTAAGACAAAATTGTGAGCTAGATATGGTGGTACACCTATAATCAATCCTAGCTCTTAGGAGACTGAGAGGTCAGAAGATAATACATTCGAGGCTGGCTTAGGCTACAAGGTAAGTTTGAGGCCAGCCTGAGTAACATACTTAGACCTTGTCCTGAAAAAAAAAGAAAGAAAGCAAAGAGAAAGGAAAGAGAAAAAGCAAAGGAGACAAGAAAGGAAGGGAAAGGAAGGGAAGGAAAAAGCTGTAGATTTCCAGTATTAAGTTGTATACTTGCAAGTCTAGTTGTTTCTAGTTTTTGGTTAAAAGAAAAACATACTTTTTCCATTAGACCAAGTAGAAAATGACTCAGACCTTGTCCATTAGGTTAAAAAATCAAATCACAACAAACAACCCATCAGCCCAAAGGCCAGATGTCACGATGTGGAATGAAGAGAAGAAGAAGAGAAGAGTGAGGCGGACACCTGTGCTGAAGTTGAATAGTTTCTGTTTACTTCTTAGAGACGCTTTGTGTCCCTCCCCCTGCTTCCTGTGTGAGACTGCCCTCTATGGATAGTCTCTATGGCCTCTGAATTGCGGTTGGGTTTAGCTGGTGGAAATGCAGGCAGGAAGAGAGATCTGGAAGGATTTCTTCCTTCCTTCCTTGCGTATTTCCTGTTGGGTGCATCTCCCCAGCAGCTGGCTGTGTGGTGTAGGTAGTTTCTACAGCTGCAGCTTTCTGGAAGATTCCAGTGACTGATTCCTGGCCGTTCTCGTAAAGCTTAGGGAAAGGAGGTAGAATTGGCTTTCCAGCAGTACTCTTCCTGGGTGCATCCTCATCTTGTTTCCCAATGTAAACCTGCCAAAGCCTTTGAAAATAGTCCCTTCACCAAATGCTCTTTAGTCTTCTGCCCTTAACTATACTTAGATTTTTTTTTTCTTTTCCGGTGCTGGTCCTTGAGCTTTCACTCAGGGCCTGAGCACTGTCTCTGAGCATTTGTGTTTCAAGGTTAGTTCTCTAACACTTTGAGCTAAAGCTCTATTTCTAACATTTTAGTAGTTACTTGGAGATAAAAGTCATACAGATTTTCCTTCCCTGGGCTGGCTTTGTACTGTGATGATTGCAGATTCCTGAATAGCTAGAATTACAGGCATGAGCCACCAACATCTGGCTTAGACTTAGATTTTAAAATACTTTATGGAGCTGGGTGCTGGTGGCTAAGACCTATAATTCTAGCTTCTCAGGATGCTGAGATTTGGAGGGCTGTGGTTCAAAGCTAGCCCAGGAAGAAAAGTCTAAGAGAGTATATCTCCAAAATAACCAGCCAAAAACTGGGAAGGAGGTGTGGATCAAGTAGTAGAGGGCCAACCTAACAAGCAAGCCACGTCAACATGAGGCTCTGAGTTCAAACTCTAGTACTGGCTAACCAAACAAACAAATAACACTATATGGGGCAGTGCAGCTTAATTTGGTGTCACAACTTGGAGTCACAATTTGCTGGTACATTTAACAGTGGGCACTTTTCATACTTTTGGTGAGTTCTTAAACATTTCACAGTGTGAAATGCCAGCCTGGAGCCCTCAGGGTATGCACTAGTAGATCACTGCAACTGGCTTTTACTGACCACTGGTATGCCAAAACAAGTACATGGAAGCCATCTTTTAGTAGTAATGAAGAACTGAAATTTAAACATTAAAAAACAACACCATGAAATTTAGAGAGCTTGCATAATATGTCTGAAGTATGAAGCTCTGGGTTCAGACTCTGGTTCTGCTAATAGATAGATGGATAGATAGATAGATAGATAGATAGATAGATAGATAGATAGATAGATAGATAGATGGGTTGTAATATCTATGTAGTTTTTACTCACAGATACTCTAGTATTTTCTTTCCTTTTTTGGATTATATAACATTATTTTTTAGTTTTGTTATATTGTAGTAGTTGTACAAAGGAATTGTCATTTAACAAAGCAGTTCATGGATATAATGCATCTTGATCAATGTTTCCCCCTTTTAAAAATTTTATTTTTATCTTTAATTAGTTATACAAAGAAGTTGCACTCAACAGAGTGCATGAATGAATGAACACAGTGACTCTTGATCAATGTCACCCCTTTCAACATTCTCCTCCATCTCTCTCAATCCCTATCCTAGTATATTTTCATGAGATAGAGAGGAAAAAGATAGGGAATTGTCCAACAAATGCAGTAGAAATTGCCCGTAATTAGTATAAATGCTGCCAGCCAACAGGAACGGTTGTGAATATGTCTCACATGAAACTGAACATAAACTTGAGACCTTGAACTCTTCTTGTATGTAGTGATAGAGAAAAGGAGGAGAACTATCATATTGTTGGGTTGCATAGCATAAGGAAATTTCTTTCATCCAGCAGCTATAGTTGTCATTCAATTTCTCTCACAAATAGTTTACTAATATTCACATTGCACTAAGTGCTTTATCTATATCATTTAATGGAATTTTTATAATGGTTATTTTTTTAGTTTTTTTTATTGTAAAGATACTGTGCAGAGGGGTTACAGTTACAAGAGTAAGGTAATGAGTATATTTCCTCGGAGCATTGTTAACCCCTCCTTTGTTTTTCCCCTACCATCCCTTTCCACCTACCTCCCCAATACCTCCTCCCCCCCCAAGTTGTAAAGTTTGTTTTCAATATAGTGTCTTGTGATTCTCATTGTTACAATGTGTCAACCTGTATCTTTATTTCAACATTTTGTTATTTCCCTTCCCCTCCCCAATTAGAAAAATGCATATATAAGATGCAGGACACAGACATCAAATACAGTGAAAACAGGGGTTATACCATGGGGGAAGAACATACAAGAGAAACAAAAAAAATCAAATAGTACATTTAAAACATGTTAAAAATAGCAAGAAAGAAAAAAAACCACTTATGTCCCTATCTTGGGGTTCATTTCACTTAACATCATCTCATATGGCCATATGTACATACCTTTGACCTTATCATGGTTCTTATTCTGCCAACTAAGAGTTCATTAGTAGGTGATGGTGTACATCCCATGTTCTTACTAGGCAGCTCTCTCCCAGGGTGAATGTGAATGGGGCAATGGTCATATCATGGTTTCTTGCCAAAACTATGACTAGTAGATTGCAAGTGGGAGGGAAAAAAGTACAAATCTCTTTCTCAAGTCAGTCTAACTCAGTTCAATTTAAGTGAGTCAGTTACATTGATAAAATTTAATAAATATGTAATATTTATTACATATTTATTAATAAATAAAATATTTACAATATAGTATGAATATAGTATATATTATATATTATATAACTATTAATAAATAAAATGTAATAAAGCATGATTGCAATATTAATATAAGCATGATTAAAATTTAATGGGAAACAGACAAGGGTGCAAGTACTTCTTTAAGAGGTAGAGCAATTTCACAAAATAATTGCATACAGAAGTGACAACTAGGCTTTACTCTGAAGAGTGTTTAGGAGTTCAACAATGAAAGTAGAATGGGCTGTTATGGGCAAAGGACCCAATAGGGTTATTTCTTCTCATTTTTGCCAAATGATTTTAATTGCTTTACCTCCCCAACTGCTTTTATGACATTGCATTTCCTATGACCTGTCTAGATTCCTACCTGGGTTCCCTTTGGACCTCAGGGATTGAAGTGACATTTGGAGAAGAATTGGGAGAGAGAACAGCTGGCTGGCCTGGAATAAAATCCAATCAGTGATCTTGATCTCTGCAGAACTAGGTATTAACCACTTGAGAAAAATCAAAATTTCCCTCTGCACTGAAAATGGATGGAAATGAGCACTCTGGAATGTGTATCACACTTCAACAGGTCTGCCTTGAACCTGGTTTTGCAGAAAGCCTTGGAGACAACTATCTATCAGAGATTTCTGTGTGCTCATGAGTTTGGATCATGAAAGTATTAGAAAAGGAGAATTTATAGTAGGGATTTATCAATACATTACTCAAAAGTATGCTGCACTATATCAGACCCAGCAGAGGAAAAAGGATTTAGAAGACTGTCTAAAACATCGCAAAGATTGATAGAGTTTTCTTGATGGAGAAAAGTAGACCAGTTAAGTCCAATTTCAGATTTCTAAAAATGTGCAACCTGTAACTTCTTATCTTTGTCCCCAGATGCATGTGAATTCTTTCTTACTAGGACCTGAAGATCTATTCAAGACTGTCTTATGTCATCTTGTCTTAAACTTAAGACCTGCTACTGTCATTGTTCTTCTAGCACAGTCCATCGAGACTGACAAAGGAAAAACAAATTGGAGGCAGAAACAAAATTGTTATTCTTTACTTAGAACCTAGATGAGCTTGTCCTCAAAAAGCAATGGGATTTAACAACAGAACAAAAGCCAAAAAATGCAATATTTAGGAAATAGGTTAACATACTTCATAAAGGGGAAATTAAAACAAAAACTCTAAAACATTTTTTTCTTCTTTTTCTTTTTTCTTTTTGTCAGTAGTGGGGCTTGGAATTCTGGGCCTGGGTGCTGTTCCTCAGCTCTTCAGCTCAAGGCTAGAGTTCTACCACTTGAGCTACAGCACCACTTCAGGTTTTCTGGTGGTTAATTTAAGAGTCTCACAGACTTTTCTGCCCAGGCTGGCTCTGGACCACAATCCTCAGATCTCAGCTTCCTGAGTAGCTAGGATTACAGGCCTGAACCACCGGTGCCCAGCTATAAAACACTTTTGAAAGACCTTAAAAAATACCAGTAAGCCTTTTTTTCTGGGACTATACAAGCGGATACTAAAGTTTAGATAGGAAAAAACCTTAAACAAACAAAAATGCAAAAATAGTTGAAAAAATTACTAGAGGGAAAAATAGCTACCTCCTGTATAATATACTGTTAAGCTTCTGTAATTAGAACAGTATCATGTTAATACATGGAATTGTTAGACTGGTGGAATGTACAAAATCTAGGAATAGACTCAGAGGTGTGTGATGGGCACTATATGAAGGATAATCTCTGATTGTTGGGGTAAAAATGGATTCTGTATTTTTATGTTTTAGGCTGGCCTTGAACTTGAGATCCTCCCGCCTCAGGCTCCCAAGTGCTGGGATGACAGACAACCCCCCACCCCAAACATTAATAAATGGGGATCACTAGGTAGCCATGAACAAGAATAAACTCCAGATGAATCAAGAATGGAACCCGCCAATGTTAGGAAATGTAGGTGACTTTACAAAGGGTAGGAGAGATGTTTTCTAAATTCAATATGCTTTCAAAATGCAACTACAACAGAAGACTGATCATATGAACTACCAAACAATAAAACACATGTACCTGGGAAATGAAAAATAATCCTGGCAAAGTCATAAGACAATTGAACCCCGAGAATAAACATTTGCAACATGTGTCGTAGTCAAGGGCCTGATGCTCCTCACATAAAGTCACATGGTGTGGAAATTAGGGATGATCACCTGCCTATTCCTAGCTTATCATTCTGTCTCCACCTAGGGTTTTCTGTAGGGTCATTGTAATTAGTTTGCTGTGGGTCTGATTTAAGATTTCATAGTTAGTTTTTTTTCCCCCTAACTTGTACTTTCACTCCCTGGGCCCAGCTTGATTTATAAGTGTTTTCCTAGTTCCTATTCTGAGCTGGGCTGTGCACCTGGTGTTTTCCCTGGGCCAGCAGCATGACTGGTGAGCTGGGCTCTCATTTCACAGAGGGTTCCCAGAGAGACCTGCCCCTGTGTGGGAGGCAGGAGGCTCCGGGAAGAGCTTGGGTCAAGGGGATCCTTTAGCAGAGATTAATACACTCAGAAATACAGTTACTGTTCAGTCTTGGGGATTGCCAGGTGTTATTACACACACAGGACCCTTGATTGGATCCCAACAGGAAAGAGGAGTAAAGGAGTAAAATAAATAAATTTTAAGTTTAAATATCTAAGCAGAATCCTCATTTTCATCTTGGTTATTCGAGAAACCATAGCTGACTGCACACAGACAATTTCATTGTCTTCAAATTCACTCAAGTGTCATCGATGGAGAACAGAAAGATAATGCTATTCTGGAAAGAGGGAATGTTCTGGAAAATAATGCAATACTACTGAAACTGCCCACCTCCCCCATTCCTTCATTACTCTGAACCCCAACTCCTAGTCTTTGGAGAGCACTGGTCCCCAGAGATTCATGTTTATAGCCACACAAATGAACATGTTTCCTGGAAGTTCATTCTTATAGATCTTTGGTGTGGATTCTGGGCTAGATTAACTCACAATTGACCTGGAAATACTCAAGTAGTGCTTTGCTTTTTGGTAAATGGCTTTTTGCTTATTTGAAAGCAGCTCAACATCATTTTTTTTTCATTTGATCTTTATATGACCTTGAGAAACAGGCAGGAGCAGATATGTCTGTCCCATTTTGCAGATGAGATCATGAGCTGAATGAAGTTAAGGCAAAGAGACAGTCCAATGGAAGCCTGTGGTACCTGAGATAGATTGCAATCTGGTCATTCATCCAAATGGGAATATTGAGCAAGTCAGTTCTATAAAGTTTTCTGAGCCTCTATTCTAGCTTCAATTAAATGAGAAGTTTGCACAAGATGGGCCTTGTGGGGCCTCCCAGTGTTACTCTTACAGGATTTTACCACTCTGAGATTTCACCAGGAATTAGTCAGTGCATGAGAAATGCTGAGCAGTAAAATCCTCCCCCTTCCTCTACCCCACACAGAGCAAAACCAAGGACTCTCTTGGGATTGGGGGTGAAGTTTTCCTTCTGCAGGACACAAATGGAAGGAACAAGCTTTTCTGTCTGGTTGCAGGAAATTTCTTAAATTCATTTTTTTTGTACTTTAAAAATTCCTCCTATGTATTGCCTCAGGAATACTTCCCAGCTGTATTGAAGTATAGTTCATGTACAAAAAAATTCATTCGTGATGATCTTATATTTCACTGCTTTTAGTAAATTTGTAGAGTTGTACAGCCATCATCACCATCCAGGTTTCCTTCACCACAGAAAATTCCTTGATGCCAATTCAATTTCTGTCTTCCGTTCTTGGTGAGCATTGATAGAATTTTTATTTTCGTGTATTTGTCTTTTTTGGACATTTCATACAGATGGAATTGTATATCATACAGTCTTTTCCACCTGGAATTTTTTTTAAGACTTGGCATAATGTTTGCAAGGTTCATCCATGTTGGAGTGTGAAGGATCAGCTTTTAGTCCTTTTCACAGCCCAACAATATTCATATATGTATGCCACATTGTGTTTATGAGTCTATCAGTTGAAGGACAGCTCTTGGACTAGTTGTTAGGTATAGTCCATGGATAGATATTTGGTTGGTTTCCACATTGTACACATTGTAGCTCTTATGAGTAATGCTGCTATGAGTGTTTATGTACAGTATATGACTCTGGGTAGACTTTTTTTCCCTGTTGGTCGTGGGGCTTGAACGCTGGGCATGGGTGCTGTCCCTCAGCTCTTCAGCTCAAGGCAAGTGCTATACCACTTGAGCCATAGTGCCACTTCCAGTTTTCTGGTGGTTCACTGGAGATAGGAGTCTCACGGACTTTCCTGCCTGGGCTGGCTCTGAACCGAGATCCTCAGATCTCAGCCTCCCATAGCTAGGATTACAGGCGTGAGCCACCGTTGCAAAGCTGAGTAATTTTTTTATTTTTATTTTTAATTCTCCTGGGTAAATTCCTAGGAGTGGAAATAAAGTGTTGTTTTGTTACATTTGTATGAATTTCCTCTTTTAACTTTTATACTTGAATAAGATTCACAGAAAATGTGTAGGATAGTGAATGTATAGCCTGGATTAATAAACTTTCTTGTTATAATTCATGGCTTTTGTAAAGATATTACTGTCTTTGTTTTTTTTTTGTTGTTTTTTTCTCTCTTTGTGACAGTCTTGGGGTTTGAACTCAGGGACTGGGTTCTGTTCTTTATCTTTTTCACTTAAGACTGACACTCTATCATAGCCATACTTCTGGCTTTCTGGTGGCTCATTGGAGATCCAAACTCATGGACTTACCTGCCTGAGCTGGCTTCAAACCTTGATCTTCAGATCTCAACTTCTTGAGTAGCTAGGATTACAAATTTGAACCACTGGCACCCAGTTACTTGCTACTATTCTTAAGTAAGAATATGCAATTTATAATAATAAATTATCATAGTTGGTCATGGACTGAGCCTTGTCTTCCTACTGTAATCTCATATGGCCGAGTCCTAATACTTAGTAACCCAGAATGTGACCATACTATAGGCAGGACCTTTAAGGAGGTAGTAAGGTTAAATGAGGACATACGGGTGGGACCCTAATTAATGAATGGTATCTTCATTAGACAGAGACCGCAGACCTGAGTATATGCAGGGAAGATCAAGTCTGCAAGCCAAGAGAGATGACTCAAGAGAAATGAACCCTGCCAACATGTTGATCTTGTACTTCTAGCTCCAGAACAGTGACAAATATATTTTTGTTGTTGAAGCCACCCGGTTTTGTGCTATTTTGCTATGGAAGCCCTAGCAAACTAATTAAACAGTTCTGTATTTTGAGATGTGTGTGTGTGTGTGTGTGTGTGTGTGTGTGTGTGTGTGTGTGTGTGTGTGCGCGCGCGCGTGCGTGTGTGCACGTGCGCAAAGTGGTCCTGGGGCTCAGGGTCTGGTAGTGTCCAGAACTTCTTTTGCTCAAAGCTAATGCTCTACCACCTGATCCACAGCTTCACTTTCAGCTTTCTTGTTAGTTAATCAGAGATAAGAGTCTCTTGGAAGCTGGGCACAGGTGGCTGACGCCTATAATCCTAGCTACTCAGGAGGCTGAGATCTGTGGATCCCAGTTCAAATCCAGCCTGGGCAGGAAAGTCTTTAAGACTCCTTTTTTCTTTTTAATTGTAAATGTGATGTCCAGAGGGGTTACAGTTATATAAGTCAAGTAATAAGTCAAATGTCATCTCCTCTCTCATTTTCTCCCAGATTTTCCCTTCCTGGCCCCCCACCTCCTCCCAAGTTGTATAGGTTATTTCCAACATAGTGTCTAGTGAGTATCACTGCTGAATTGGTTGACCCTTTGTCCCACCATTTGTCTCCAATTAGCCACAAGAAAACTGGAAGTGGCACTGTAGTAGAGCAATAGCCTTGAATGAGAAAGCTCAGGGACAGCACTCAGGCCCCAAGTCCAACTCCATAACCAAAAACTAAAACAAAACCATAACAAAACCTCAAGCTATCAATATATTTTATAAAATTTCAGAACTTCGTGAAGACGTAACCTAATACTGGTAGAGAAGTATGGGTAGAAAGACATGGCTCTCAGTAGGCATAGAAGAGAACAGACCTTGGAAAGTCCAAACTAATGCCTGTCTGGCATATTGCTACCCAGCTCCAAACAACTCTGCATCCATGCATAAAAGGCCTGACCCAGTAAAGGACTATTATATGCCTTATATTCTCTCTACTTCTCTAACTATGGGTAAGTTCTGCAGGATTCCTCTTTTTGAAGAGACCAGCTTTAGAAGTGGCTTGCAGAAGAAGCACAGGCTCAAGTTGTACTGCAACTCAATTCTAACAAGGCTAGAATGAATTGTGAATTTCTATTTTCCCAAGCAGAGCATTAACAGGGATACACAACACAGCTTATAAGGGCTAATCGTGCTTGCTGGACCCCCAAATCCCACAGAAGGAAAGAAGGTTGAGGAACTCAAGTCACCCGCCTTTTGACAAGGAACTACTATAAATGTGTGTGCACAAACTATAGAGCATTGTTTCCCATTGAGGTCCCACTAGGAGAATGGTTTGTGTGGGAATGACACCATAAAACAAAACTCCAAACTCCCCAATCTGAACAAGAAAAAGAAGAAAAAAAAACATGTGTTAAACAGCCCTCAAAGGAGCATGCAATTCATGAGTGGTCTCTGACTTGCTTGGCCCACATTTTCACTTCTCCCTGGAGTTTCTTTAACTTTTCACACTCCCTACCAGACTAAGTCTCCTTTAGACTGAGACACAGACAAAAATTGTTTTTTTCCCCCTCCTTCCTTCAACCAGCAAAAATTTGAAAACCAACACTTCCACCCACCAAAAAAACTAAACAAACAAAAAACAAATAAGCAAAGGAGTAATGGGGACGGGGAACAGAATAACACAAGGCTGAGTAGTAGGTGCGCATGCCTGTGAACCCAAGGCTGCGGAATCTTGGCCCCAGGTTGATGGTGCTGCTGGCAAATTCTTGGACCTCTTTTGGCAAGTCCTGTCTTTTATGGTCTGTGACACCATCTCCTCAGCTAAGGATCAGTCCATCTAATTACCTAATTCATCTGTGGAAGAGGAAGGTAATGTAGCTTTTACAAATTCCCTAATTCCCTGGAACCTCTGATCTGGCATCTGGTTATAGGTCCAATTGAAACTTATTTACTGAACATCAGTAATTGATGCTATGGAAGCCACTGCCTTTCTGTTCATTTTTCAACTCTAGTCATGTCTAGATGTTCTAGTTCACAAGTGTTGGTAAGAGCAGAGTTCCAGCCTTGCTAGTGTTAAATGGCGAGAAAAGAGAGAAGCCACATTTTGAGAGGTCAGATCTTGAAGTCTTTATTAAAAGATGGGCGACTGCATGATGGACTCCTGTCTCCAAGACCAGCAACAAGCAAATACACGTAACAGTCAGGAAACTGAGCCAGGAAAGCCAGAGAGGAAAGAAAGAACAAAAACAATAGCAACAAACCAATTCAGCTCCAATGCAGAATTGGGATGCCATGGTGACTGGAGAAGAGCCAGGAGACAGGAGACAGGACATAAACTTGGAGATAGGTGGCATGGTATAATGGTGCCTGAGCTGGTTCAGGCCTAAATAGGGTCAGATCAGGGGACAGGGTCATAGGAAACTCAAGTCCCAGGCACTGGACAGTCAGGTTTAAAAATCTATCAGCCAAGTGCCAGCCCTTGCTTCCAGGGATTCAGGCAGGCCCATCACCTGGGAGGGGGTGGGAGGGGAAGGCGAAGATTCACCTTCCTTCATCAAGAAGACAAGATGCCAGGCCTTATATGGACATACTCAGATACAAGCTCAGGTACCAGATAACTTTTTCATCTAGGGAAGCTACACCTCAACCTTCCATATAGGGGTTTACTTAGAGGCTACTGAGAGGCTGGTGATTCAAGCCATTTAGGGAGGTATTCAAGGCAAAATCAGAGCATTCTCTATGAAAAGCTTTCCTAAGCTATGACATCTGCATTTGCCTGAAGCAGGGCTCTCCTAGCTCACCTTGAGCTAGGCATCTGCATTCAGCCTATGACCTCTCTCACCTCCAGGCTTTTCAACACTGGGCAGAGAACTCCCTCCACCCAGCAAGAGGCACCAGGATGGCTATAAGAAGTCCCTTAGACTCAGCCTCCGGAGCCTAAGAAAACTTTGTTTTCTATCTTCCTTACTGTAAGATCTGCCCCGGGAAGGTGGGGCAGACTTCTCCCTCCTCTTGGCTAAGCCTCTGCCTAGTACCTAGGTAACTGGCACACCTGGAGGCAGTCACCTCCTCCTTCTCTGAGATCACATCCTGGACTGGCCCCAGTATGCCTCCCATAGGACCATGGGAAGGTTCCCAGGCTCTGAGGTCACAGCCTCCCCACACTGGCCACACCTTCTCCCCACCCCTTCCCTATTTAAACCCAGGCAACACATCAGCTTCCCCCTTTACAGCCTTATGTACCTCTGCCATGCACTGGGGGGGGGGGGGGGAGAGGCAGGGACAGAGGCAGGCAGTTCGTAAATAAAACTTCTCTTCCTGCCTGAATACTGCATGGCGTTCTCATTCATTGGCTCCCTACTCTAATTTACCTTACACTTTTGCTTTGAAGTAGGGATGCTGAACCTGACTGGCGCCATCTTGGCCATATAGTGGATGATAGGGTATTGGGTTTAACTGGCAAATCTTGTCTCCATGGTGGATTCAGGGAAGTCCTACCTTCCAGGTGATAGCTGTGCCTGAATTCCTAGAGGCAGGGGCTGGGCCTTGGACAATGGGCTATTGGACCTGCCAGTCAGTCTTGGATCAGACCCTGCCCCCTGACCTGACCTTATTTAGGCCCAGACCATCTCAGGCGCCATTACACCATACCTTATGTCTCTTTGTTCGTGTCCTGTCTCTGGTTCTCCTCCAGTCACCCTGGTGTCCCACTTCAGCTTGCCATTGGAGCTGATCTGGTTTGTTGGTATTGTTTCTTTGCTCTTTCTTTCCTCTCCAGCTCTTGTGCCACACTTTTCTGACAGTATTGAAAGTGTATTTGTGTATTTGCAGATCTTTGAGACAGGAGTCCATCTGCATACACCGACCTTTTAATAAAGACTCCCAATTCAACCTCTCAAAATGAGGCTTAGCTCTGTTTTCTTGCCATACAGCAGCTTCTCATTCTTCTTCTTTCTCTTTGATTAAATTTTGTTATTAAAATTTTTTCATTTGGTGCATTTTATTATTAAAATCACATTATGGAAGATACAATAAATAGATGACCAATATTAGTAGGAAAAAGACCCTTTGCGTTGCTTAGAAGAAAATGACAGATGTCCAAGATCTATGAGTACCATCTTCTGAAGTAAGGAGGCTGAGTTTAAGTAATTTCTCACAGCCATCCTCATGCCTGTTGCTGGGTGAAGGGATCTCTCCACCTAGTTCTGAAAAGCCTAGAGGTGAGAGAGGACATTCATTGAATTGTAAATGCCTAACTCTAGGTGAGTTAGGGATAAGCCCTGCTTCAGAGGAATGAGATGTCCTAGCCTTAGGAGAGCTTTGCATAGAAATGCTCTGATTCAGCCTTGATTACCTCCCTAAATGGCTTGAATCTCCAGCCTCTGAGTAGGCTGTAAGATTTCCCCTATATGGAAGGGTTGGGGCTTATCCCCTGTATGGGAAGTTGATGCATATCTTCCATACCTGGAACAGTTGTGCAATTGAGCTTCTACCTAAGTATGTCCATATAAGTTCTGCTTTTGTTGGGTTTGAGTGCCTCCACCCCAAGCATGTGGTTTTTGTCTTGAAAAGTTTTGTGCAAGCTTTGTTCAGGGCTGCTGGTCTCTGAAACAGGAGTTCACCATGCAGTTGCTGGCCTTCTGATAAAGACTCTCAATTCAATCTTTCAAAATGTGGCTTCTCTGTTTTCTCATGACTAGATTTGTAGCTGAGATACCTTACAAACTTCAAACCAGCAGCTTTAACATTACCAGTAAGCTTGATAGAAATGCAGACCCTCAGGAACCTTCCTAGACCTACTGAACCAGAAACTCAGCAGATATGACATGTTCCAAGAAGATTGTCAACCTAACTCACCCTGGGTTACACATGATCTCGTCATTTCTTTCATAGTAACTGAAGACTGATTTTATGTAGAGCTCTGATACAGTGGAGGATGTAAAGATGTAAAGATGATATTTGACTTGGATTGTGTAAAATGGATAATGAATTATTTTAAGATATAAATGTAATTGTGCTGTGGATAAGACTTCCCTGGTAACTAGCTATTTTAGCTAGTAACTGTAATTGCAACTCTGTAACTCTGTAACTCTGTAACCCTGTAACCCTGTAACCCTGTAACCCTGTAACCCTGTAACCCTGTCACTCTGTAACTCTGCTTCTACTGTTTTCTGAGCAATGTGAGCCCTAACCCAGTGGAACTATTACCACCCTTTGTTCTATTCCTCTGCTTCCCACCAGCAAAACCTTGGCGGGAAATTTAAAGTTAAGGTGCGCATTTCTTTTACCAATCATTGGCTAAAACCAACACCCAGCCCCCCCTTTCCCCTCCCTAGCCCCAAATGCTTAAAAGCCCATGTGGGCTGGCACTTGGGGGCCATGTCCTGTGATCCCAATTCCAGGTGCAGTCCTGGCACGTCAGCACTTTTTGCTCAATAAAATCTTTTACAATTTCACTGCAGACTGAGTGGTCTCACTGCACCTCCCCACTACAGCTCCAGTGGTAGAAATGGTCTTCTTGTCTTCCTCCTTCTTTCTACTTACTCTATTTCTTAACCTGGAGGTTCAGCAGCTATCTTGGAACATAAGGTAACCTTGTAGATTATTCTAGTGTGTTCTGTGCTGTTATAACAGTGTCCCTGCGTAATTGATAATCAAGAGCACTTTATTTCCCAGTTTTGGATGCCAAGAAATCCAAGGTTAAGGGGTTCACGTTTGGCATTTCATGAGAGTGGTTAGCATGAGAGCATTGTATATTGGATACCTGCTTCATCTTATCAATGTCAATTCCCTTCATGAAGTAAATAATCCAAGGACTATTTCATCTAGTCCTTCCCAAGTTTTCTTTGAGGCAACTTCCTCTGATCTAACTTTAGAAGTAGCTTTCTTCTTAGCAGAATTCATAACCAAAGCAGAATTTTCTGAGCATCTTGGTGTTCCAGGCCTGTCTGTAGAGTCCATTCTGTAAGGTTTGGGGCAAGAAAAGACCACGTAGGAAGAGGTAAAGGTGAGTAGAGGAAAGATTTATTGGGTATGCTCTCGGGTGAACTCCCTGGTTGGTATCAGAGAGGTCATGCTGAGTTTAGTTGAAGCAGGGTTTTTACAGTTGGGTAAAAGAAGACCACTTAGTCAGGGAGCACTTTTAGCAAGTTTTTGAGCAGTCTCAGGTCAGTGCAGCTGAAGAAAGAAGAACGGGAGTCAGATGGTGTTTTTGATAAGGAAGTGACCTTTCTCAGCTACCTTTTCCCTCCAGTGGCCTGACACATTCTATTTATTTTTTCATTCACCAATCAGATGTTTACTGAGTGCCTATTATGCACCAAGTATCTTAGAAGCTATAGTCTGAATTGGCAACACCTAGTTTCTACTCTTACAGAGTACACGCAGAGCAGGGCGAAGGACCAAAAGTAAAACGAAAGTGAAAAGTAAATTCAAAGATGAGAATCAGTGACATTGATCAAGAGGCATTGTACTCATAAATTATTATGTTGAATTGAAACCCTTTGTATAGCTACTTAAGGATAATAAAACAAATAAATTTAAAAAGGAAAGTAAATTCAAAGAAGTAAAAGCAAACAGGACAATAAGTTTGTGACATGATCCCTGAAGGAAATAAAGAAAATGGAGGCAGAGTAAAACCGAAGGGACTTGGACTTTCTATAGCTTTCAGGAAGGCGTAAGAGGAGGAAACATTTTGTGTTGAAGCTTCAAGCAGGAAGTAGCCAAGTACAGGAGCCAGACTTGAGGGTCCCTGGTAGGTTGGTAGGTAGTTGGTAGGTTTCATTAGGTAGCTGATCCATGCGCTATTCAGGCAGGAAAAGAAGTTTATTTACCAAACAGCTGCCCCCTAGTGTAGGTGGAGAGGCATGGCTGAAAAGGGGAGACCAACCCCAGGCCAGGACTTATCTAGGCCGGGGACAGGAAGAGGCGTGGCCAGGTGGGGGAAAGGTGTGGCCACACTGGATTTGGATGTGACCTCAGGGCCTGGGACCCTCCTAAAGATGTGACTTAGCAGGTAGGGGAGATGACTGCTTCCAGGTGTGCCAGTTACCTAGGTAACAGATACTGGGTAGAAACTTAGCCAAGAGGTAGGGAGGTGTCTGCAATTAGCAAGAGACTTGGGTAGTGAATGAAGGACCGCAGGAGGGACCCTGGTAAAGTTATGGCTTAAACTGTGGAGGCAATTGACTCAGTGCAGCAGGGCTGTTGGACAAGCAGTTACATTACCTGAGGGCTGGGAGTTGGAACCAACTTCTCTTTGTCCTTTCCCTCTTCTTTTTTGTTTGAGATGCACTTCTGAAAAGCCACCAAAGTATCTTCTTGGAAATGCAAGATGGAAAAGAAAATTGGATATAAGGACAGAAAGCAGGCAAGTATAATTGGCAGCAAAGGGGCACACGACTTCCTTTCCAAAGCACAATGCTTTGGAAGTAGACCTGGAAGTTATAAATCTTATTTTATTATTTTACTTTCTTAAAGCTTTGTAAAATAACAATTAAAATGTTCAAATTAAAAAAAAAACTGAAGTAAATCACAATTATGAGTCAGCTCTTAATTGACTTAGATTGTTTTTTCCTCCCCAAAAATGGAGAGTTATATTTCATGTCAACATCCATGGAAATCTCAGCCATGCAACCATTTTCTGTATAATGGGAATCAGGGAGGAGTCTTGTCACGTGATGTCTTCTCAGCCTGAGGCCTGACAAAATCATGAATGGGGCAGTTGAATTGTTCATACAGGCCTAAGTTTACAGAGGATTTTTGTACAGCAGTAGGAGAAGAAAGATACTATCAGGAAAAAGGCATCCTTTTATTCTAACAATGACAAGACATTAACTATGATTTGTCAGATCTCTAAACAAAGTACAAGTCCTCAGTGGAGGTGCTAGTGCAGTAGCTATGACTTTCAAAGCCCTTGGGAGATGCAGGTTTCAGCAGTGATCCAGAAGCAGAGAGCAATGGAACGTCCTTCTTCAGTCTGATCTCTGGCTACTCACCAACCAGATACACATATAGCTCTTCCACACCCAGTGTGCCTTTGTGATTGCTAACATTAGATGAATGGGCTCAAGAAACAGCAGTCTGAGCCTGACTCCCACTGGCCGTCTGCAGGCCATCTTCTTATGTCTTTTGCCAAACTGGAGTCGGGCTGACCATCAGAAGCCAGTGACTTAAGGCATTTCAAGATCACCTTGGCAATTTCCAACTGCCCTTTAACCAAGCCATTCTCAAAAATTTCAATTACATTGTTGTCTTTCTCTCCACTGTCCTAATGAAAGTTTTAAAGTTAAATATCTCGTAGATATTTAAATTAAATCTCTCTGGGAGTCAGATTTAATTTCATCTGCAAAAACAGGGTGAAATTCATATCCACTTCATTAAGTGTATTTGCCTATAGATGATTCATTTTGAAGTCTGAGTAGAGGAGGACTTTCTACTGTATTCTGTGAGTTTGCACAAGTTATGCAACTCCGTGCTCCAGCTTCATCAGGGAAAATCATAATGAAAGCCAAAGCAAAAAAAGGAAGGGGTAGAAGGAGGAAGAGAAGCAGGGAATAGAGAAGAGCCAAGAAGAATTCAGGGACTATGGGGAAAGGAGAAAAGTGCTACCCTCAAATGAAAAAGGTATTTTTTTTTTTCCTGATCTTGACTTTATGTTTAGAGTAAGCATCTCATAGCAAGACTTGCCATCTGCTAAAGGACTAGCAGCCTTGTAGGGTGACACTGGGTCACAACCAGAGTCAACCCAGTGGGAGGGGACATCCGTTGTCAGTCTTTCTCATTGTCTTACAACACTGGCACCCTTTCAGCTTAGCCGCTCAGGTGGGAGGAAACTAGACTTTTTGCCAGCTACCAAAGCCACTGAAGACAGGACAATGGTGTAATTAGAATGGGAGGTTATGGAGAATAAAATGGTTGAATAGTGAAATACCAGGGAATGGGGATTGAAAAGTGTTAGTGTTAGACAATAAATACGCGTGATAAGTTCCAATCAGAAAGAGGTCACGATAAAATGTTGTTAGGAAAATTCACTTTGACAGAAGAATACAGATTTTATTGGAGGGAAAAATCATTATATGTCCTTATGAAAAACATTAAACTGAACCTATACTTCTTACTGTATATAAAAATTAACTCTAAGGCAGATCATAGAATTAAATGTGAAATTTGATGCTATAAAACTTTTTGAAGATAACATAGAAAAAAAACTTTTGTGACTTTTGTTTTGCTGATTTCTTAGCTGTGAAAGAAGAGAAAAAAAATCTATAAACCATAAAGCTGATAAACTGGATCTTGACAAAACAAAAAATGTTTTCAATGATACTTAAGTGAGATACCATAACACCTCTCTTGGAATAACAGGGGTAAGAAAGGAAACACAAAGGTTAAAAGTAAAACAAAACTTGACAATACAACTACCAGATATGGAGCAACAGGAAAGGAACTCTCATACTTTTTGTGAGGATATAAAATTGTACAATCATTCTAGACAACAATTTTACCATGTCTATGAGACATGTAAAGCAGTAAGGTCTATTCAGTGGCTGATATTGTTGGGATTTTAGTTCAAGGCCAGCTTGGGCAGAAAAAAGTTCACCAGAGCTGGGTGAAGTGAGGTGCTTGCTGAGCTACTGGGAAGTCTAACATAGGTGGATCATACTCAGAGGTATGTCTTAGCAGAAAAGGAGATCATATCTCAAAAATAACAAGCAAAAATCAGGATGGCATGGTTCAGTAGTATGAGTGGATGTTTAGGAAGTATAAGGCAAACATCATAACTACCAGAAAGAAAGAGCAAGAGAAAGAAAGAGAGAGAGAGAGGAAGGAAGGAAGGAAGGAAGGAAGGAAGGAAGGAAGGAAGGAAGGAAGGAAGGAAGGAAGGAAGGAAGGAAGGGAAGAAGGCAGGGAGGGAGGAAAGAAAAGCAAGCAATAAAGACAAATGTACAACTGCAACAATAATGGCTGGCTGGCTATCCAGTGAAAAATTATGAGATGGCATAAAAGTATAGGATTATTGGCTACCTGATTTTCACTGATAATGGATAATGGGAAGGACCATAGGTTACATTAATTGATTGTTCAGCAAATATTCTCTTGCTTCCTTCTAGGTAAATGTTCTTACTCCATTAACCTTTGGACTTGACCATGTGACATTCTTGAAACTTCACCCTTGGTCCAAGAAAGAAGCTCTATAGAGCTTACCTAAACCCAGCATGAAGTCCAACCTAACCTTAATAAAATATACTGGAATAACTAGGAGAATGGAAGACTAATGATAAAGAGGGAAATGGAGTTGAAAAAAAGAGGAACAGAGCAAATCTGAGGGACAAGAACAAGTTTGTTTTTTGTTTTTTTGGTGGTCCTGGGGCTTGTACTCAGGGCTTGGTGCTGTTCCTGAGCCTCTGTGCTCAAGGCTAGCATTCTACTCCTTAAGCCGCAGTGTCACTTCCATCTTTTTCTGAGTAGTTTATTGGAGATAAGCATCTCATGGACTTTTCTTCTTGAGCTGGCTTCGAACCACAATCCTCAGATCTCAGCCTCTTGAGTTGCTAGTATAGGTGTGAGCCACTGGCACCTAGCTGATTTGCCAATATTTGATGGTTCTTCCTTAAAATTCTACCGAGCTGTCAGCTCTTTGAGAGCACAAATGGAATATGTCAGTCATTATTGCACGTTCTTGGACTAGCACAGAACCTGGAACACCATAGACATGCAATACAGACAGGCTAAACAAGTGAATGAATAAGATGTGAGGTGACAACAGGATATTGGGGAGGAAAGCTTTTATTGGCTTAAGTTAATTATACAGGGTGTGTCATATGAAAACTCAATGAGCAAAAAATCATTTTAGAAACAGAAAAGCATTGGCACTGTCACCTCACTATTCTGTATGTTTTCTGTTTTCATTCATTTTCTTTTGTAAACAAAGAAAGTTGTATATATAGTTGATACACATTTTCATCCAAGCTAAGTATTTTGCAAGCGGAGGATATCTAGATTAGGTTAACAGTGCACTAATTTAAATAGCCACAGCCTTTATAAATAATAGCTGGGTATCAAGAACCTTTGACATGAAGGAGAACTTACATAACAGATTGATAGCTCTGAAATAAAAGTTGTTAGTGAAAATTAATTTGGGGTTCTATTTTAAATGAGGATTGTGGGCTAGGATGGAGCTCAGGGGCAAAGTGCTTGCCTAGCAAGTGCAATGTCCTGGGTTCAACCCCCAGTACCAAAAAAGAAAAATAATAATTAAATGAGGATTGTTGTTTACTTGGCCAAATGAGGTGATTAACCAAAGAACGATTGTGGAGTTTAAAGAATTCATTTATTTGAGTTTTGTGATAGACGCTCGGGAAATGATAAGAACACCTTTTGTTTGCAAGCAAAAAGATACCAAATTGTTTAAAAGAGCTGCTAACTTCAGATATGCAATCAGAAGGCTCTGGGAAAAGACTCTACTGAAATAACAGTGAGAGAAATTACACAGAGTAATAAATACTGTAGGAAGAGAAAGGAGTTAGAAATAATTATAGTTCAAAGTTCAGCTATAGTGAAATTATTAGTAATTTAATAGAAATAGGGAAGGAAACAAAACAGTAACTCTCCCCCCAAAAGAATGAACCAGAGATCCCAGAAGAGTCATATAAAATGCCCTCTTTTTATTGGGGGGGGAGGGTTCTTATCATTATAAATAATGGACTATCAAAGCAACAGCAAACCCATCAATCAAGACTGTAAACAATTAAAATCTTTTTGTGGATCCGGGAAAGCATCGGAATTATCAAAAACAGTGCCAGAAAGAGGGCCATAAATTTCAGCTAGTTCTTTGGATCTGGGAAGTGTTTAGGCTACCCAGCCAAAAAGTCAGAGAGCAAAAAGTCTAAACTAAGCTGATAACGACTGATCATTAATTAGAACTGAAGCCAACTATCTCTGTCTAGAGAAATATCTTGGCTATCCAGCTAAGAGCCAGAAAGCCAAAGGTCCAAGTTGGGTTCATGATAATTAATCATAGGCAAAGCCACTGTCCAGAAAAGCCCCTCTTCGTGAAGGGGCGCCTTTGAGAAGAAGCAGCCCCAGGAGCAGCTGGAGGGACACTTCTGGGCAAAGTGAAAAGAAGATGGAGGGTCCCGTCCACTTTGTCAGGCCTGAACCTAAGGCTGAGGTCCTTGGTTAATTGTGTAGTAGGATAAAAATTCAAACACTAGAAGAAAAATTGTGTCCTCTAATGCCTTGGATTCTCTTTTCAAATGAGACTATGATCTCTGAATGCCATTGAAAGAGAAGGAAGATTATATACTATTTAAATCAAATATGTCAGAGAATACCAAAAGTCAGTCACCAAATGGAATATGAAAAGCAACATTGGGTGACTACGGAATATGACCTCATAGGGACAGTTTAGGGAGGATTTAAGGATTGGATGACATTTAAAAATCCATGCATGCTGATATCAAATTCATTTCTGTATCCATAAGAAAACATTTTTCCTATCTAGTCAGAGAAGGCATAAGAAATATCTTCTTATCATCTTATCCTCTTCTTATCATCTACTTATGATAATGTCATATTTCATGGATTCTAGATTGAACATTATTTTCACTTTTTAGTATTTATGACAACAGTATGTATCTTAAAATCAACCACATGAGTTGGGCCTGTCCTAGCTGAGAGGAGGCTGAGATCTGAGGATCATGATTGGAAGCCAGCCCAGGCAAACACATTAGAGACTCTTACCTTCAATTAAACAGCAAAGAAAGCTGGAACTGGAGTTGTGGCCCAAGTGGTAGAGCAAAATCTATCATCAGAATGGAGCAAGAACTCAAGGCCCTGAGTTCAATCAATGACATGTCATAGTGTAGTGTTTGATTGTGGTGGTGGTGGTGATGGTGTTTTCCCCAAATGGAGTCTCACTATGTTGTCCAGTCTGGCCTCAAGCTCCTGACTCAAGGCATTTTCTTGTTTTGTCTCCTGAGTAGCTGGGCTTACAGGTATATACTACCTCATCTAGCAGAATTGTTTTTAATATTGCTATCTAGAACAGAGAGATTTCTTGTAATTGATGTAATTTCAATGTGATGTAGGCTGTCGCATACTCAATAGTTTCTATATGCTATACTAGGTAGTCAGGCTTTGTTGAAGGACAGATTATAACAAGACACAGTCAAGGTCAAATGGCTGGTAAATAATATCTAGAGAAAAGACCAGTACATGCCTGGCGTTGCTGAGATCAGACAGCACACAGGTCAGGCTCAGGTGAGGGCACATGGGTCCAGTCTGTTGCAGGGCCCCTGGTCCTCCATGGCCCTGAAGACCTGCTCCATCACTGACTTCGTCCTGCGAAAGAAGCAGGTAAAGCTCAGAGTAAGCGGGAGGACTATGGAAAGAAGAAATTAAGCATTCCCACCGAAGGTCTGTGTAAGTCCAAGGCAGAGGCAGCTAGTGCACTGGCTGTGCACTGAGCTCTGCGCATAGGCCATTTGTGAGCTTGCCAGAACATCCTGCATCGAGCTCCTGCATCGTCACGGAAACCCAGGGGATGAGGCCAGCTGTGCCTACACTCTTTCCCCCACAACATACAGATTCTGTGCTAATGACTTGTTAGGCTCATGCCTACAAACCTAGCTTCTCGGTAGGCTGAGATCTGAGGATTATAGTTCCCACCCACCCTGGGCAAGAAAAGTATGAGACTCTTATCTCCAGTTACCCACCAAAAAGCTAAAAGTAGAGGTGTGGTTCAAGTATTAAGAGTGCCAGCCCTGAGCTGGGAAGTTGGTTCGGTGGTAGAGTGCTTGCCTTGCATGTATGAGGCCCTGGGTTCAATTGTTCAGGACCACATAAGCAGAAAAAAGCCAGAAGTCGCGCTGTGGCTCAAGTGGTAGGGCACTAGCCTTGAGCTGAAGAGCTGAGGGACAGTGCCCAGGCCCAGAATTCAGACCCCATGACCCCCTCCCCCCCACACACGCACACACACAAAGTGCCAGCCTTGAGCAAGGGAAGAGAGTGAGGCCCTGACTTCAAGCCCCAGAACCAACACACACACACACACACACACACACACACACACACACACACACACACACACACCACAGACTTGAAACGACATAAAGTATGCACTGTAAGATCCTTTGCAAATTACAATAAAAAAGTTGAGACTTTGGCAGTGTAAGCTTTTCACGTTCATACTGCTAGTAACTCTGGAGACAAGGGCTTGAATACAAGACCATGGCGCTTCAGAGTTCATGCTTTTAACTTAGATGCTTGCATCTTCCTTTTTCCAAGAATGTAGTCTTCAAAGGAAAAAAATGGTATACTGATTTACACAGCAGGGTAGGTAAAGAGTAGATGGAAGGAATGGAGAAAACCAGTTCAAAGTACTTATTCAGGTAAGAAGTAGTCTCACCTTTGAAGACTGATACCATTGCTAAATGATGGGATGAACAGGACTTTGGAAAAGGTAAGAACCTCCTCCTCCTCCTCCTCCTCCTCCTCCTCCTCCTCCTCCTCCTCCTCCTCCTCCTCCTCCTCCTCCTCCTCCTCCTCCTCCTCCTCCTCCTCCTCCTCCTCCTCCTCCTCCTCCCCCTCCTCCTCCTCCTCCTCCTCCCCCCTCCTCCTCCTCCTCCTCCTCCTCCTCCTCCTCCTCCTCCGTTCTTTATACAAGTCTCAGGAATTTGGATGAGCAAGATACTTAGCTCCCAGGGTTCAGAGAGTATATAAGAAAAATGGTATCAACTTTGCAAGTACCAAAAGATGAATGCTTTATTTCTGGAAAGATTGATTAAAAATCCTCAAAGAAGGAACCACACAAGCACTATACTCACATCTGAACTTTGATCTTCCTGTGTGTATGTGTGTGTAAATGTGTTTGTGTGCTCAGAGAATCATTCCCTTTTGAAATGCTATGCAACATAATTGTGTGGGTAAGCTCGGAACACGTGTGATATTTCACAAATACCACTCTGATATATCTAGGGCATGTTTACATAGATTGACACATTGGGTTAATTCCCATTGGAAAAATGTATATTTTCCCTCCAAACTTTATGCAAATGGAAATTTTGAATACATGTGTACATTTTGGGTTAAATAGAACATCATTATCACTTAATACATTACTGGACCTATACACAGATGTTGTTTATGTTTGTGTTTTATGTAAATTACTTTTTGGTGGAATAATAAACATAAGGTTTAAACTTGCTTTTTTTAAACATGTCTAGTTTATGTAGTTTCTTTATATTTTACAGAAAGTAAATTTAGAAGGGCAATAGAAACCAACCTATCAAACTTTCTGATAATTTTGAATGAAATGCCCTGGATTTGTTCACTTTTTAAAATGCTGGGAAATAGCGAAGGAATTCTACCACTGGAGCTACATACAACTCTACTTCTGGCTTTCTGGTAGTTAATTGGAGATAGGGTCTTATGCGCTTTCCCGCTCAGGTTGGCTATGAACTGTTATCCTCATATCTCAGTCTATTTTGTAGCTAGGATTACAGGCATGAGGCGCCAGCATCTGACCGTCATGTTAATTTAAATTAAATTTCAGAATTGATATTTCAATTACTGGGGAACTTACAGGTATGTTTAGAAAATCTTACTGCAAGCATTATAAAACTGAACTTGAGATTAAACATGTCTCCTGAAGAGACAGGCTCTGAATGGAAACTGTAAATGTAAAATAGACATTGGAGTTCAAAACTTAATACTTGAAGTATATTAAAAAGTATCTGACCAATAGTTCTTAATAATGAATCCAAATTAAAATAATAGTTCTTTTGATATATGGGATATATAAATATATAACTAAAACTAATTTTACTTGTTTCTTCTTTATATTTTTTTTCAAATATATCTATTAGGAAGCTAAAATTTCTGTATATGAAGGAGAGCTCAGCTAGACCAGAGAAGAAGTGCAGGATGAAAGGATCATCTGAGGACTGGACCTGTGAGGTCTTCTAGTATGTGGAATTCATAGAGTTCATAAAGTTGGAAAGTGGTCTTCAGAAAACTAGCCTCATTGAGAGACAATTAGGGATGGAGCTGTTCTGGAAACCAAGTGGAAAATCATGTATTAAGTAGATTGGCAGCTGCTGAGAGTTGAGTTTCTGTGTGAGGGAGAAGCTAACATCTGATTTAGCACCATGCAAGCTGTGATGCTCTTGTGTGGGCTGAAGGTAGAGGTATGCATGCGTATGTGCACGTGCACGTGCACGTGTGAACACACATACATACACAGACACAGATAGGAGCAATTATAGACTATTCTTGTAAGAGGTTTTGCCTGGTAGAGGAAATGAATAATAGACCTGTTATGGAATAGGAATTCAAAAGAAAGATTTTTTAAAATATAAATTGACCTATCAGCTAACTCCTGTCTACTAAAGTTTTGACTTAAATCATCTTATAAATATTTATTAGCTAGTTAGTGACTCTAATTTTATTTAACCAGAACTAAAGGATGCTAAGAAATTTAAAGGAGTATTTCTGTTTGGTTGAGCTCACATTATTGTGATAAAAAATTACAAATACTTTTTTAGGGTAACTAAAGTGACTTAACATAATGGATTATTATATGAAGTTCCCTAAAATACAGAGCACAGCTGATCAAGTCTGTGGAATTCTAGAACTATGGAGTAGAATATAAATGTCACTCTTCTAATAAAATTTGATTTTCATCTTATTTATCTGAATAGTATTGATATAACTTCTTGCAATGTAATTGGACAAAGATAATCTCATCTGAAATACTAGAGACTAGCAATACCCCAGAATTCACCAACAGATGGCACCATGCTGTTTACCCACACCATTTTATATGGACATTGATGTGACAATGGATTTGTAACTTAAGGGCTCATTAGAGGTAGACAGGGACATCCCCTGGAATACTTTGCTACTTAGGCTTTTAGAGCTGAATTATTAAAGTATGTGCACATGTATTTCCTTACTACACATATGTAAATTCTTTCTTAGGCCTTTTCCATAGGTCTGACCTTAAAAGGAAAGAGGCAATGAAATTGATTTAAAGATAAGTGAAAGAAACTGAGACACTGGTAGTGCACACCCGTAATCCTAGCTACTCAGGAGACTGAGGTCTATGGACTGAGATTTGAAGCCAGCCCCGATTGGAAAGTCCATGAGACTCTGTCTTCAATTGACCACCAAAAAACTGGAAGTGGAAGTATGGCTCAAGTGATAAGCATTCCAACCTTGAGCAAAAATAATTAAAGGAAATTGCCCACTCCTCAAGTTCAAGTCCGTGTGTGTGTGTGTAGACACACACACACACACACACACACACACACACACACACACACACACGAGTCTATACTATATCCTTTTTTGTTGTTGTTGTTGATCATGAGGCTTGAATTCTAATCCCTCAGCTCTTCAGCTCAAGGAGCGCACTCTACCACTTGAGCCACACACAGCACCAGTTCCAGTTTTCTGGTGTTATCTGGAAATAGGAGTCTCACAGACTTTCTTGCCTGGGCTGGTTTTGAACTATTATCCTCACATCTCAGTCTCCTGAGTAGCTAGGATTACAGGCATGAGCCCAGCAAGAGTCTATATGTTTTGATGCATGATGGTGAATACCTATCCAATCAGGGGGTCTTAGAGGTAGGAAGATCTTGCCTGGGAGACCAACCAGAGCAAAGTTAGCTAGACCTTGTCTCAAAAACAAAATGCCAGGGTAGGAAGGTGGCTTCAGTGGTAGAGTGCTTGCCTTGCCTGCATGAGGCCTGGGTTCAATTCCTCAGCACCACATAAGCAAAAGGAAAAAAGCCGGAAGTGGCGCTGTGGCTCAAGTGGTAGGGCACTAGCCCTGAGCTGAAGAGCTGAGGGAAAGCACCCAGGCCCAGAGTTCAGGCCCCACAACCAACAACAACAACAAAAAAACTCAAAACAACAACAACAACAACAAAATGCCACATGAAGTGCAGGGTGTATAGCTCCAGTGAGTGCTTCTGAGCATGCAGCAAATTCTCTTCCTTCGTCTAGGGTAACATGGTGTCTTACTAACTATATGTTACCAGATCCCACAGCTCAGAGTCTGCATATTCTTCTACCTATGTAATCACTCTGCTCCAGAGACCAATTAGTTTTTCAACCCATAACATTTAGCAAGAGCTGATCATTGCACAAGTGAGAATGAGAGAAGAAATCCCCAAAGTCAATTTTAATATATCGTGTAACCAATCTATTACTGAAAAAAAATTTTTTTTAATTGTAGAAAAAACTGTCCAAGGATGAATGCTTAATTAAGTCGTGATCCTTGTAGTATGAGATTTCTAATTTTAAAAAAATGAGAGTATAGAACGATACCCCCTTCTCCATCATGGGTATGTTTGACTGTAAGCCAGGTGGAGGTGTGTGTTATGTTCAGTGTAGAGGCCTGTCTGAGAGGCTATAAATCTCTTAAGAGACTTTAAAAAGCTGGAGGAGGGCTTGAGCCCTTCAAGTTGACATTTATCAATATATTAGATGTGAAACTATATTGGAGTGGGTAAAAACAGAAATTTTTATGTTGTATAAATAAATATAATCAATTAAATATGTTCCTATTCTCATCATTCAGAGGGTTTACACTGAATAGACAACTCAAGAGGATATGAGTGCAGAGTTAGTACATTTGGGCATGTGGTTTTTGGCAAATTCCCTTATAATTCTGTCTTCTCAAAGGGATGATGTACTGATGAAACAAGGAACACATAATGAGCACTATAGCACCTGGAATACAGTCAGAACTTAAGTGTGATTCAGGAAGAACTTCCACACCAAAGACAGTAATGGAAAGTCAGCAACCTGGCATTAAAGAAAAGGAATAAAAACAAAGGAGAATACAAAATATTGATGGGAATCACTTAAACAGTAACACTGCTTTAAGTTTTTGCTTCAAAGGATTCCTTGTGTATAGGCTCGGTATAAAGTAAGAATCTCTCTGTCTTTGTCTCTGTCTCTGTGTCTGTCTGTCTGTCTGTCTGTCTGTCTGTCTGTCTGTCTGTCTGTCTGTCTCTCTCTCTCTCTCTCTCTCTCTCTCTCTCTCTCTCTCTCTCTGTTGCTCTCCAGTCAATATCTTGCTTTATAACCTAGAATTCATAGATTCATAGAATTCATGATTCCAGCCTATACCTCCCTTCAAAATTCTTTTTAAAAACCTATGAAAACAATCTGACTGGATATAAATTAAACAGTGATCACAAAATTAGTTTTAGTGAATCAGAAAGTCTGATGTTTGCTAGTTATAACCATTTCATATGACGTTCTCCTAAAAAAGTATTTCTTATGTGAATAACTTATTTTTCTTTCTTATAATGAAACCTCTGGGGTCTAACTCCACCATCAAAGTTAGAATATTTTCATTCAATTAACTTGAATTATGTAATGTGAAAATGAGTGATGGGTAAGAGTCTGATGGCCAATGTAATTCTGGTGAGAAATTATATTTCACACATTCGTTTATTTAGTTAGAATTTTCCTTGGGTAATAAAAAATACTATTTTATAGAAATTAGTTGTATCTAACCTCACACATACAGTCATAAATGACTCTTGCAAATCCCACACTCTGAGTGATGGTGACAAATCTCCCAGAAAGTAATTTTATAGCGAAACAGAACTATCCTAGCCCTACTGAGCATGCGTTGTTTTGCACAGTCAAAGGTTCCAGATAGCTGCTCTAAAATAGCCAAATAGCAAATGCTTTAACTATTTGAATTGGAACGTTTTCTAATTGCGTCATACACATTTTTATTAAGCAGATCATATATGTATGATGACCAAACTTTATGAATGACTCAGTGTATCCCTCTGTGGCCCTGATGCCAATGAATCAGATCTAGATCTCAGTCTTTGGATTACTCCTTCCATGTCACTTACGTGTTCACTTTTCTCTTATGGAATAGTTACAAGCAGATGGACAATAATTCCCAATTATCTTGCCATGGGGCACAGACTGGCCAAGAATACTATCCTGATCAATAAAGACAAAGGTTTCTCAAGGTAGCTGAAATGGTCACCTTTTCCTCTGTTTTTAATCTGCCTCTGTTCAGAGGTCCTCCATGAGTTGCCACTGTCAAACATTGCTGGACAAGGAAAGGAACTCCGAACCCTGGCTTTGGGATCATGGCATAGCGATCATGGTTCTTGTTCTTCACAGTCACTTGAATGTGTTTTGAAAGTCTGAGGGGCTATCACTCAAAATGACCAGAGTGCACATTCCTTGTGTAAGTTTTCTCCTCTAAGATCTAGCAAAGCAGGAGTGCAGAAACAGAAGCAGTATATTAACACTTGTCTTGATGGCTGTCATGGCTACATTAACTTCTATCATAAACACATAGGGAAGGAAGAACAATTAAAATATCTGTCTTTTTTTTTTTTAAGGGATGTAGAGCAGAGTTTGGAAGACTTTGACAGATGGGCCAAATCTTACCACTCCTGGGTTCAGAATGGGTGATATTTATATACTTATATAGTTGGAAAAAAAAAAACAGAATGAGATTTCAGGTAAGTGAAAATCACATGAAATTCAAATTCCAGTGTTCACAAATAAAGTTGGAGTAGAGCCACATCCACTCGTTTGTGTATCTATAGCTACTGCTCTGCTACTTCAGGGTAGGGTAGCTGTGACAGAAGCCATATGGCTTACAAACGCTAAAATGTTTACCAGTTGGTTTTTGGCAGAAAATTTTGCTGACCACTGGTCTGAAAGAAAAAAAAAATCCCTGTGTTGTCTGCCTAGAAGTCTCTTTAGCATTATTTTCATGCTTGTATCAGCCCACCCACTCTGGTAAACAATGGTGAAGAAATATACGTGCATGCATGTGTTTATGTGTGTGGGCACCAAGTAGTTAAAATACTTAGTTGAATAAATACTCAAGTATTTATGAATATGTGAATACAATTCTCAGGCTGAATACTACACAGTATGATACTGATGGCTATAATGTATCCTTTCAAAAGGATAGTGTACTTAAATCTTGTCAGATATTTTAATATATTTCAATTTTTGTCAACTTTCCCCCAGTCAACCACAGTATTCACAACTTGCTAAGGCAAGGAGAAGGGGCAAGAATGACTAAGTAGACACATTTTGACTACTGATACAGAACTGTTTTAAAAAGGCAATTGCATTAGCCCATTTTTTGTTATTATAATAAAGATGATTGTGCTGAGTAATTGGTAAGTAAAATAAATTTGGACAAATGAAGAGAAGAAGGGGGTAGAATACAGTCCAAAATTCAATGTACATCTTTCAAAATTAAGAACAGTGGGTTGGGAGGGGTGGGTGAGAATGTTGAAAGGGGTGACTTTGGTCAGGACACACTGTATCCATAAACTTGTTCCATGACAGCTCCTTTGTACAGCTACTTTAAGACAATACATAAAACAATAAAAGATTTCTTTTGGCTCACGGCTCAGAGCCAAGGTCAATGTCCTGAATACAATAACAGCTTTCTTGCTGGCACAGTCCTGGGGTAGTTCAGGTATTCCATATGGAAAGATAGAGAACACACATACAGGTGAGTGTGCACGTGTGCACACACGCATGCATGTGTTTGTGTGTGTGTGTGTGTGTGTGTGTGTGTGTGTGTGCGCGCGCGCGCATGTTCTTGTCTCTCTTTCTCTTATAAAACCACCAGTATTTAATCATGGGGCTCTACCTCATTACCCCCTACAGGCCCAACTTCAAACATCAAAATTGTTTCCACCCTTTCAGTTCTTCACAATCAGGAATAAATTTCAACATTTGGGGATGAGGGATATAGCTCAAATGATGTAACATCTGACTGGCAAGCTTAGGCCCTGAGTTCAAACCCTAGTGTTGTGGGGAAAAAAAAATCAACATGTATAACCTTAGAGAACATATTCAAGTACTGTCTAAACAAGTATCATTCAAGTATACTAAACAAGTATCTTATTGTGAGACAGTGGTTTTGAAAATCCTGAGCATTTAAAAAAATTTCGTATCTTCCCCTTCACATCTTTAAAATGATGTCTATGTGACTTTGGGGTCATGACAAGTTAAGGAAAGACCTTAGAAAAGGAATAAGGCAAGGGATGTTCATGACCTTAGAGAAAAGACAAATTTTTTCCCCCGCTGCCCCAATAGGGTTGGGTAATAGAAGAGGTAGAAATTTGAGAGGCAATGAGAGGAAGTGTGTTAGCATTTTGAAGCAGTCTAGGGTGTGTGTGTGTGTGTGTGTGTGTGTGCACGCGCGCGCGCGCGCATGCACACACGTGTGCTGGGGACATTGGTGAGAGGTCTGGAGAAACATGAAAGACAGCTGACTGAGTTGGTGGGCCGGGTGACCATGCTCAGGGTGATGTACTCTGTCGCAGTGACCAGAAGTCAATGACTCTTTACAGACTAGATCTGAGGCAGAGATTTTGGCAGGAGAGAAATAGTGATAGCTTAGGAGGGACCAGTTCCGAAGGATGATAGGCTCTTTCCTACCAAGAGTAGCCTAGAGAGTAAAAGCAAGGGCTTGCAAGGCATAGGCTCTTTCTGTGGAATCTTCTCAGAAGCTTTGGTCAGGCCCTGCTAGGCCCTGCTACAGGCAATCCTGAGGAGCCAGGGAGCAGAGGTGTATTCCATGTGCCCTGCCCGCTCATGCTGAGGGGAGCTACAGTCTACTCCTGTACTCAAAGGGATGGACCAGTGGTCCAGCTGTGATAGAGATGAGCTTGGAGCAAATGGAATAAATACTTCCAAGGTAGCTGCCTTAAATGAGCCAGATATATATTTAATCAACTTCTTTCATTCTAAGCGTGAGCTCCATTCACTTTCACCAAATATGCATGCCTACTGAAGTAAAGACAAAATCAGTTACAAAAATAAAGGCTTTTCTGAGAACATTATGAATATCAATGTGCTAAATTCAATATTCGTTTTCCATTCAAATGTTGTGATACAGTGACTTGGAAACATTTCTATTATACCACTCAGAAAGATATTTCACATACCACCAAGAAGACATATAATAACATACATACCTGATGTAAAATATTAGGAAGTCAAACTGCATTTACTATGTGTGAGGTGCCTGTCATTTTTATCCTTTTACAAATACCATCCTTGTCCTACTTAATCAGAAGGACACTGGTTCCTTTTTGAATTGACTTCTTGGCCTATCTGACATGTGGTGACCTATAACTTGAAATATAATGTCCTCAAGGCCTAATGAGGTGAGTGTAACATTTGTCCCTTCATGATAGCTTCAATGGCAGCTGCTGCATTTTCATGTCATTTTGTTTTGGTCACTTCACTGGCCCTCATTTGCAAGAATGTCATTGTTTTTCTCAAGCTCTCTCCAAGGTATTTACTGTCGTGGTCAAAATATTTTCAGTTATATGTGATCTAAATCCAACTCACTTTTGGCTTAAGCCAATCTTATATAATGGCCTGGATCTGGCTAGCTTCAAGCCCAGCAGGGCCAGGAACTTAAGCAAGTTAGGATCCATCTCTTATATTTCTCTTGCTCTAGAAGTTAGCACCATTCTATTAGGATCATGTCTTTGACTTTCTCTAGTGAACATCCAACAGATTACAACTGAAGAGGAAGAGAAAGCTTTCTCCTAGTCATGACTTTCTATCAAGCCTCATGGGAAGATTCTCATTCTTGAGCCGTTTGCTTACCTTATGTAAGTCCAGGCACTCCTTGGCCAGGATGGAATATCATGACTGACAGCCCCCTCAGGCTCAAATTGAATAGGGACAGTGGAGTGCTGTTATCGAAAGTGAGTGTTCTGCTCAGACAAGGAGAAAAATTAAGGAAGACATAAATAACTAAGAATATAGAGCGTATATAGGTGTTAAATCATTTTCTTATCAATAAAATACATTTTATGCCAGACATTTTAGTACTTATTAAAAAAGACAAGAGAAAGAGTGTAACATATATAAACCAAAGACGGACTGAATCCTAGATTTTGCCATACTAAATTAGAATAGTGCTGTAGATAGACAAAACCATGGTAGCCACTTTAAGCACAGTTTAAGTGGAGAAAATTAAGATGTCAAAGATGAATTTTCTTTTTGAGTTTAATTATAAGTAGTTATGGAAGAGTGTGAAGTAGGAGTTATTACAGAATGACTGAACAAAGTCAGAGGGCAGAGCATGGAAAGTGGAAAGGAACTGCAGGAGTCAAATGAATGTTAGGTTTCAATACTGATGCTGTTGTGAAGATAGTACAGTTGGCTATTTGCTGGAGGACTCCTTAACACTCAGTTCCATTTCTGCACTGCCTGTTTGATTGTATCTGCTACCCCCATTATGTTTGCTATGTCCTTTAAATATCTCACAGTAGGCATTTACAAGCCAAGGTCAAGTGTACATTCTGCATTGCGGAGACAGAGGAAATGTAGTTGACCCTTAAGGTGAAATCAAGACTTTTGCCTCACTGGCTCCTTATGTTACACATAAGAGTTAAATAAACAGACTACTGAAAATGAAAGAATAAAACAAAAAGAAAAAAAAAGATACCTTTGTCAGCAATTATCTAAGTGTTTCCAAATTAACTGTATGTGATTTATAAACTTTAAAGGTGACATGCAGACTTTCAAAATATTCTATTATGGCTGGTAAAAGTGAGGAGAATAAGAAGACAGAAATAAGACAAGAATCCTCTGTGTTTTCCTTCTCCTCTAGAAAAGAACACATGGCTTCTAAACAGCATCTTACCATTTTTCCAGGGTCAATTCACTTTTCCTGTGGCTCTAAGCCCTGCTGAAAGCCAGCTCCTTTGGGAGCCCCAGGAATTGGGGCTGGCCTCTTTTCAGTCTCAGAGCACTCAGAAGGAAATGCCCCTTGCTGAGAAAGGGGTGGCGTCGGGGGAGAACCCATCTACTGGTCAAGGAAGTTTCAATTAAATAGGGATGCCAATTAATTTAATTTATATGTCTTCATGAAAAATGTCCTTCTATTATACATTCACTGGCAGGATGCCAGGGCCCAGGTTAATAAATTACATCTCTACTGACATAATATGGAATCACAGACTAATCAGATACTTATTAAATGCCCACCTGTGCTTGAGGCTCTACTGTGGAGAAATCCAGCTGAAATAAGGGCTGTCCAGCAGGGAATGTCCTGTGCTGTGGTCATCTGACCCCTCACGCTTTTCCTCCTGTCTTCTAGCTAGCTGTCTCAGGAGAACAACTCCAAATATGAATAATCAACCTTCAATTGCCAGTCATTATGAATGAGCCTATTTAATGAATAAGGGAATGAATGATGGGAAACCGTAACTACTCTATTCAAATGAATCAGGGAATAAGCCTATTCTGGTCAGCAGGAACCTTGTCATACTCATTCAACTATAGATTCAGATCAGCTGCTGGTGGGGTGGGTAATAAAACCCACCAGTTGTGGAACTCCAATTCTGGGCTCAATTTTTGTGTTTTAGTTTTCATCCTTAGGGCAATCCTTCAAGGTGGTCATTAGTTGCTCTCATCTTCATTTGAGGTATTTGGAAGCTGCAGGTAAGTAAGTGAAAATGACCTTACTCAGGGTCAAGAGAGGCACACTGAAACCCAGCCTCAATTGACTCAAAATCCGAATATCCTCTCCACGGTGCTGGGCCGTTTTCTCTGTCATTGCCCTCTGCTCTTTCCACAAGCATCACCATCGTCTCCATGGGAGATGAGCAGACGACTGATTATTTCAGACATGTCACACTGAATGTTTCAATTTGATCACCAAGAGTTGACTTTTCTATTGCTTTTGTTCTGAAAGCTCAACCTCATCTCCTCTGCTGCAGCTCTGTACAGCTGTGAAAACATATCATTAAATAGCAACATGTTTTCAACCAGTTGTGCATTGTTTGCAGTCATTTATTCAACATTTGCTAAGTCCTTTTAGGTGTCAGCTAATCTGCCAGGCTCCAAGACAGAGTAATGAAACAGGCGGCGAGGTTAACACAGAAGACAGACACCTTAGCATGAATTTACAGTGTAGAGTGCATGCTACCGAATTACTAAAGCAGTCATTTGTCATTTATCCATTCATTCATTGTTAGACAACAGGACCACTGTACCATTTTTGAACTAGTGCGAGAAAAAGCAATGGATACCACCAGCCTGCATCTGCTCCTCCCTCACATCTCTTCCCTTCTTTGAATCCATCCCATGTTGCTGACATTACGGGGATACACGCTTGGACACCTCAACTTGCATGTACAAATTTGTACCTCCTGCTTGCAAAGCCCTTACAACAAAGCCCTGTTGACTTGTAAAAAGCAACTTTGGGTCTGTTTGAGTAGGGAGGGGCTGGAATCAGGGCCTGATGCATATGCCTGGGTATATACCTTTAGCTCTATTCACTCCTTTCCCAGTGGGTAAGGACCAAGACAGAGGAGAGCCAGACGGGCTCAGAAGGTGCTCCATGGCTCAGCACCACTGCACCAACCGGGAGCTTGGTAGAAATGCAGAACCTCAGGCCTCCACATAGGTGCTATGAATCAAAGCTTGTGATTTAACACAATCCTAAGTGGATCCAGTACACACTAAAGGCTCTATGTCTAATCCCCTCTTTTTATAAATGAAGACAGCGAGGAGAGCCAATGCTTGGACAGAGGGGGCAGGGGCTGGTGCAGGGCCAAGTTGCCTGTGTGTAAGAATTGTACTTCCATACATCCTTGAGGTTCACTAGTCTCACATGGTGGCAATTAGGTGCTAAAGCAAATTTGAGGGGGAAAAGTATCTTCCAAATAATTCAGATTAACAGCAGTCTGGAAGAAAAGATCTATAGAGAGTGACCCAAGGAAGAGATTCATTAAGTCACTAGGAAGTAATTAAAGTTAGTGATAACAAATTATTCCAGAGAAGGAATTAATGAAGTGTCAAGGATTTCTTTTTTCATGTGGTCTCTGGGTCCAATGCAAATAAGCTGAAACACACTTCCATTCCCAAAGTGAGTCATCCTCTTACCTTTTGAAAGGCATTTTGGTTTGGCTTTCTCTTCCGTTTCTCTTACTATTCTTTGGTCCTCATCCCTTTATGATATATCTATTAAAATTTTAAAAATTTTTTTCCTGTTATTTGCTTTACTCAAAGCATTTTGCTCCAAAACATATAAAGCAGAGAGCAGTGAGCAAAACAAATAGATAGAAGTATGGTACAGTACCTACTTCAAGAGATTATGTCATGGCAGAGTAGTGAGTCCTGTAGATTAAAAAGTAATTATGGAATGGAGGTATAGCTCAGTGATGCAGCTTATATTAAGCATCTACAAGGCCCCGGGTTCAAGCTGCAGCCCCCTCCAAGCACCATCAAAAAGTATGGAATTTTTTTCATGCATAAAGCAGAATGTATTTCCATTATATAAGTTCCTTCTTCCCAGTTGCAATTATCAATCTGTTGCCAGTCATATTGTATTTTCATATATCCCATCTTCTCCTCTCTGCTTCTCTTCTTTTACCTCTTTCCTTTCTTCCCCTCTCTCCTCCTCTCTCCCACCCCACTCCTCTAGTGTTTATTAAAGCAAATCTCAGACATCATATCATTTAACTCATTTATTACTAAATTTCCTAAAGGCAAGGTCACAAGAGAGAGATGGCTGGCCAAATGATTTCTTGTGATTGTGTTCTTCACCCAAATAGGGAATGGTGTTACTTGAGATATTAAAAAACTGACATGGGTAAAACCTCTACATAATACTTCAGATTTAGAGATTTTTATCTTCTAGCTCCATGAACTTCTCTGAGGACTTTAAACTCTTATTATGTAAGCAGTTTAATAAAATAGTAGAAACTTTTGATGTTTATAAACCTAAAAGGAGATGTATATATTCTTATTCTTGACAGTTAAAGTTTGAAGAAATTTTCTTCTACGACTAGAAACCAGACACATATTTCCCCTTGCCCGGACACCTCTCCCTCCCCCCCACCCCCACCCCCCATTCCTCTCTCTCTCCTGCCGTGTTAGACTGGTTCTAAAGTCGTCTGGATCCGGATCTTGATAGGGAAGCATGATCTCACAATTTGGAATATCAGCTAATTTGGAGGTTTGGTTATTTTCTATTCACAAAGATCATCCAACTAAATTGGGTAAAATGCCCTCCAAATAAGTCAAATAGACAGGGGGAAATTACTTATAGCTGGTGTTCTAAGGACCAGAACCCCGCTGTGGCATGGAGAATGTAATTAATGGGAGGTGAGTGCCAACAAATCACTCCTTAAAATATTAATGCTATCAAAGAACAGCTGGATAATGAGAGAAACCTGACCCGTGGGGGAATAGCTAAGGTAGCTATAGCTGCTGTACAGTACTGTGCAGTTGTGATGTAATGAAATTCCTCTAAATCATTAGGAGGTGTGGTTCTGGGAAAGTTATTAGCAGTGAGCATGTCTTTGAATTCCGCCATCTTATTATGATCATTGTATCTCACTTTTTTTATATACTATGGTTCTAAAAGACTTTCCCCTTTATTGCTCAGGATGTATTCATAATCTAAACAATGTTTCTTTTTTTTTTTTAAGCCATCTAGACTCTGTGTGTGTGTGTGTGTGTGTGTGTGTGTGTGTGTATGTGTGTGTGTGTGTGTGTGTGTGTGTACTGGGACTTGAACTCAGGATCATAGCAGGTTTTTTTAGGTTTTTCACTCAAGACTAGGGTTCTACCATTTCAGCCATAGTTACAATTCTGGCTTTTATTTGTCAATTGGAGACTTTCCTGTCCCAGCTGGCTTCAAACTGTGAGCCTAGATCTCAGCTTCTTAAATAGCTAGGATTATATGTATAAGCCACCCACCCACTTACCCAATTTCCTGGCTAACTTTTGTTCTTTAAAGTAGCCTTTAAGACTGGCAAGAAGATTTTGGTAAATAAAAACACAGTACCCAAAAAGTTTCTGCAAAATAAACAAAAACAAAACTTCCATATGCTGAAGTTCTTGAAGTCAACTAAACTATGCCATTATTTGTTGGCCCAAACTTAATTTGCTTTTAGTTAAATAGCTGATTAGCTCACCGTTTTCCCAAGAAATATCTATTTTTAGGACAGCATTAAAAGTTAAATATTTACACAGTCCTGCTTCATGTGTGCCATGTTGGATTATTTGCTTTTACAGTCATAATTAAATGGCGATCTCAGTATTTAAGATTAGGAATCAGAAGTCATTCTTTACTTGGAAGGTAATTTAGATTTCTTTTTTAAAAGAAATCGTTTTATTGTGTATTAACCAAAAGTTTTGTTTTGTTTTGTTTTTTCCTTTCTTTTCTCGAAGCAACTGTGACAATCAGGCAGCGGTGGGTGTAACGAATGGTCTCCACTGCGCACTTGTGTTGCTGGTGCCCTGTCTGCTTTGTTTCTTTTGTGTCGCTCAACTTGCCAACATCTAAATCAATGACACGGGTATTCAGCGTGTTTGACAAATCGGCAGAGATACGAGGAGCGCACACATACCGATCAACGATGAGAGGAAGTGCAGGCTGCAGTAAAAATAAATTCTTGACTTTCGCTCTGGTTTCACATAACACCGGTTTCACAAGGCCCTCGCCCCTCAAAAGCAGCTGTGCCCCCCTGAAAATAGCACACAGGGGACACATCATTGAAATGAATGTGTTTCTTTGCCCGCACAGAAGTTCAGATCTGCTCCATTATCATTAATTTTGTTCTTTTATTTCCTCTGCGCGGGGGTGAGCGGAGGAGTCCGGCTCTTTGAGGTTTTCGCAAGCTGGCTCTGAGTGGCGGGAGGTGACCTGCAATTCTTCACCGAGTTTAGGGACAGGGGGTGGGGGGCAGAGACCGAGCCCGCGTGTCGTATACTTGTGGAAACGCGATGGAAAGTTCGGCGCGAATGTTGGCGATCTCCTAAAATAAAATTAAAAACATAACAAAAGAAAAATCATGTTATCCAAACCAAACCCCCAGAATCAGGGTCCCAGGAACGAACCTCGGTCTGCGCCCTATCACGACAGACGATTCAACAAACTTGAGCTTCTACGCCGTTTCCTTAAATTAAAAAAAGAAATCCGTAAAAGCAAAGCCGGCGTGTCCACTCGCGAGCCAACGCGCGTGGACAGATGCAGGGATCCCGAGGGTCCTCAACTTCCCCTTCCTTCTGCAGAGTTTTCCGGGTGCTTCCAGAACCAGGGTGGGGAGTGATCCCTCAGGTGGGGAGCCACGTGGTGGGGGCGCGCGTTGGGGATGGGGGGGGGGCACCCGCACCCGGGCTGCGTCCCGCTGCGCCCCGGAGGGCGGACTCTTTCTAACCCTCACTGCCTCCTCCTCCCTCTTCCCTTTTTAAGCCAGAGGCGCGCGCAGAGCTGTCAGCCACCGGCGGCGGCGGCGAGACCTTCCTTGGTCGCTCCCGGGCCCCGATGACAGACCGGGGTGGGGGCTGAGTGGCAGGGGGTGGGAGGGGTGGGGAGCCCGCACGTGGGGCTCCAGTTCTTCCTTTGGGTTCCACTTGGGACCTGGTGACAGCCTTAAGTGGTCGTTGCGCGGCCCTGGTGGCGGCGGACTCGGGGCTCCCCTGGCTCCTGGAGCGCGATGAGCTGGGCGGAGGGCGGCCGCGGCGGCCCGCGCAGCCCCTCCGCGGGCGCCTCCCGCGCGCCTTCGCCAGGTCGCCCCCGCGCACCACGCTGACCCCCGGCCTCCCCGGTCCCTGTTAACCCACGTGGCAGCGACTTGCTCCGTGCCTCGGGAAGAGGCGGAACCGTGGTGCCCAGGATCCCGGGCTCAGCCCTTGGATCTCCAGCCGTGCGCCCCTTCCGGCAGCCCGAGGCGACCCGGGGCGATGGGGGCGCTGCTGGCGCTCTGCCTTCTCTTGGGCTGGCAGCGCTGGGACCTCGCGGGCGCACAGCAGCCCGGGGAATACTGCCACGGCTGGGTGGACGTGCAGGGCAACTACCACGAGGGGTTCCAGTGCCCGGAAGACTTCGACACGCTGGATGCCACCATCTGCTGCGGCTCCTGTGCGCTCCGTTACTGCTGCGCTGCCGCCGACGCCAGGCTGGAGCAGGGCGGCTGCACCAACGATCGTGGCGAACTGGAGCACCCCGGAATCACGGCGCGTAAGTGCGGGACCCCAGGGGGCAGGCCCTCGTCCCCGCGCGTGGGTCTATGCGCAGAGAGGACGCAGCTGGGAAGAGGGGATCAGGGGAAGAGTGGGTGGTCGATCGCATTGCAAGCAAGCGGAACCCCCTCATTCCTTTGCGTTCTGGCTCCCCACGCGTCACACGCGGTCTCCCCTAGGCAGCCCCAGAAGAGGTTTGCCGGGCTTGCTCCTGCCTGTTGGCTCTGGGGCGGACAGCTGGAGCGCCCGAGAACAGACCCATGGGGCAGCTCTACTCGAAATCTTGGGATCTCAAGGGGCGCCGCCATTGCACCCCATGGCGCTTCTCGATCACTTCGGAAGTCCCGGGAAGTGCGGATGGCGGCGGGAGAGAGGGTGTACCTTTACAAGAGCTCATCTCTGGCGAAGATGGGCTTCGGGGCTAAGGAACTTCAGTCACTCGTATCTACTTTTCCTTTTTTCTTTTCGTCTCTTGGGTGGCGGTCCCACTCTCCCCACTTCCTTTCATTTCTCCGCATCGAATTACCCTTCCCACCCCCCCCAAAACTGTCACGCTATTCAGAAGTACCCAGATCTTGACGTGTGTGGGGGGCGAGGGGGAGGGAAGGTGGTGATGGTACGAAACCAGGGTCGCAGGGGCTTCCTCACGCTCTTTTCTCACATCGGAAAATGTGGGTCAAATTTCCGATCACTTAAGAGCTGAATAAATCAGACCCCAGCAGAGGAAATTTACACCTTGGGAAAAAAAGTTTTCCACCTGAATCCAAACACCAGGGAAACCTCTTAGCGCTGGAGGCGATGGTTTTATGGCCTGGAAATCGGAGATGCAGGAGAAGTTGGTGACTCCTGGGTACCCCAGAGCACAGCAAAGACCTTTTGGAGGACTACGGAAGATTCGCGGGCGGGGGGGGGGGGGGAGACTGGAGAAAGTGAAGAGATCGCGAATGGTGCTCTAAACCCCGTTCCCCAAACTGATAACCCAGAGGGAAGGGTGGTCTGGTTCCCGGCCCCCCCCCCCCCCCCGCCACCATGGCACCATTAAATTCTCCTGTATTTAATTTGGGGGAGGGGAGTGTCAGTTTCTGATCTGGAGGAATTTGGGAGGTAGTTTCAGTGGAAAGCCGGGGACTCTAGGCCATCTTGGCCCATTAGATTCTTCTCTCTGCACCCTCCCTGCTTGTTTGCCTTGGGGGACCCAGTTCCTGTCTGTTGGGTATACCATCTACTCACCCCAGGATGCCAAAGGAAAGGGTCAGCCTGCTCACTCACTGGAGCCTGGGATCCACCAAACACTGCATGGACGGTAACTTTGTCCCTGGCCAGGAGTGTAACTTCTGTTAAGGTACTTAACTGCTCCGGGTCTCCTCTCAATTTCAAACAGGCATACTGCTCTCATAGGAGTTACTGTGTTGCTTAGTTAAGTGGATGAAAGTTAGCCCGGTGCTCAGAGTGCTGTTCTCGGTCACTTTTGCTGGTCTTTCCAGGTCAGTGTTATTTGCACAAGAAAGTAGGTCACTGAACACCTTGCACCTAGGAGATTGAGAGTTACCTGTCTCATCATGGCAGCTTCTTTGGGAAAATAATAGCTAATAAAAACCAAAAACCAAAACCAAAAACCCAAACAGATTTCCACATTGGGAAAAGAGAATTGTCTATCTCACAGGGTCTCTGTGGGAATCAAATTGGATAAAGCAAAAATAAGTCAGGCACACAGTAAGGCTTTAATCATGTAGACTTTCTATCTACTACATCCAAGATGGAGGTTGTATTCCCATGTGGTTCTGGAGGGGGTGGAGGGGCAAACCTGAACAACTGCTTATGATAACTCTTGGGTGGCAGATTTTATGTCTGTCTTGGAGAGAGATAAGGGAAATGAAGTCTCTTCTGGCCGAGAGATGCTCTTAGGAAATGTCTGGGCCACCAACAGCAAGAATTGCATCATTATCAAAACTCCAGCTTGACTTTGCCAGACTTTGGATGGGAATTCAGAGACAGAGGTATGGCAGTTGGAGTAGCACCCCAAATCGTTGCTGGAAAGAAGCAACCACAGCTGACAAGTTGCAATGTAGTAGGAGACATGCTAAATTAGGGCCCACTGTGGATTTCTTTATACTGTTCTTTCTAGAACCTCATAAAATCCCGGGGGTCTCACTTAATAACCCAGTCTCTCTGCTTAGATGGGAGATTCTTGGGCCGGAGATGGATTGTCAGCTTAAGAGATGGGTCAAAGTCCTAAGTGCCCTACCGTGATAAAACTACTAAAACTTGGATTTAAACCTCAAGTTATAGTGACCCTCGAAACTCACCCTGTTCCTCCAGCTCATGAACAGGAGGAAAGATTCTGTTCTTTTCTGACTTCCAGATGTGCAATAAGATGGCTAATTGCTACCAGAGGCTACAGTATCAGTTTGCTTTTCTCCCTGCTAGAAGTAGCATGCTAGAAGTAGCATGAACATTTAATCATCGTGGTTTGCACTTTGGAGATTAGCAGTAGTGAGCTTTGAAAAGTTGAGCTGACAAAAGTGGTAAAAAAGAGTCTTTTACCTCTCACCCCTACCTCTGCCCAAGCAGAGACTGGAAATTAGGAAACTCTGCTCCAAGCTTCTGTGATTGTCTGCTTTTGCCTTTTAGAGCCTGTCTACGTCCCCTTCCTGATCGTCGGCTCCATCTTCATTGCCTTCATCATCCTGGGCTCTTTAGTGGCTATTTATTGTTGCACCTGTTTGAGACCCAAGGAGCCTTCGCAGCAGCCCATCCGCTTCTCGCTCCGCAGCTATCAGACAGAAACTTTGCCCATGATCTTGACCTCCACAAGCCTCAGAGCACCGTCCAGACAGTCCAGCACAGCCACCAGCTCCAGCTCCACAGGCGGCTCCATCCGCAGATTCTCCTTTGCCAGGGCTGAGCCAGGCTGCCTGGTACCTTCCTCACCCCCACCGTATACCACGGGCCACCCAATACACCTGACCCAGCCGTCTGGTTTTCTGGTGTCACCCCAATATTTTGCTTACCCCCTCCAGCAGGAGCCCCCACTGCCTGGGAAAAGCTGTCCAGACTTCAGTTCCAGTTGACAGGCCATGGAAAGAAATCTGTGATGTAGTCAAATGTCAGACAGTTGCTGTGGCCATACTCATTTCTGAAGAAATTTCTCTGCAACAGAATGCTAGATGTCCTGTTCTGTTCTAAAGGTTCCTGCCTCCAACAGAGAAAGTCTGGCTTTGAAAACATGATGACCCTTACATTGCAATTTATGCTACTTTTATTCAAAATAAGCAGCAGTTTGACTTTCAGTTTGCAATTGGCTGACAGAATTGTGGGGACAATTCAGTTATACTGCCTAGAAAAGGCCTCTGAGTTCCTTTTCTTGTGTTTCTTGAGTTATAATACAAGCATATTCATAAATATGGAGGGAAAATACCTAATAGTAATTGTAAAGGCTCACTTAAAAATTAACTATTAAATAAACTTTTGGGGACAGTGAGCCACCTATTTATAATTCTGAGAGTAACCTAACCTTGAATAATATTAGTATGATAAGAACAGCTACTTTCCAAACTAATAACTGAATTTTGTTAAAGAGTTTCCTCTTTTCAGAATACAATGTTTCAGTAGCCACATGGGAAGTTTTAAGTTTTAAGACATTCATTGTAACACATTCTATATAAAAATCACTTCCCCCACACACCTGAGGGAATATTTATTGCAGACTTTTTGTCTTAAAACACTTGTTTGTAAAACGAGTAATGTATAAATGTAAAGACTTGTAATTTAATGTATTTACCACATTGACGGTACTAATTATTTAGTGGTTACACTGTAATTTTTATGTTAAGAACTGTGATGATTAAAGTCCAGCTATTGGTAGAACCATTTGTAAGATTATGAATGGCAGGTACCACTGAATTCCATGTCTGATGGCCATGTATTTGCGCACATTTCCTGCTGGGTTTAGAATAAATAAAGTGTTGTACGTTTTCATGAACTCCTTTGTAGATTTGAAATCAGAATCCTTTGTTTTATCCCCTTAGTGATAATTCTTTGCCATCCAGTCAATAAAAGGAAATGTCTTTACTTAACACACACTTCATACTTTGAAATTAGAGGAAATATTTTCTGCATCAGGGCTCGTGAAAGCAGCAAGGAGGTAAATTTTTACAGTGATCTCAGACTGTGGGTTACATACAACCCTCAGATGTGTCATTTGGCCTGTAGAGTTTAAACATCTGGACATTTCTCATAAGAATCAAGACTTCTGACTTCTTGTGATACACAGAAGATAGAAATGGCCAGGAGTCCTTCATGGCCATGGGGACAGAGGGTGTCTACCATTTGCCAGCCTCCTGCTTGGTCTTTATCACCTGGCCTATCTCTTTGCAGTTTTCTTACCTAGCTCCATGAAGTGGCTTGGAAACCCAGCTTATCAAAATTCCTGTCATAGGTTACCCTCAAGAGTTCAGCCTTAAGGTAGAATTTGGGCCTCAGAAAGCTGATTGGTGTCCATGTTTTATTTTCCAGCTGGGGAAATCCTTAGAAAGACATTAAACCTTTTCCAGGAAGCCTGTGAGGGATGCTGACTTCTAGTGGGTTTTCTCCCATATCTGAAAGGGCAACCCTGCTTACTCAAAATAATGAAACAAACAGTGAGTAGAAAAGGATGTTTGTGGTCCTGCTCTAGGACATACTCCTGTAATATCTGACTGATTTTATTTATATGGCCTCTATGCTGTTCCTTTTCTAGTTTGAGGTTAACCTCTATTGAGCTTTTAGATCAGCTACACCCTTGTTTAAGTACCTGCATGTATTAACTCACTCACTCCTCCAACCAGTCCCCAACAGGGAGGTGCTGTAATTTCTGTTTTATAGATTTGGAAACAGAGGCACAAAAGAATGTTTCAACCTACTGCTGGAGGCTCCACAGCTACTTAATACTGGAGTTGGCATGCCAACATCACATGTCAGGGGATCGCCTGCCTCAGCCTCTCTGGTGCTGAGATTACAGGCATTTGATAATACGTGCTGTGCTATTTTGAGAGTTGGACCCAAGTTCATCATTCATTGGAGATTTCAAAAGCAAGAGGGCCAGTCTTCAAAGTGGTGAATTCCTGTTGAGAGTCCATGAACTTTCCTTAGACTATTTTTTTTTTTTGGGTCCGGTCGTGGGGCCTGAACTCTGGGCCTGGGTGCTGTCCCTCAGCTCTTCAGCTCAAGGCTAGCGCTCTACCACTTGAGCCACAGCGCCACTTCTGGCTTTTTTTTTTTTTAATCTGCTTATGTGGTGCTGAGGAATGGAACCCAGGGCCTCATACATGCAAGGCAAGCGCTCTACCACTGAGCCACCTTCCCAGCCCCTAGACTATTTTGTAGCATCCTTTTAACTGCTTAAAATGATATTCATAGATAATGTGACACAGGATACTCATAATTTTATAAAGGCAATGTAATGTTCTGATAAAACAGGAGGAAAAAAAGGAAGATCACTAATTACACAGTGTGACAGCTTGGGTGGACTTAATGAAGGACTTAGATGCTAACCTCTTATGCAGAATCAACCATGTGACAACTCTAGTTCCAGATATATGTAGGTTTCTGAGACTGGAAACTCAAACACAGTTGCACTGTTGCTGTTAATAGAAACTTTTCAAAGTGTGATTTTCCTTTGATTTTTCCTGTTGTTGGATACCTGGAAAATTCAGTGTAAACTAAGGCAAGGCAAAAATTACTTTCTAGATCAAGCAGGAAGTGTTGTTTTTACCATTCCTAGGTAGGACACTGTAAAGTCTCTGTGCAGATGACTTCATTGTTTGTAGAGCTCTATTGTAAGAAAGATCCTCACAATGAATGTGGGCTGCACACAGGCCTGCATCTCCCAATCATTCTAACATCAATTTCCTACCCGGTTCCACGATGTCCTCCAGAGGGTAAAACTGACCCTGCTGAGATTCATGCAGATTGTCAGGTTTCTCTAATGGCTTTACCTTTATTCAGCATTCCTTACAAGAACAGCTAGTGTCTGTTAGATTAATGCTAACAACTCTCAAGGAGAGCTCATACCTGCAAATTTCCCTGCTTTAGTAGGATGTTCCGATCAATCAAATTAACTGGTTATGCATTGCTTGAGATCAGGGAGATATGGTGTACCTCATTGTAGCATGGCATTTTAATGACACCAAATCAAATCATACCCCTACATACATGGTGTGACTTTTTTGTTGTTGTTGTTGGAAGCTAAGTCGCTGTTAATGCTATGATTTATAATTTTCAGGGAACAAGTCCAGATTGCTAGACATTGTCTCAATCAACGAGCCTTAAGACTACTGTCCTTATGTATGGGTCAGGCACTTTGTGAGAGATTGAGAACACCAAGATGAATGAAATGTGAAGAAGCCACTGGAGTAGCACTATGGCTCAAAGAAGCCGCTGTCCACAATGGGCACATACAACAAATCCTTGGGATGAGTTGTTACAGGTACTTGATTAGAAGGCATGGTACCTTTCCTGTTCTCTGGGGGCTTTACTGTCAGGCAGAGGAAGATGAGTCCATGAACCAAAACTTAGCACATTATGCACTATGTGTAATCATGGTGATGATGTGCATGGGGAATGAGGATACAAATGGGTGCTAAGTCATCTTGGTGGGGCTGATCTTGGGCCTGACCTGTAAGAGGTAAGTGGGGTTTAAGTGGGGTAGGGGAGGGAAAAAAGGAGCTTTGAGGGAGAAAAGAGTTCTGGAAATAAAGAGAAGAGTAGACACGAAGTACCCATGACTCAAAAAGAACCAGGAACATTCTGAAACATTCCTCTCTGGCAGTCCAGTGGAAGCATGAAGGTAGAGAGATAAGTAGGGGCTTCCTGGAGCTCTGGAACACCAAAGTCATAATACATATAGGAAACGCAAGAAGGAATACTGATAGGTTTTACAGGGGACAGTCATTGGATGGCATCTGAATTTTAGATTAGACAGCAAAGGTCCAAGTGGATCACTTGAAATTTCCAAGCACATGCTCACAACAACCTGCCAAAACAATATAGTAGAAACATGTCTGATCGAAGCTTTTGTTGCGTTCACGAAGAATTTGAGCCCCAATACCATTGAAATATGTTTATTGTGAAGAATAGAATTGTTTTGGAAGGTACTTATTCCGGTAACTAAATAACTGTATTGAGCATCAGGAACAGTAGGGAGGGATACAACCAGTTTTGTAGACAAAGGAATCAAGGCAGAAAGGTTAAACAACAAACCGTAATGGTACAGCCCAAATTGGAATTCAGCTATCTCCTTTGCAGCTCTCTAGTCTCTATGACATTAGGTCTCTGGATATATAATACAATGGACAGAAAATCTATCGGGGGAGGAGGAATGGTTAAATGCTTAGCATTATACATACCCTATATATGCTAGGAAGTTATGATAAGTAGATTTTTGTATGATGCTAAGGAAACATGAAATGAACCATGAAAAGAAACATTTGATGATAAATGTGTTTCCCTTAACATATGAGAGACACCAGAGCGTGATTTAGTATGAATTTTGAGCCATAGTGCTTGGATTCATTTTTAGGCTCTGTCACTAAAAGAAGAATGACTTTGGGCCACTTATTCCAGTTGTTTGTTTTTTCCCCCTCATTTGTAAAATAGGAATTTTTACCAGGTAGACTGAAATCCATCAGGAATTTTCTCTCTAAAATGAGATAACAAAAAAGAAAGGAATGTGACATTTGACATTTGGTTGGGATCAGTTGATTTTTGCATCATTTATTTAGCACATGTTCAGGAAAAATAAGAATTTACAGGCATGTTAAACTATGTAGGGAACAAATTGTTAACGTATTTTATCTGTATATGGCTATCTTAAAATTGCAATTAAACATTCCTTATGAATGAAATTGTTCTGATAGAGAATTCTTTCAATTGTGAGTTCCATAGTTTGTATTTGAAAGTAAGCAAGACTGTTATGAAGTACTTCAGATTTTCCAACTATTTTTATTAGCCTACTTGTGCAATTATCCAGGTTAGGAAGACCTTTCTTCATTACTATGAAGTGACTGTGTAACTGAAATGGAAGTTTGAGGTTAGGGATTCCATAAGTGTACAAAAACAAACTTTAAATGGGGCAGTGTATTGAATTTACGGAGATACATTTCAAGTGTGCTGTTTCCTTATAGTAGTAATAGAAGGTATCTTAATTAATGTGTTCATATAAACTCAGTGTTAGTTTTAAGAGGAAGGGCACTGAGTGTGAAAATTACCATGTGAATCAGTCAACTTCTTTATAATTGTCTTGCTGTGGAGACATGTTGTCCCTGGAAGAGCAGGACAAAGGACACAAGACAGCTGAACACAAGTGGCCCAAAACAAAATCAGAGGCTTTTCATATTGTTCCTCTAGTGCCTGCTTGTAAACGAATCCTCTTCTAGTAATTTACCAAACCACAATTTTATTGATTTCACTTTTAACAAAGGACACTTTTTGAGGGGGTGGGGGGCTAGCAATACTGGGTCTGCACTCAGGCAATCCACTAGTTTGAGCCACATGCTCAGCCTATTGCGCTTTTAGTTGGAATAGTCTCACACTGAGGCTTGCTCTGGTCAGCCTGCACCAAGATCTTCCTATTGACACTTCCCACATAGTTGAGATGACAGTGGATAAGACCACACCCAGCTTTTTATTGGTTGAGATGGGGATCTTCTTAACGTTTTTGTCCAGGTTGGTCTTGAAGTTTGATCCTCCCAATTCTGCCTCCTGAGCAAGCAGGATTACAAGTGTGAGGCACCCACTCAACTTGGATACTGACTTTTGATAGAGTGAGTACTCTTATTTAGGGTGTTTGCAAATTTTTTCTTTTACCTATGGCATTGATTTTATTATGTTATGGTTAATCTTCAAATATAGATGGCCAAAATGTGGCCATTTTCTCATGACTGTAAATGGTGGGCCCTAAGAAATTCATCCCACATTAAAGGATGAAACCATAAATTTGCCATTTACTTGCAAACTGATTTGGGTATGCTATGGGAAGAATGCTGGATTTTTTCCTGACCAAAGTCAAATATTGTAATTTTCTTTAAAAAGTTATTAATTACCAAAACAGCTCCTCTTATCAAACCCGAGTTAATACATTCCATTTCATGTTTTATGGATTGAAGGGATATTTTGTATATCATTGGAATTATAGATAAAAAAGTTAAAAGACTATTCAATGGATATATCTTCCCACACTGTAATTACTACAGATTTGAAGGTTTTTATAAGTCTAAACTAACCTTCCTTCCTTCCATCCCTCCTTCCTTCCTTCCCTCCTTCCTTCCTCTCTCCCTCCCTCCCCCTTCCTCTCTCAGAAGTACTGGGGTTTGAGGGTCTTGTGCTTGTGCTTGCTAGGTAGGTGCTCTACCACTTGAGACATATCCCTTGTTCTTTTGCTTTAGTTATTTCTTAGGTAGGGTCTCCCCAGCCCCTCCCCCAAGGCCAGCCTTGGATTGCAATTCTTCTACTTATATACCCTATGTGGCTAGGGCCAAAGTTACATGCCATCATTCCTGGCTTGATTAAGCTGGGTTGGGAGTGGGGTGTCACACTAACCTTTTGTATAGACTGGCCTTGAACTGGAACTAAGCTGGGGTTTATAGGCATGAGCCATCAAGCCTGGTCTTAGAGCAATGTAACTTCTAAAACTAGCAATCAAAACGTCAACCGTTTCCTTTATGCCATGGTAAAGTTTATTTTATTTTTAATAACAATTAGAGAACAAATGTTTAAAATTTGCAATTTAAAACATGCATATTCACAAAAGGCCAATGACATGTAACACTGCATAGAAATGAGTATTCCTTTAGTAACTGTTTATAAAACACAGTGCATGAAACGTCAAGAGAAACACACCTGAGAACTACGACAATCACAGACCTAACACTCGCCATTCATGCAGCTTTACAATTTCTACAGCAGCGTCAGCAGGAATGGTTTTTCACAGAGCTAAAAATTTGTCTCTATCTTTAATGCAAACGGACGCTTTCCACTGCCTTCCAAGGCTGCCTTTTTATTTTTAACCTAATAAACTTGAAAATGTGAAAAATGAAGCTTGAGGCGGTTCAGGAACACAGCGTTTACTGCATTTATGGCTTCTATTCTAGAACCATGGGACACAAAAATATCTGCTCACATCTTGGTAAGAGCAGACTTACCTATGGAAAGTTGCTGTTAATTCAAAAGTAAGCAAATATGAAATTTAGCTTTTTTTTCCTACTTAAGCAAGATTTATTTGCTGAGAAGTTTCATGAACTTTACTAAGAAAAGGTTCTTATAGACAAGTTCACCAACGATTCAACTAAACTTGTTCAAATGATTGTTAAAAGAATCTACTTTTAAAACAAAAGTTGTGTGAAAGACCAATTAGTTTGCCCACTGAATGTTAAATTTCAGGTAGACCATGATAAAACTTTATAAGGCAGAAATAAACATCAAGATTTACAGCAGTAGCCATGCCTTGGCCTGAATCACTATGTATTAGTTCATGCAAACCATAAACCTATCGAAAACATAGCTGTTCTCATACAGAAAATAAATCAAGATGAAAAATGGAAAACATTTATTTCCTTTCCTTCCAAATTTAGCTTACATTCCAGCTTAATAGCTGTTGAAGGTTAATTAAAAATGCAGCAAAGTTTAAGTTTCACAAGTGACTTCAGTTATTTTAATGTGAGAAAAATCAGTCTATGGTGTCTTTAAGAGGCATTCTGGAAATGTCATCATTAAAAAAGCAGTTATTAGGCACTAAATTGCAGGGTGTTAACCATAAGTAATTGACAAAAAGAATCCCATAAACCTGGTTATTATGATGGGTATGGGCTGGATATTTTCTTGATAAGTTTTGTAGATGATTGTTTATAAATTAAAGATTTCATGAAGAAAAGTTTAAGACCAGGAGGAGACTACTGATTATGTAGCTCTTAAGGATACCGTGACAAATAATTTAAAAAGTATGAGTACGCAATCTATTGTGCTCCAATTAACATTCTTATTTGGAAAGAACATTTTAAATGACAGTGCATAAAATGTAAAACAAATTACCACGCAGCTTTTATATTGGATCTTTAGGAGGCTGAACTGAAAAATTAAGATATAAAACTTAATGATCAGAATAAATGCTGATTGGTTCCTTTCATTCATTTCCCCACCTGGAAATGAAGAGGAATCACTGGTTCTATAAAAGGACTATATCATTAATGTGATGTAAATGTTTAACCTTACTTAGTGGAACACACATTCACCTGCCTTGATGAGGGAGTTTTCCAGTAAGTTGGAAACACCACCAATACTGTCTCAGAAACAACACTGACTGGAGGTGGACCATGAAAATACACTTATCCCTTTAAGTTTATTCTGTTCCTGAGAAACACTGTTTTCCTGCTAATAAATCCTACCAGATAACATCTTTCTGTGTGCAAGTATACCAATAGATTTTTATATGTATATATAAAATATTTAGAAAGTCCATACAATACTATATCATATTCCAACATTAAAGAAGTAACTGCCAGCTTTTCAATGCTAGAGAAATGAAGATTTTTTTTCCTACTCTAAGGAGTATTTTCTGAATTGTAAACATTGTAAAAGTGACCATGATATTTGCTGGAGTCCCTAAAAGGAAACTGGTAATTGAAGAGTTTGTGTCTTTTTGTTCAAAAATGCATGTTAAAAGTCACTCTGGCCAGGAGCCAGTGGCTCACGCCTATACTCCTAGCTACTCAGGAGGCTGAGATCTGAGGGTTATGGTTTAAAGCCAGCCTGGGCAGGAAAAGTCTTTGAGACTCTTATCTCCAATTAACTACTCTCACCCTACAAAAACAAAACAAAACAAAACAAAACACATAGCCAGAAATGGAGCTGTGGCTCAAAATGGTACAGCTTTGATTTCAAAGTTCAGAGACAGTGTCCAGTAGAGTTCAAGCCCCAGGACTGGCACCAAAAAAAAAAAAAGGTCACTCTGACTGGTTGGTTTTCTGAGTCCTGGTAAACCACACATTATCTCTGCCCCTTCCCCCCAATTCAGGAAGGATAAAAATTTGGAGCATTTTCTTCTCATTTCTATAAAGTCACTGTAATTACAGTGCTATATTTTCCAAGTGGTGACTCCCTTACCCTATTCCACATATCCCAACCTAAGAAGCAAAGATTATTAACTCAATGTTGATAATTCAGAAATATAGCTCCATGGGATACAATGGCATAAACAGTACATTTCAGATCACAATTAACCACAAATAGTTTCATGTGGAACAGTATCATAAAAAGGATTCATGTTTCAAGATGAAAATCTAACTTAAAATTTTTATGTTCTAGCCAGAAATTTCAGTTCTATTTTATTCATACCATTCTGATATTAAAATGCTGGAGAAGGGTTCCCCTGGTGTAATGGATGTGAGGCTTTTCTCTGGAGGAATGCACTGTATTCTTTCTAATTTTTGAGGTCTGACTTCACCTATCACCCTTGAGAAGCTCAGGATAAGCAAGACTCTGGAGATCTATTTGGTAAAAGGAAAGACTATGACTTTGAGGATTTTGAAGACAATTTGAGACTGTACATCTGTAGTTTTGCTAGATGTTCTGATTCATGATTCTCTTAATCTGGAGCCTGATGGGAAGGATCTGAGAAGTGAAGTATTAAACTCTTTCTTCCTTTTTGGTTAGAAATATGCATATGTGTGACAACTTCATTTCTTAAAAATGTAGCATACTGGCAACTAGCTACAAATACAGAGAAGGGAAAGATACATATTCTGTTTTTAAATTGAGAAGAAAGAAAATAATGTGCAATGATGAAACTCAGAGGACAATTTTAACAATCATCTCTCTTCTCAATTCTCTATACTTTTAAGTACAGAGACCAATTTAAAGTCGATAATTCAAAAATTGGACTATGTGACGAAGAAGGCATACCCAGTCACATTCCATCCCGATCACCATGTTATATAAGAGTCTTATCTAACCTATTTTGCTGGTAAGTCCACTTAAAGGCAAACAGGCTTTTGAATAGAAGGCAAAAAAGTCTGCTTCAATCTCTGAAGTGTATCTGAAAACTAGAATTCCTTATTTAACGCTTTAAATGAAAGTATTATTTTAAAAATAGTATAGAAAACTGGTTGTATTTTTTTTAAACAGCCCCTTCGCCATTTCTTGTTGGTAGCAAAATAGGCATTTTCGGGAGAGGTCATGGAAATGTTGAAAATAATTAAACTGAATGTACCTTTTAAAACATACTAACAAGCCCTATTCTGATGAAAAATGTTCTTTGATTATAAAGTTACAAGACTTAGTAAAGTAGGTATTTTTGAAAGGTGGGGCGGGAGCGGGGGAGGCCCTACTTATTTGTCTCAATAAACAGAACATAACTAATTATGGGGATTTGCTGGAGCAGCGAGCTGTGAATTAATTTCCAGTATGAAGTACATGGACAGTCACCATACACTGAGTGCACAACATATTAGTCGAGAACCCAAATACCTTACAATAGCTGAGCCTATGTACATTACAAAAGCCCATGCATTTATCTGATGTGTTATTCCACACACTGAAACAGAAGCTTTGGAAATCTCACATAAACATGGAAGCATAATTTTCTTAAGAGGGAAAACTTGTAGACAAAATGACATCACTTAATTTATCGCCGAAGCTGAATTTTTTAGAAAAATCTGAAAGATGATCCAAGTTTATCAGAAATGACCGAGACACAAATACAAGTTCAAAAAAAAATCAGTGTTATAGCACTAACTCACATTGACACCTGTGTCCTCTAACAAGAACAAATAAACAAGACAAATAATAAAGAAGCACTCGTAAGGCTTGAAAGGTGCCACATCACAAATTTTAGTAGCAAATGCCTGGAAAGAATTCATTTTTTGCAAATCACTCTCACATTTGAAAAGTCAAGCATGCAGATCTCATAGCAGCACTGGAGTCAACTTTCTCTTAAATTTCTGGGCAAATGACTACTGATGAGAAATCCACTTACTGAACTTCTTTGGCAAACATATAGCAAGACAATTTTTGACACAAACATGTATTAATGCCTTGTTTAGAAATGTTCAGTAAAGTGAGTCAGTTCCTTAAGAAAGCTGGTTTGTTTCAGCAGGACCTGAAAGCGAAGTCTGGATATCAAGAGTCCCTTTAACTTAATACCATTTTAGAATTTTTTTTAAGGATGGTTGCCTTGTGGTATCATCAAGAAATTAAGTTACAGATCCAGAGCCATGGCTTGAGAGCACTGACCTGTCCTCAGCCGGAGAGAATACTGGGCAAAGTACCAAGGTCATTTTCAATTTCTGTTCACACACCTTAGCAAACACTTAAAAAAAATCTGAGAGAGATGGTGTTACAGTAGTTGCACAGTGCTTATGTCTATGATGTACATGAATCTGAAGGTCCATCCATGAGATGAGCTCAGATCCACCTTTGCTCTCCGGGGACCAGAGTAGAACTGGTCAGTAGATTGTGGTGATGACCTCAGCTTGTGGGAGCTCTCCTTAGAGACGCAGTAGGGCCTGCTTCTCAGCCCTTGACCCATCACCATTCATCAGGCCTCTGTTTCGTGGTATCATAGGCTCTAATCACCTCAGACTGTGAAACAATTCCATTTTCATCTTGGGAGAAAGCATATCCGTCTGTAAGTTAAGGACGAAACACAAATTATCATCAGGAATTGGCTAGAAATCACTGTTATTTGTATTCATTGTCTAACTTGGGGAACTGATGCGTCCTTGTCACCTTCAAAAGCACGAGATACTGATTTTTTTGTAAATATCTCAGCAGCAAAATAGAGAGTGGGAAGACATACCAGTTTGCATTCTATGAGGTCTGCTTCCCAACAGAGCTAAGCAGAGGTCTCAAAGCCTGTTTAATCCTCTGCTCTGTATTCCAAGCCTCCTGTCCTAACTTTTGTTTCCTTACTGCTGGAAGATGTCAGGGTATCTAGTCAAGTGCATGTCTATAGGTTTTTATAGGTCAGGTGGATGAGAGAGATGAAAAAAAATGGTGGATGGGTGAGTAGATGGATTGGTTAATTAACCCAATCCAAACATATTGTGCTCCATAAATATATACAAGCATTTGTCAATTAAAAAATCATCGAGGAAGAGGAAGAGGGCACAGATAGCCACTCATGGTAAAAAACTGGTCGGCTTCTTCTGGTGACATTCTCCTTAGTTTCTGGCATCAAAAAATAAACTCACTGATTTCCTATGTGATTGGAGGGGAGAGGGAAATAAAAAATGACTCCTAAGGGGATCCTTAGAAAGGGCCTCTTGAAGTATAATTAGCCAAAGCATTAAACACGAATATACACATACATATATAAATAGAAATAAATTACATGTAGGAACAACATGAAACAAAAGATATATTACTAACACAAACAGATTTGCTACAGGGCTTTATATATTACATTCTCTTTTAGATCCTTGAAATGTTAAGAGGTCAAGATATCTAATAATTTCTTACAACTCTAAATATTCATAAATATTTTTGAAGGGAAAACTGTATATTTCCTGTGTTGTATGAAAGTTGAAAAGGTTCTTGCAAAGTTATCCGAGTAGAAAAGATAACAAGGCAGAGGCAGCTTTAAGAGCGAAGATTTATCTTGCTGGTTCTTTTTAAGATTTAAGGAAGCAAGGAATGTGGAAATATTGTCTTTCTCTAAAAGAAAAAAAGCAAGATTTTGAAATGCTCTAAAAAAAGTGAGATGGTTGTGGGTCATGGATTTTCTAATCATGCATTTGTCGATTAAATAATACAATGCAGATATTTACTACTTGTGTTTGGAGTTCATTTTAAAATAGCTAACTAGCCTTCAAGTCAAAGTACTGCTGTGATAAATGCCACGATCCAGTAATGGCCGAGAAATTGTTTAAAATAAGCTCAAGTACTCACGGAGCAGGTTTTGTTGCAAGGATTCCGATCGGTACAAGTTCACATGGTTCTTCTTAAAGACATTCTTGAGCAGCTGTGCCCTCTCCGTGAGGCTGTGGAATAGGTGCAACAGCGTGAAACGAATGATCAACTCAGTGCCGCCCGCTTAAGTGCCCTCAGGAGCGCCAAGGAGAATGATACTTAAACAAAAGCCTGCCTGAGCAGTCTGCAGCCTCAGGACTCTTTGCACTCCACTTTCTCAGATGGCAAAAGGGATCTCAAGACTTTAGTCACACACTTTTAGGCCATTTTCCCCATGGCTAAGGAAGAGTTCTGTCCCCAATAATAATCAAGGATAAGATTTCCTCAATCCTTTCCCCATCCCATGATATCTATGTAGTTAAACGGAAATAGAACCTATACAAAACAATTAATTATTCACTACTTAATAATGAAAAATTACCAGATAGTATTATTAGCTCCTATGACCTAGGTTAATTGTGTGTGTGTGTGCATGCGCACGCGCGTGTGTGTACATGTATGTGTGTGTGTGTGTGTGTGTGTGTGTGTGTGTGTGTAAAATTATCTTGTTATTTTACAGTTAAAAATACAGTTAAAAATATAGCTATTATTACATCTTTTACACACTTGACACATATTTTGGTACAACCTACTTATTAGTTACATGAAAGAAATCCTCAAAGCTCTAGAAAGAACACATTAAAAAATAAACTTCTGAGGGCACTGCATTGCTGCTGTAAGGTGGTTTAAAGTATGCCTTCATTTCATTTTCAAATAAAGTGTTTTCTGAAAATAATCACAATAGGTAAAGTAACCAGGAAGAATACTGATTTTTTCCACATATGTTTTTAGGATGATCTTCATAGCGACAAATCCACATGATGAAAATGCAAGTTCTAAAAAATACATGGGGAGAGATCTTCACTTTACCATCCTTGGCAGACAGAACAGTGCCCCTTCCTCTTACAGTGGGAATCAAAGATTGGTTGAATAGGCAAATTTGAGCAATTCTGAAACACGCTTATCAACTTCTTCAATCTTCCCAATCATATCATTTTTTGTCTGGCTGGTTTATTAAACTTTGCATTGATTCCAAAGAATATAATAAGGATAAGGAACAAAACAAGCAATCCACATGCTTTGTAGCAAATGTTTATATAATTTTCTTTTAATAACTGAAACGGACTCAGTCAATTTTATTTTTCAACTACAAAAGCTTTAGTTAAGTTGCTGAAAGTGATGTTCACTCTGTATCTTGCCAATATTTCTGCAAAGATTATTTCTGAAATGGAATATTTATTATATACAAAAAGATCTCCCAAAAAAGAAGCCATCATGTAAATGAGTCACACATTTAGGCAAAAACCAAAGGAAAAATATTTAGAAATGCTGACATTTGCAGTAATCTTCCACATATATTTCTTCTAAGTCTAGGAATGTTAACTAGTACTTATTAGATGTATTTTATTGTCACTGGGAATTAGCTGCACTGAAACAAGAATCTAATTAATCTAAAACTCCTGTGGTTGTGGAATTAGATGTGAAACTTGTTTTGGACATTGACTTAAACAGATATAAAGATGAAAAAGGGCCATTTTAACCAAGTCACTTTTCTCACCCTCCTATTTAAATGATCTAACATGACAGACGGGGGGGGACCCCAAGGAACACTAAAATGTGGAACCGCTTTGAGGAAGTCAGACAGTTTCATCAGCAGGTGGTCTGATTTTCTTAGCAGAGCAAAGAACAGGGTGCCTGGAAGTGTCTGGTGTTTAAAGTCTGAGTAAAGGCTGGAGAATGGCAATGCATCATTATGCCAGCGTCCTCTTCCCAAATACATTTTCCAGGTTTCAGGTTAGCCTTCCTAAATAAATACTCTATTATTCTAACACTCAAATGTGAGAAGGCAGAGGAGAAGTATATCTTTCATATTATGGCAACTGAAATGCATAAAAGGATGTATTTCCCCCCCTCCCCCCCACAGCAGTTAGAAAGTCTCTTTCTGGGGAAAACAGTACATTCCTCAGCAAAGATATGGGCTTTGGAGTCTTTGGTTCAATTATGAGTTTGCTACTTATTAGTTGGCCACTGTAGGAGGGAGACAATGCGAAACTCTCAGGCTGACTGCGAGGGTTTAGCGACTTGACAGCGCAGTGATTGACAATTAGGAAGTACTCAACAAATGCTGGGCACTCCCACTCAGTGCCCCGGATCCCAGGGAATCTATTATAAAAAGCAACTAGCACAGATCACCACAAAAGGTACTTTGTGAGGATCATTTCTGATGCCTTGCTTTTCAGCTGTAGCTCAGTGCTGCCATGAGCTTAGCTTTTCCAACATTCTCATTTCACCTCTTTACTAAGCCAAAAAAGACTAGGTTTGTTGTTGTTGTTGTTTTTGTCGTTTTGTTTTTTCTTAGTGGCTTTGAGCTTCTTGCTGTAGAAGCAAGTCCTTGTGAGGAACATTCTCTTTCAGAATAAAGAAGTAACAGTGAGCTGTTTTGTACTTTCTATCCATATCATACCTTTAGGAAATGATCTACCATTTAAAAGTTTATACAATTCTTTGTCATCCATGTTTATGGGGAGTGCTGTGACCATCAGTATATGGACTATACTGATAACATTTATCTTAGTACATGTGTTAAATATTCAGTATTTATTGGGCAGTTTGGACAGTATGAGGGAAAAAAAGGGAAAAGGCTAAGATACCTTCTCACTCCAACCACATCTATTCACAATTGTCTGCCAGTAGTTTTGCTCGTTCTCATATAGTCTTTCATTTACATACCACGTAATGCACATTCCGAGTTTGTTTAATGCAATTATACAGAAACTACCACTTAAGTATTGCTCTTTTATGTCCAAACCCACGGAAATGTTGCAACTTAGGTATTCTATAAGAGGTGAGTGGAAAGATATAATCTTGAAGTATAATATTTCATTTAGAAACATGAAGACAAAGTTAATACAAACCCATGTACAGTCACAGAATGTGCTGTGTGTATAGTCTTAAGGTAATTCAAGTGATCTTTGAAAGCAGTAAGCTTGAATTTGTTTATATATTGGGCTGGCAAGCTACTTTGGATGACTCATTAAAATGGATCTCTTGAAAGTAAGTCACAATTCATTTCTGGATGGTTCACTGCATAGCATGGGGGAGCTCTCCTTTGTTCTGTAGCAAGGGTGACAGGAGAATGAACAATGACATCAAGCTAACCTTCGCACTGTAAGGGATAACATTTCACCATTTTGAGCCTTTTCCTTCCAAATGATGGGAAGGATTATCATCAAAATGATGATAGACGAAGGAAAACTCTTGATCTAGCACTGTGTTCAACATTTATCCAAGTAGACTGGATAGAAAAATCCCGAGAGAAAATAAAGAAATATAATTTCTGTTAGCTCAGAGGCAATGTTCAAGTTGCTTTCCATGACTATAAAGAATACTAAGAAAAAGAGAGGAGAGAGAGAGAGAGAGAGAGAGAGAGAGAGAGAGAGAGAGAGAGAGAGAGAGAGAGAGAGAGAGAGAGAGAGAGAGAGAGAGAGAGAGAGAGAGAGAGAGAGAGAGAGAGAGAGAGAGAGACTATACAACACTATCACCACTCACCATGTCCAGTTATCTAACTCCATATTCCCATATTCCTCTCTCCTTCTATGCTGAGACTATCTGTCCATCAATAGTTATAGAAAAGACAGTGAGGATGGACCTGAAGAGCTATCCTTCTCACTAATGTTGATAGCGAGAAACAAAAATTATGAGTCTCTGTGTCATATTTGCCTGTATGTCTATAAGATACTCTATTATCACACACACTCCAATGATAACTCCTAAACAGTGATCCTGTCTTAATGCACCCAGTGGGTCCAGCATCTCTAATTCGAAACCTTTGGTTTTGAATTCTTGCTGTGTGTTTGTTTTATAAATGGTAAAATGTTATATGCAAATGACAGCTGTAATACCTATGTGGGCTCTGGGATGCCCATATTAAAAAAAATTCTTATGTCTCCTAGAAAATGTATAGATTTTTGTATTAGAGAGAATAAATACTATTAAAGTTGTATGTGTATATGTGTGTATTTCTCTATGACAACGATTCAGGTTTTCCCAGTAAATGTTGGCCCCAAACATGTAGAACACAAAAGCTGGAATGCAGAATTGGGGGCGAGGGGGGAGGGCTTTAGGCCTTGTGAATTTTTCTGGCGACTAGTGCTGGAACCTGTCCACATAATGGTTACACAGAAGTACAAAGCTTCATAACTGAGTAGTAATTTGTTTCCACTGTAAACAAGAAGCCAAGTTCACACAGCCCACCAGAAGTAAGGCTTGGGCTAGTCTTCCAATATTTTAACTTCATCATGGCTCAAAGGCTCTCTACTTAGGTTGATAAAATATACTTTCCCCCCTAAAATTTAATGGGATATATTCAATTTGGGTGTTATGGTATGAGAGGTACTAAATCTACTAAAATGACCAGTTACTGTAACAAAAATGTTTCGATTTTTAAAAATGGAAAAGAGGAGAAATTACTGCAATTGGTTACTTTTATATAAACTTCAACTTACTGTTTCTTTCACACATCTGTATTGTATACATAATTCAAGTTCACACTAGTGTTTAGGGATGATGATGTGCAACTTACAGATTCCTTGAGAATAACATTGTTCTACAACACTGTAGGCAATTTCTGCTTTATGTATGGCCTACTTTGGTAAGCATAATTCCATTTTTGTGTATCAGATTTTGATTTTACTCCCCAGATGCCAATCATTGATTTTCTACTCACCACTCAATCATCCTTTCACCCCTCCAATTATTCCTGTTTATTCTCTTGATCACTCATTCATCCACTCAACAAATGTTTACCCAGTGGTGCTAAGTTCCTGGAGCTGAGCTATGCATTTGATGGGGACTCTAAGCCGTTTCTTTCTAGGAGCTCAACCCAAAAGGGGAAACAAATGCACACAGGGTAAGTAAATGTTGCATTATACAGCATCCAATAAATTCAATAGCACATGTTTTAAAAAGGACAGATGGCATGCTGGAAAATAATTAACTTTATGTGTGAAAAGTTGACAAAACTACATCTGAACTGGGTTTTAAAAGCTAGGAAGGAGACTGTAAGATGGATGTTAGCCTGCAGATAAAGGGATAGCGTACACTAAGAATGAAAGGCATGGTGTTTTAGCACTCAAAGATATGAGAGAGAACTAGACTATACAGAAATCTCAATATCTCTCCCTCCTGAAAATGTAGATAACACATGTTAACTTTTTTCTCTTATTCCCTGAGAATCCTAAAAAATAATTCAGACAGTAAAATCAACCTGATAATTCCTTAAGAGCCTTAGAATGGGATTAGTTTAATATGACGACTTAAACGTCATTGCTTTTATTATCTTTCTCATTTGCCAAATCCTTCCCCTCCATTCTTCCAGCCGCCCTCCTGCAGGAAGATGCCATGTTTAAGCTGATTTGCAACTTTCTGGCCACCAATAGGAAGCAGCCACGCCATGAGGTCTGTGCTGGCCCCTGGGTTCCTGTGTGTGATATTCAACTAGCTCATTCCTGCGTAGCGATTTTAAGCAAAAGAGCTGGGCAGCAGGAAGGAAAGATAACTAATTTACTTTTGTGGAAGAAGTTGGTGGGCAGTTATGGTAGAATTTTTTCCTTTCCTTTTTAGACTCACAGATTTATTTAGGGAAGGTGGCCGTGCATATCATCCTCTCACTGAATCTTTAGAATCTGGTGGCCATCATGTCAGTCCCTAGCCTGACTGAATTATCAGAGTCATTGCTACACTCTATACACACTAAGGGGACTGAACATCATGGCAAGGGACTCAAAGTAAGTTTTACTAGCATACTAATGAAGCTGAGAAATTTACCTGGAAGGGTAGGAATAGTAGTATCAGTAGCTTTTCCCAAATAGTTCCGACTACATGGCTTTACTCATAGTTTTGTAAGCTAGAACTCTCAACCCTTTTTCACAGTGGGTGCGGGGCAAACAGTAACAGAGGAACTGCTGGTGCCAGGCCTCACAGAACAGGTGCTTCTGCAAGGTGGATCCTGTGATGCAGCTTTTCAGATGAAGGGGAAGGGAGGGGGAAGGAAGAGAGCACATGGGCCCTGGGAAGTCAGACTTATCTATGGACAGGGACGCCAACGTGTCTCTCAGGTGATGTAATAGCAAGGTTGGGGGGGGGGGCGGCTGCACTTGATGCTTGAAAAGTCAGCAGAGGCAAGATTCATGCTTTAGAGCAAGATTCAAGTGTTTAGGTACAAAGTTAGCAGGGACTGAAGGCTGGGCTCCCTCACTGATTGGCTTTAGGAACTTAAGCCTCTCCAAACACAGTTTCCTAATCTGAAAAAAAATAATAGAGATGATGCTCCTAAATTTCACTTACTGGTAATGAGACAGCCTAAGCAAACTGCAGGTAAAAGTACCTGGCAGGTACTGAGTGCTCACCAATAGACAGGTTTCTTTGGCCTAAGTGGGGGAGTGAGAGGTAGAGATCAAGGTCTCAGAGTTATCTCAGTGTTACCCCTCTTCCATTGGGTCACACAGAATCATGATGAAGATTTCATACGCCAGAATAAAATATTTCTTATGGCTTAGACAACACCTTAGCTCAGCTCAGTAGGATGAAAGGAAAACGAAAAGACACATTTCTAGGAGTATCTGTATAATTGTATTTTATTATAGATAGCTTTAAACTAATGTTCATTTTCAGTATTTCTTTCTGAATTGAGTTAATGCAATTGGACTTCTAACCTTCCTCTTTTTTTTTTTTTTAAGGGGAGGACAGTGGTGAGGAAGAGAACATGGAAGGCATATCTTCTATATCCAAGTCAGGTTCTATACCATATTGAGCCATGAGTGCAATTACAGGGCAGTTTGTCCAATGCCAAACTATGAATTGGCTTGCGTATCTACTGACACAGTGTCAAATTAAAAGCTTTCTTCTCTTTGCATTTCAATGACACAATATTTGTAACTATCATTTATTTAATGATCACTGAATACTTGGTTCAGGCTTTCTGTGGTATTTTACCCATGTCTCACTACTATTTTAGGCTGACTTGATTCCCATTTTATTGATGAGAAAACTAAGGCTCTTGGGTAAGGCCACACCAAGCTTAGCAAGTAGACAGATTTGAATGAAATATGCAACTTTCTGATGCCTGTATCTGAGAGCAACACCACCATAAATATAAGTTTTTCTTGCTTGCTTAGACCCACTAGGAAAAGGTAAATGTAAAAGAATACACTCCATGCCTCGCTTACCTTTTCCCAAGTACGACTGCTCCAGGGTCTTCAGATTTTGCCTCAAGCTCCTGAACTTCATCTACTAATGTTTTAAAAGCAGTCCTCTTGATGCTGGGGGGTGGGAGGGAAAGAAAGAGTTTGCATGAAAATATTCCTATGAAGACTTTACAAAACATCTTTTCGTTTTAAGAAAATTATAGATGTCTGCTTTATTGACAAGTACATATTATTGATAAGTACAAGAGTCCAAAGTAATTTTCAAATGGAATCGAAAAAAAGTATAATGATTTTATGCATTATTCTAATTATACGAAAAATATTCTTAAGCATTTAGAATGATAGCATTTAATCTCATAGTTATTCCAAGAATCATGCAATTAACTTCAATGATGACTTCTTTGTGGAAAGAGATAGCATTTTGAAATTTATAGCTCTTGAGCAAAATCTGTGACTTTTTGTTCCTTCATTTCTGTATTTTATGTGTGCTTACAATCAGGAAAAACAAACAATTTCTTTTCAGAGTTATTAAAACTGCATTTGGAAACAGAAGTTTTTTTTTTCTTCCACCTTGTACAGAGTTACAGACTGGTTTGTAAAACATGCTCATTTTCTTAATCTTTCAAATTTACTTTTCTAGATTCAGAAGCATGCCCTTTTCAGTTATTTAAAATTGATAAATACTTCGGGTTCCTATTTTGCAAGCTTTGCATGCCTCATGTGTGTTACTAGGCAAACCCGAAAGTTAAAAAGCCTTTCCATTTTTGTGTCCATAACCAAGGATTACACACTTACACTTTGTAGGCTACATCCAGGAGCAAGGACGCCACAGGGATGAAGAACAAGCCCATCCAGAAGACTCCAGAGCTGAACAACATGGCTGCCTGCGCAAACCACCAGGAATGACAGGTTAAAAATGGAGAAAACATTATTCTTCGTGTTTAGTTTTTAACAGGACTTCAGTAAAATAATTTTAAAGGCTAGCATTCTAAGAAGGAAGATACACAATAATCCTAAATTCAAACTTGTATAAGATTTGAAATTAAAAGTCAAATGTGTTAAAAGATATTTATTGGTTTTTTTTTTTTGCCCTCAAGTAGCTAATATGACAAAATTTGTATCATGTACCAAATCTTTTCATGTATGGAATTTTATTATCATGTTCAAGGTATGAAGTAGGAAACCTTGATCTTCTTATATAACTTAGAATATCACCATCAATCTTTCTGAGGAAACAAAATATACTCTGGTTTAAATTATAGTAGCATGGAATATAAAATAAATCCCAGTTAGAAACTGAGCTTACTAATTCTGGCAAATATAAATTAGTTTTTATTTTTGTAATACTGCAGGAAATTAAGAAATCATCTAGATAAATCCTGATGATGATATAATCAAACTCAATGAATGAAAACAATTTGATTATTTTTTGCAATTGGGTAGGAACAACCTTAATTTTGGTTCAATAATTATAAAATGTCAAATCAAGAATCTTATATACAAACAAAAATAAATGTATTTATGACAACTTTCATAATTCTTATAATTCCTCATAATTTTTATAATTAAGTCTCAAATTGCTATATCAGAACCTTTAGGGTTATGAAATCACAAATGTGATTTTAAAAGTTGTATTAGCTGTCTATAATTATAATAAAATATTTGTAATAGATTAGATCATACAGAATTTGAAATGAAACAAATGAAACAAAATAGTTAGATTTTTCTTGAGTCTATGTGTCTATAAAGAACAAATCTTCAGGGCTTAATTCCATAAATGCCCTGTTATAATTTCATTAAAAAGTAGACAATACATGTACATATATTTTATAATAGATCACACAGAATTTTTAAAATGAGAATTGAAGGATGAACTCAGGAATTACAAATGATACAGCATTCTTCTAGACAGCTTCATAATTATGCACAGTCCTAAGAACCTAATCCTCACTAAACAGAAAATAACTAGTTTTCAATTATGTTTTCGATTACCTATTCATTTTGATTCACCAATGAGGACAGGAACTATTTAAAATTTTTCCCACTTGAACATGGGCTTACTGGTCTGCAAAGGCATTTTGTGAGATAGAACTTAATAGCCCTGAACATAGTTAAAATAAAAAAATTGCTAGTATAAAAAATTTCAAAAAATAAAAATTTAACATAGGAGGTTCCAAGAAATAGCCCTCACATCTGTGACACCAACATGATGAAAAACTCACATAAAAGTCACTTTAATTAATAAGGCAAACATGATCTTGGTCATGCTTGCTGATGTCCTCAAGAGTGAAAACCAACAGTAACTATGAACCAAGAAATATCTAAGCGCAGTGGGTTTTGTTTAGAGTGAAGGGCGCTTTCTAGATAGAGCCACATTTCATTTCCTTTCCAGGGGGGAAAAGGTATGATACGATTTTAAGTTTTGTAGCAGAAAATGCCTGTTTTCCTTGGCTTACTTTTAATATTTTAATGTTGGTGGAGGGGATAAGAGAAGAAAGATTTATTCTGGCCTTCACCACCTTGAGTTAAATGTAGGCTGGGGGAAAAGGCAAACGGAGAGACTGAAGGCTGCTAATTCTGACCATTGTGATGCTAACGATGATGTCGGGGGCAACTAGTACCCACCATTCAGTCCACTTGCCTTTGGCTTTACAAATGCACAACGTGAATTGAGGGGAAAGAAGTTTTTCGGCTTCATATCTGAAAGCCTGTCAGATTTTGTTTTTCTTTTGCAGAGTTAATCCAAACCTAAAAGATTTAAAGCCGACATTCGCATTTAAGACAGAGTCTCTTTGTGTTTTTTGGATGAAGAGGGGGAAAAAAATAAAATCCCACAGAGATATTTCCTTCCTTTCTGTAGAAGAAAGGTCCCCTGGCTCTACAGAAATATCTCCCCACTTGCAGGCCAGGTCAGCTGGGAAAAGACGGGTGTTCTGCAGACAATGGTGGTAACAGGAGCAGCCTGTGTGAGGAGGTGGGCAGAAGCTCCCTCCAAGAGGGGTTTGTACGTTGTCTTGGACGTGGGAGATTGGTGGGCAGTGCCAAGTGCCGCCCCCCCCCTCCAGGCTCTGTGAAACCAAATGGAATCTGCCACAAAAGTGGCTCCCAGGGTGGAGTTGGGAGGGGGTGCTTTGGAAGGGATCAGCCAAGGCAGCTGGGGGTGGGGAGGGTGTAAAGTTGGGAAAGTGAAGGGCCTGAGTCCTTCTTGGGGGAACAAGAGACCTCTTGTCTTTACAGAGGACACTGGCTCCCAATCAGACCGAGAGGGCTTCAAAATAAACCAGCACTAACTAAATATGCAATCTCAAAGACGTCCTGAAATTTCCATGTGAACTTGCAGAGAAAAAGGGTTTGCGAAAATATGAGATTCTTGTGCGCACAACCAAGCCAAGGGGTATGATCAGAAAAGAAGGGCCTCACTTCGGGCCCACAGTGAGGTTACACTTGGCCTTGATACTAATGTTTGGGCACCAGAGGAGCGCATGTGTCACTTTCTGCATGCCCAAGGTCAGCCTTACAGAAAAAAAAAAAACAAAAAACAAAAAAAGAGAATGGCCAACTGTCCCCAAACCTTTAGCAACACATTTCTTGTCTATCTCGACTTGGACATTAGACATTAGAGTCTGCAGTCTCTTCCTTTCAGATAATGTGCAGATACCTTCTATAATGGGGAGCCCTTTGAAGAACCCTCAGTCTATACTGGGGAACCCAAATAGAGCAGGTCAGGTGATAAACAGCCCTGAAATGGTTCAGCCGATGTTCAACCCAGCTATCAAGATTCAGGAAAGAAACTTCTCAGTCTCAGATTCCTCAGCCATAAGTAACTTGTAAGAATAAATCATAATAATGTGGCTATGGAAATTATTAACACTGATTATTAAGGAATTTCCCATTCTTCATTGTCATTTTGATTACCTCTTGTTCTACCAAGCCATCTGCCCCATGAATTTAAGGAAGGAATTTTGAAAAAAAAATCACATTATCAAACTAAGTTTGAATCAGTTTATAGATTTCTACGTGGTAGGTTTTATCATAATCATATCACAATATAGGTGTGTTTTATTGGATATGTTAAAGGGTGATGCTGAAATATGTGTCAAAGGAGCTGATCAGTAATGAAGTACCACTTATCTCAACTTTTCCTAGCTTAGGGAATGGAGACAAATTATGTTTTCATATCAACTACTATATATATATTAGCCTGGGAAGGGAAATTATTCATAGGACAGTGCCTCAAAATTTGGCTATTTATATACTTTTGTGGAGGGGAGTTCAGTAAAGAGAGAGTAGTATAAATTCCTAACAACTCTCCCTCCTCCCCTTCCCCCAAGAAGTAGGAAAGGGTATAGCTGAGGATCTACAGGGAGTACTTGCCTAGCTTGCACAAGGCTCTGGGCTGATCCCTAACAGTACAATAAAAGCAACACAAACACACACAACAATCAAGGAAGACTTAGTTTGTGTTATCTAGAAAATGCTTCATACAATAGCTTTTAAGCAAAGAAAACAAGGGAAGAGGTGACACTGTTCACAAAGTAATGCACTCATTACCTCACTTATGTAACTGTACTCCCTCTGTACCTCACCTTTACAATAATTTTTTTTTAAAAACAGCAAAAAAAGAAGAAACAAAACAAAACCTCCCTAAAAACTACCAAAGACCTGATTCATAAAAATGTACAGCTTCTACATATATGTCTAAGGAGAATGTAATTTAAAAAGTCAGTGACAAACAAGAAAGTTGGAGAATGAACCTTACAAAAACATGCAATTCTGTATTAATATTTGGTCACAGAAGTAGTTCATTTGTCTTGCTAAGAATGTATGAGATCCTGAGAGATAGGCAGGGGACCCAGAGGAATGTTCAGGAAGCAGCTACAAGTAACTAGTAACATTATGACTCTCTGTAGTCATAAACTCTTTACCAAATTAGCTCAGATTAAAAAAAAAATCACTACTACCATGTGTGAGTGTGAGTGTGTGAGTGTGTGTCTAACGGATACTTTTCACAATTTATGTTTCCACCAGGAATGTATTAGCCTTTGGGAAAGTCTCAAAGACACACACATTCATTCCTGTTAATTAGACAATCCTATTTCTGAACTATGTGTTAAAATTTAGGCCACACTTTTGCTTCTAGGCTAGTTTCTCATGAAACTGTTCCACGACCACTTGTTTTGAAAATACTCTGCCCGAGCTTCTGCATGGCAAAGGACATAGCTAGCAAGATCAATAGAAAGTCAATGGATTGGGAGAAGATCTTCACTAGCCATACAACGGACAAGGGTCTCATATCTAAAATATACTTGGAACTCAAAAAATTAAATCCCCTAACAACAAATCCTCAAAGAAACAACTGCCCAATAAATAAGTGGGCTAAAGACTTAAAGAGAAACTTCTCTGAAGAAGAAAGAAGGATGGCCAATAAACACATGAAGAAATGCTCAACATCCCTAGCCATTAAAGAAATGCAAATCAAAACAACATTGAGATACCACCTCACTCCAGTTAGAATGGCAAAAATCAAGAACTCTAACAAACACAGATGCTGGAGGGGATGTGGACAGAAGGGAACCTTACTTCATTGTTGGTGGGAATGTAAACTTGTTCAACCACTTTGGAAAGCAGTATGGAGGTTCCTCAAAAGACTTCACATAGAGCTCCCCTATGACCCAGTAATCCCACTTTTGGGCATTTACCCAAATGTTGACAAACAAGACCACACTAAAGCTACCAGCACAACTATGTTTATTGCAGCACTATTTACCATAGCTAAGATATGGAACCAACCCAGATGCCCCTCAGTAGATGAATGGATCAAGAAAATGTGGTATATATACACAATGGAATTCTATGCCTCCATCAGAAAGAATGACATTGCCCCATTTGTTAGGAAATGGAAAAACTTGGAAAAAATTATATTAAGTGAAGTAAGCAAGCCAGGCCCAAAGAAACATAGGTCCCATGGTTTCCCTTATTTGCAATATCTAGTATATGTATGAGTCAAGCAGAAAAGGACAGATAATGTGATGTTAGGAAAATGAACCCTTAGATATGTATTTTAACGTTTTATTTTCTTTCATGCATGTGTTTCTAACGCATTTATAAGATTATTTCTTTGTTGCTTTGTATGTCCCTCCCCCACAGTATAACCCTGCTTTCACTATATTTGATGTCAGTATAACTTGTGGAGGAGATGGGGAAAAACAAGTCGTTTAAGGATACAGGTGGACCTGTTGCAACAATGAGAAGTACAAGTTGTCATGTCGAAAACAAGCTTTACAAAGTCGGTGGGGGGGGGGAGGGGAGAGGATTGGGGGGGGAGGGGGGAGGCTGGGAAGGGATGTGAAGGGTAAACAAAGGAGGAGGCTGCAATGCTTGGTAAGAAATGTATGCATTATCCTGCCCATGTAATTGTAACCCCTCTGTACAATATGTTCACAAATAAAAAAAAAAAAGAAAATACTCTGCCCACTTCAAGGCCCCTGGCCTGAGGTTTAGGAAAGAGCAGGCAAGCCATGGTAGATGCCTCTTGAACATTCTCTCTCTCTCTCTCTCTCTCTCTCACACACACACACACACACACACACACATGATATATATATATATATCACATATATTTGTATATATATTTGTATTAATTAAAGGCTTCTCAGACACACTGCTTGATTATGGAACACTCTCCCATCGGTACTGCTTCCGGGATTAGCTTTGGGAAATGTAAAATCTTAACCAGTACACTGTATGGCTGGTTGAATGAATGCATTGTCCATACAAGAGAATATTATCCAAGCTGTTCAAGATGCTGCCCATGGGTTACTTGGAAGGGTCTGGCCTAAAATCTCTGGTGTTCTGGCAGGAGTCTGTTACATTATATATAACTTCTGTCTCCAAAAAAGGTGGATGTTTTCCAGACTGATCCTACTACACAATGGGAGCTACCTCTGTGTTGGCATTTGTCATCCATTTCATTTAATTTTTTAAAAAATTATTTTCTTTTTGAATTAGCATCCAGTAATAATACAAGAAGGTCTCATTATGATGAACCTTTGCATAGGTACAGTGTACAATATATTCCTGCTCGTGCTCTTCCTTCTCTTGCCTTTCTTCAGTGTTTGGTGCACTTTGTTATAATGTATATTAATGCATTGTACTTTGATCCTCTTCACCCCTTACTATTGCTTCCTCTCCCCCTTCCCTCCTGCTCACCTCTGTTGGACAGTCCCCATTTTATATTCATCTCCCATTCTTATTATATATTGCCTATTCTACTGTTCCATCTGTCCCCCTGTAATCTAGTAGCCTATAATCTAAAATTTCTGTAAGAGGAAGACATAAATCTCAATTCTCACAACACAGTGCTCAACTACCAAGCACATGTTCAATACACAGTTGCTGGATAAACAAGTAATGATGTGCTGAGAACCGGTGGCTCTCACCTATATCTTAGCTATTCAGGAAGCTAAGATCTGAGGATGGCCTCTCAGGCAGGAAAGTCTGTGAGACTCTTATCTGTGATTAACTACCAAATGGCCAGAAGTAGAGCTGTGGCTTAAGGTGGTAGAGCATTAGCCTTGAGCAAAAGAAGCTCAGGGACAGCACACAGGTCTTGAGTTTAAGCCCCAGGACCAACATGCACACGTGCATGTGTGCAAACAGACACACACACAAACACACATACAAACAGACACATACACACAGAGTAATGACACTTGTGTGACCTGGTCTTTGCTTGTTAGAGTTCTAGCTCCAAGTAGTCTTTAAACAACACCAACACCACACTCTATCTTTGCTGGGCTACTTTCTCCCTCTCAGTCCCCATCTGGAGCAGCTTCCCTGATTCAGGCAGGTAACAATGGTACTTAGTAACTTTTCCAAGCCACAGCTTCAGGTCAAGTGCTCTCTCTCCTCCATGAGCTTCGTGCACCTGGTCACAATGATGAGCCTCTTACACTCTCATTCTTGGTGGGTTTACTTCTCAGAATATGCCCTTTTAAAAACTCTGATTCACTGACACCCAGTATAGACCCTGGCACACAGGCACTCAATAAATCTCAGTGGAGTTGAGCTGAACCGGGCTCTTATATAGGATGAATTATTACTTTCTCCATAAAAATAGACAGAGCATAACATTCAGAAAATAACTAGAGAAAAGGGCATTTTGGATAAACCCTGGTATGTTTGCAATTATTTCCAGCAGCTCTTGATTACTCAGAGAAAAAGAAACCCCTCGGTGGCTGGGGGTTACTCCATACACACAAACAAAGATCTTAGGAAATATGCAAATTAGATAGCAGCACACAGCATTTTGGTGCTGCTTTCCTGTGGATACTTCCGAGTGTGGCCAGGGGCAGGAGAGAGGTGATGGCCAGCCCGTGAGACTTAAAACCAATCTGCAAGCTAGCCGTGTGATTCAAGAAACCAGCTTAGCATCACTATGACCAAATGAGCAATGGGAAAGTAAGCCACTAAGGAATATACTCGGAGGAAACACAGCAAGTGCTTGCCAGCTGGGATCGATCACTAGTTAACCCCCAACCTTTATGTAAAATTTGACTGTATAATCATACAAACAGAACAACAAACACAAAAACACACTCTTTCTAAAAAGACACTGAGCACGTGCTAGGAAATGTGTGGCTCTGAAGGGTTATATTCTAGGAATACAGTTCCCTGAAAAGTAAAAATAATTAAGAACAGGATTTGTTGTTTTATTTTAATTTCCTTTACTGTGCTATTTAAAAACTTAAAAGTGCCATTAAAAATGAGGACAGAGTTACTGACAAAAAAATATTTTTGTTATGAGGAGTAGGATTTTGAATGTTAGGTTAGGACTGGGTAAGCTATGAAAGAAAATGAGCAAGTCTAGGCATCGATGACTCAAACCTAGCAACTCAGGAGGTTGAGATCTGAGGATCACTGGTTCATAGCCAAGCAAGGTAGGGAAGTCCATGACTCTTACCTCCAGTTAAAAAGAAAAACAAAAACAACAACCCAAACAGAAATATAAAAAAGTCCCCTCAAGTGGAGTTATGGCTCAAGTGGTAGAGTGCTAGCCTTTTGTGGAAAAAAGCTCTGGGATAGGATAATGCCCAGGCCCCCAGTTCAAGCTCCATAATGGGCACAAAACAAACAAACAAAAAAGGTACATGATAACAATGCCTGATATTTTTACTTGATACATCATTTTCCTGTGATTTTGTACTTTTATCTTTTTATTTTTAAAAACTTCCATAAAGCATTAATTGCTTGATTACTAGTAATTCAATTTCAAAAGCACCTAGAGAATGACATAGAATAAATGGACATACAGCTCCTGGGGAAAAGGCCTGACTTGTATGGCCAAGACTTCTAGTTATTCCTCAATCCATCCCTTCCCTCATCTTTTGTACACACAACCACTTCTGTCCTTGTCCATTAGCTGAAAGACACCATTCCTCTGGCTCACTTTCCACAAGTTGTGGTCATGTAATTAACTTTTGGCCAATGAGATTGAGTGGAAAACCACTGGTGATCTAGAGATAGGCCTTTAGGAGAGAAGGCTAACCCTTTGTACCTCTCTAGTTGACTAGAATGTTGGCAAAATGGCCAGTGCTCAAGCAGCCACTTTAGACTATGATAAAGTACAAGAAAGCTGGCAGTACAGTACAAAAGATGAACCTGGTATCTGGAGGTTGTGCAAAAGTCACATCAGTCCTGGAATGCCTGCCTGCTTTTCCCTGGACTAATACATGAGAGGAAGATGCTTCTATCTTATTTAATCTGGTTTCCTTAAGAACTAAAAACATATACTAATCCATAAATATGCCAGGAAGCTTTGGTTATATAGTAGACCATTCACCAATCCAATAGATAATCCCTTTACTTTACCCTACTGAGTATTCCTTCCTGTCTCAGTTTCAAGGTGTTAGGTGTTGCATCAAGGATAATAGATGATGGGCTCTTTTTGTGTGCAAGTGTGACACAGTACTGAGACAGGAGCTATGAGCCTCATGCTTTCACTGGCTTAGGGTTGGCACGCTACCACTTAATCCACCCTCCAGTGCCTGTGACTTCTTGATCAGAAAACACTCTTCTTCACATGATACTATCTCCCTAAAGACCTTTTCCTAGGGCCCTGCATCCTGACCCCTTGTATATCACCCTGCTTTTTTCCCCATCACTTACTACTTGGTAAAAATGATCTTGCTGTGGTTCCCTCCCTGGGAATTGTAGTGGGGTGCTGTTGAATGAACTTGGGACCTTCTGAGTAGGGTATGGTATCCGCTAAGCCCTCCACTCATATTTATGGCAAGAACAGTGTGAGGATGAATTGAGCCTCACAAGTGGCTTGAATTCTGCTGTGCTGGAGGCATGTGTAGGATGGCCTTGTCTTGTTCTTCTACCTTCCTCATGCCATGGTATATGTTTTCTATGGTAGGAAAAGATGCTCAGGCTATACAAATCAATGCCAGTCTTTTCTTTGTGGGTGCTGGGATTTGAACTTGGGTTCATGTGCTGTCAGGCAAGTACTCTACTACTTGATCCACACCTCTCGACCTTGGCGTTTTAGTTATTCTGCAGATAGGATCATATGTATTTTGCCTGGATTGGCTTCAGACTATAATCCTTTATCTATGCCTTCCACGTTAGCTGGCATCACCAGTTGCTGGAAGCTATGTTCTCACGCTTGGCTGGTCTGTTCTGATGGGGTCATGTTCACTTTGTGCCCTGGGTCGGCTTCCAGCTACGCTCTGCTCAATCTGCTTCCTGAGTAGCTGGGATTCCAGGTGTGTGCCCTCAAAGCCAGCGTAAGGCTGGTTCTTACAATAATCCTAAGGAGAGTGGTAACTTTCAAGTGTGTACAAACGTCCTGCATCACAATTAACCTTTCTCATACCCAGGTCCCTCTTTTCTTCTTGGCATTTCTAGACACACTTTTCTTAACAACAGAAGCAGCCGGCTGTCTTAGGAACGATCTCACTGTCAGAGGCATAAGAACTGGCCAATAGCCTGGGTTACTGGATGGTGCTGGCTCCATAGCGAACGTCAGACAGAAATTAGGAGAGCTGTTCTCCAGACTTCGTAACGCAGTAATCTTAGGTAAAACTCAGCCTTATCAGACCACCACCCTGCCCCATCATCAAGTGCTGATCTTATGACCAATAAATTATTAGACATTATCTAGGTAATCCAAAGCTGATAGGCGAGTCTTTAACTGGGAAATTCCTCCTAGGAAAGGTGATTTATTATGTTGGATAAAACAGGGAGCAGCATAATTTAGGAAAATCTTTTCACCACTACAGTTTATGAATACCTTTCCTACTGGGGTGACACGTAAAGGTCCCACAAAGATTTTTATTGTTTTTCAGACAGACTTTACAGACCTCTATCAAGAGATCTGCAATTCTGTAAAACACATGCTCGTTCCTTAACTTCAATTTCCTTCAGTAGTTTTATAGATCCCTTAGGCCAGGGGAGCAAGAACAGATGGTGCTCGCGAGGACTTTACAGTGTGTGTCCGCCCTGCTGTAATAAATTTCCATGGTTTTTTTTTTTTTTTTTTTTTTTTTGCTGATACGGAGCTTCTGGTATTAATCCTGATAGGAAATGATCCTTGATGTAGCTTGTTTGCTTACTTTTTAATCTGGTTTACTAATCATATTGGCTAACAGATTTTGTTTTTTCTGGAAACTTAAAAAAAAAAAAGTACCTAGCACTATCATTTAGACAAGCCAGAAAAAGCAGGCCAGTGTGTGTTTATATAACATAGCACTTTTCCCCCAGGGCCTACTGTGCCCCATAAATTGTTGTGAGTGGGGTGAAAAAATACAAGTCCGGTCCAAAAAAAAAAAAAAAAAGTTCTCCTAAATCACAACCATATTTGTGAGAGGTGAGGAGGACAAACACATGCCAGGTTGCAGCTGAGCTGGGCACCCTGTTTTCCCTTTATTTTTCTTCCCTAACTCTTATCTCCTTCTCCTCCTCCTCTTCCTCCATTACACAACTCTATCATGGTTCTCCCTTCACTTCCATGCCATTTATAATTCCTTTGTAATTTGTGGTCCTGAGTTCCTGGTTCATCATTATTATTTGGATTAGTCAGGGCAGAGGTAAGGAATCACTGTAATGGAAATGCATTCTGTGAAGGAATGTGTTCTCCCAATGGGAAAACGCTGGCGCCAACACCCAGGCTCGGGCCTGGGCCAGAGTAGCTTATAGTCCATGCTGCACACGCACTGAGGTATTGGGGGTTGGAGTGGAAACTCGCTCTTTTGGGCAGCTGTAGGCATAGAGAATGAGCTGAAGTAACAAGGCAAGAAGCTACAGGAGAGAAGGAAAGGAAGTTCCATCAGTGATAAAGACAGCTAAGGGCAGCTGAAGATGGAAATACTTCTGTGCAGAGAACAGACTGGTTGCTTCACAGATTGGATGGAGGAAGTTTGACCTAGGGCTGCTACCAACTCAGCATTAAACTTCTCAGGTTGATAAGGTTGGGAGAAAAACCATCATGGAGGGGAAAGAGAAGGTGAGAGAATAAATGTAAAGGAACAGACACCAGTGTGCATGGTAAGAGGGGCTTATAGCTGTGTAACCGTGAGAAAGTGATTTAACTACTCTGTGACACACACTATTCAGTGCTGCCGTGAGGATTAAATGACAGAATACATGACAAGTACTGTAGCAGGCTAGTGGTGCTTGAAGCCCTATTGTAACTCAGTGTCCACCATGCATTCTCCAATGATGTGGGGTGACTGGTTTTTCTACTTCATCACTTTTTTTTCCTTTTTGGTGACAGCCCTGGGGTTGAACTCAGAGCTTGGATGCTGTCCCTGAGCTTTTTGTGCTCAAGTCTAGCACTCTACCATGTCAAGATTTTTGGTAGTTTACTGGAAATAAAGAGTCTCACAGATTTTCCTGCCCCGACTGACTTTGAACTTTGATCCTCACACCTCAGCCTCCTGAGTAGCTAGGATTATGAGTGTCAGTGACCAATGGAGGGCTGAAATCTGGGCACTTTAAGAGATGGGAGCACTTTTATATTTGGCTATCTTATGGAAACTGTTCAAGGTCCTGGGAAGCTGAGGAGAGGCAGATGAAATGAATGTAGAAAGATGAAAATCAAGAGTGCCCATCAGGGTCAGGAGCAGCATAGAGCCCCAGACTGGAGAGGGAACTAATCATATTTGAAGAGAAGGTCCTGCGTTGAACTCTCTGGGTGGTTAGCTTTATGGATTTAATTCAAACGAGGTACATTTGCTATCAAATATGGTGCCTGGAAAACATAGTGGGTACCTAATAAGTGTTGGTTCTCTTCCCTCCTCTCTGCATAGGCAAGGATTTTCTTTTAGCCTGTTGTTGAGGAATGGCTCTATCTTCAGATAGGAGCTGCAAAGATGAACCAAGAAAACAAGTTGGAAATGTTGATTAAAAAATATTGTGATGTGGCTCAGTGGTAGAGTGCTTGCCTTGCATGCATGAGGCGCTAGGTTCAATTCCTCAGTACCACATAAGCAGAAAAGGCTGTAACTCAAGTGGAAGAGCGCTAGCCTTGAGCTGAAGAACTGAGGGACAGCACCCAGGCCCAGAGTTTGGGTGCCATGACTGACAAAAAATTAAAAAAAAGAAAAGTTGTGATGTATCTATGAATTTGCATTGAGCTGAATTTGGAGAGATGCTGTGACCTCACACCTGCCATTGCCTGGCTTGTATAATTTGCACCTTGAGATCCTATTAACCAGAGCAAGAGTTTGCATTGTTTTCACACTTAAGAGGCTCCAAGGAGAAACCACAAGAGGGGAAATCCTGAGAAGTAGAAGACAAGTTTAGTGGTATGGAAAGGAGAAAGTTTGGCCTCAGTGTGCATTAGGGGCCCAGAGGGAGGGTGAATTGAAGGAGACAGGGGAAAGATGTACTTAGCTGAGCAGAAATCTGCTCCTTGTAACCACCACCTTGCTGCTAATCTGCCCACAACAAAGCAAGCAAGCAACATTTTGACTTAGCACTCAGTGCTCACCCCAGGACACTCAGAGCCCAAGCCTGCCAGGTCAGGTCTCAGCAAATGAGCACACAAATGAAGAGGCAACTTCAGCATACCATTGAGACACTGAAAGAAGACCACAGTGATGCCTGCGGGATGGAAAAGGTAGAGCTATTAAGAAAGAGCCAGGCCTGAGCCCACAGAGGTACAGCCAGCTGATGTGTGACAAGGGTGCCAAGGGGAAAAGACAGCGTCTTCAACAAACAATGCTGGGAAAATGAGATAGCTACATGCAGAAGACTGTAAGTAGGTCCAGCTCAAACTCTGTATTAAAATCAATCCAACGAGGATCCAAAGTCCTTCATGTCAGACACAAAACTTTGAAATAACTACAGGAAAACTTAGGGGAAAAACACTGGAACTTATATGCATAGGTAGTAATTTCCTAAATATATGGACATACACATTCTCAGATGTGTGCAATGTCAAAAAGAATAATGAAATTACTCCACTTCAGGGAAATGGATGGGAATGGAGAACATTATGTTAAGCAAAGTCATATAGAGTCAGAAGGAAAGAGGCAGACATTTTATCATATGCAGAATATATACCTAAAAGACATACATCTACACAAACATACATCTACACACACAAAAGGGGGGCTGGGAAGGTGGCTTAGTGGTAGAGTGCTTGCCCCATATGCATGAGGCCCTGGGCTCGATTCCTCAGCACCACATAAGCAGAAAGAACCAGAAGTGGCTCTGTGGCTCAAGTGGTAGAGAGCTAGCGTTGAGCTGAAGAGTTGAGGGATAGCTCCCAGGGCCAGAGTTCAGGCCCCATGACTGACAAAAAGAAAACAAAAAGGTGACTAGAATTGTAGGACTGTTTAAGGAGACAAAGAAGAGAGAAGAGAGAGGGAAAGAGAAGGATGGAGGGTAAACAGTATCTGAGAATGTTCCATGAGTATGGCCTAAGGAAACTCTCTAGAAGATATTGAATAAAAGGGGAGATGGGAAAAGAGAGAGCAACTGAGGGGGTTAATCTGCCTAATGTACAATATATGCATTTGTGAAATACCACGGCCAACACTTCTACATAATTAATATATACTAATGTAAAAAGAACAGGAAAGAAAGACACATGTAGAAGAGTCGGCACTCTGGGTCAAAGAGATGACAGATTTCCTCCTCTGCAAATCTCCCTGTGAACTGGGAGTGTGTCTCTGCATACTTTACTTCTAGATCAAATCTTCTGAATAACTAGCATCAGAAAAACAGCTCAGTTTCTTTTCTGGCATCAAACTGTGGAGGAAAAATCCTCTCTGCCACTTCCTGTTAGTGGGAGATCAGGTCTGACTTTTGTACAAGAATATATGGCTATGAAAGCTAGCTGAATGAAAGGGCTTTATTTAAAATGGTCAGCTTGGCTGGGCACAGTAGCAAACTCTTGTGATCCTATTAATTGGGAGGAACAGGTAGGAGGACTGGGAGTAACCTGCGCTACACAGTGAGACTTTGTCTCAAACAAAATAAAACACCCCAAATCAAAAGCAATCCAACAATGCTGGGTGTACAATGGTTCACACCTGTAACCTAAAACTTAAGAGCTGAGTTCTGAAAATCAAGGTTCAAAGCCAGTCTGGGAAGACAAATCTATGAAACTCTTATCTTTAATCAAGTAGCAAAAAGCCAGAGGTGGAGATGTGGCTTAAGTGGTAGAATGCCAGCTATAAACAAAAAAGCTATCCTGCCCATGTAATTGTAGCCCCTCTGTACAGTATGTTCTCAAATAAAATAAAATAAAATTAAAAAAAAAAAGCTGAATGAGCTGGGTTCCCCCTGGCTCATGCCTGTAATCCTAGCTACTCAGGAAGCTGAGATCTGAGGATAGTAGTTCGAAGCCAGCACTGGCAGGAAAGTCTATGAGACTCTGATTTCTAATAAACTACTCACAAAAAGCTGCAAGTGGTGCTGTCGCTCAAGTGGTAGAGTGCTAGCCTTGAGCAGAAAGAGGCTCAGGGACAGTAGTGAGGCCCTGAGCTCAGGCTCCAGGACTGGTACACACACATACAAAAAAGCAGAATGAGAACATGAGGCCCTGGGGTTCAAGCTTCAGTACTGTCACAGCCAAACAAAGACCTCACGCAAGAATACCTAAATCAATAAAACAACAGACAATTATATATATATATACATATATATACACACATACATGTGTATATCTATATATACACATACATACATGTGTATATCTATTTACACATGATGAAATGCACATATACATATATATACATACGGATAATGAATTATGCAATATTTTATTATATGTATATTTGACTATACCTCTTGGTTGACATACAGAATTAGAGCAAACCCCAAAATACTCAATTTCATCCTGCAACTGTTTGCATCATTATAACTAAAAACTCTATGTCTATAATGAAGATGTTAAAATTGAATGCAGTTACATAGGCTCAAGAAACAATGAATAAAATCTGATTTATTCCTTAGAATTTGAGTGACATTAGTATGAAGTTGTCATGTTCCTTTACACACACACATACACACCAGTGTACAATGCTTTACAAGCACTAAAATACTACATTAATTTAAAAGTACTATTTTTTCCATTTTGAATTCCTTAAAGTAGCATTACATTTTGGACAAGCTAGTAGAGCCTGCAGCTGAATTAATTCATTCTTTATATTTTAGATGAAGTACCTACTATTTAAACACTTTATTCGAAGTGTTTAAATTCCAAGTGTTTTAATACATATATTAAAACAATATTATTAGTACAGTATTAAAACAATCAGAAACGGATCCCTGTTAGTACTCCCCACTGTCCATGGAGTGAACAAAAATGTGGCAGAGTACTGACATTCATTTCACTGTGAATTAAACACAGCATCACCGCATGTCTCAAGAGACGATATTAAGTTCTGCATTTGGGTAATACTGGGAATTCTGCAGGCAAGGGTAGAATTATATTTGGTTGGCAACAAGCCAGTCAAACTTCACACTTGTTCTAGAAGTAGGTGGTCAAAAACTCAACTCTTGTCATCAAATCTAGTGGTCACAGTTGCTTAAACTATATAGGTTTCTAAATCTTTTGTGTCACTCACTTAGAAGATAAACATGAGAAATGAGAAAAACTGAGGCAAAGACTTACGTCTCATCGAAAAGATAATAGGTTAGAATTGACCTTGAATAGAAGGAGATTCAGTCAGAGCACATCAAAGAGAAACAGAGATAGAACTGGATTTCCCACGTGGTACCAGCCAAGATATATACAAACTTATACATATACAGGTAACCTTTCTCTTCTTTTTCAGAAAAAAAATGGACTCAGAAAGAAATTGAGGATGTAAGGTGAAGCATTCACAGCTTTCTCTCTGTTCCCCTTAAAATATGTGTTGTAAGTTTTTGAGGGTTTGTAGCATGCATTTCAAAAGATGCCTTTCCATTTGGTAGAAGGAAATGCATGTTTCTGAATCATCTGGTTTTGCTGTAATAGTATAGAATGCCTCTCTCTAATAAATTTAACCATAAAATTTTTTTAAAATGTGTCTGCATGCTGCTAATTTATAAAAGGCAGGATGCCGTCAGATAAAATTTCATGAAAATGATCTATAAACCAGACTGTCAAAAGTGAAAGGTACTCAGGCAGTACTTAGGGGTAAGAAATACATAGAAACCACTGGAAATCATTCATGTGACTGTGGTAAAACAATGCACTGCAACAGGGCTCATGTTACCTTGATTTGCAAGTTACTGTGAGGTCACAGGAAATCCTGAAATGTTTTCCACATTTTCTTTTATACATTTTATGTCAAATTTCCTGCAATTGAAATCATAAACCCTCCTACTGCTGGCCTTTCTTCTGAAGGAATGGAGATCTTTGACTCTGCCCCCACGAACACCTAATAACTCAATTCCTACCACTGCAACAAGAAACTGAAAGACAGAATTGAAAATGGACTATGATAAGGCTGAAATGTCTCATTCCCTAATTCTTTCAAAATGAGTCCCTAACCGATGTCATTAAGAGAACTCTGAAAGTGCATTTAATTCAGCGACAGCAGACTTTTCTCTAGAAAAAGAGATAACAGAAGAAATGATAGACTGTCTTAAGGATAGAACCCCAGACTTCTTATCCAAAATATACTTTGTGGATTTATGGTCTGATTTTAACATGGCATCATCTTCTATATGGATATTCCTAGATAATTCCAGCTCCTGACAACCATATTTTATTGTTCCAGCTATGTTTAAGAAGGGATAAGTCCGCTTTAAGTGAAATGTTCAAGTTAAAAAGATTCTTTGGAGATTTATCACTCCCATTGGTGGAATCTAAAAATAGCTTTTAAATGGTCAAATGCCATTTGAATATAAATCAACAAAATGGAAAACCACACTAAACAAGGAAGGCTTCTTAAGGAGGATCCAATTTTTAAGATTTGGTTGGATCATGAGTTATTAGCATAGTTACCTCTCCAGACATATCGGGAGCCATGGGAACAGCAGGCCACAGAGATGAGTAGATTCCGAAAAACACCACCCAGAGCGCAATGCTGCCCCATATTGCTATGTGGCTGAACTGTGAAGAAGGAAATCCAAGTTACAACATTACACAAACACTAATGAAACCTTCACAAATGCATTTACTTATTTTTATTACATGCACAGAACTCTGGGCCATGGGCATTGGTACGTGATTGCATGTGTGCACCTGTTTCACTGGTTCTTTCGTTGAGTGCTCATTTCTTCTACAACAGTTAGAATGTCTGAGGATAGAATTTAGAACTCGCTGCTCATGGTGAATCGTTCCTCTTACTTTTACTTTTGCTTAAAAACGTATTAGTATCTTTCAGTCTCCTTTAGTATTGTTGTACATGCTCTCACTCAGAGATGCTAGACATAGTAACCTCGATGCCCATGATAGTCACATCCAAATCTCTTATATCAGTCTTATCCACCATCAAGCTTTATTTTCATTCTTTTGTTTTAACTAGCTTTCTCTACGTGGATGTGGCTATGCTGCAATAGAAGCTGTTTTATACAGATTGAGTATTCATTCATATCTGAGGACAAATCTTTCAGGAACACTACTGGCCTTCAACATTGTTTTCTCATAGGTTGTCTATAGAACACCAATCTTGTGGTATGTCTAAGAAAAGGTATATAAGTGAAAATCGTTTCCAAAGTCACAATATATACAACTTACAATAGAGAATGTATGTATACATATACATATACATACACATATACATATATATTTTTATATAAGGCTATGTGAAATCTTGTGATAATAAGACTTGCTGGCTTAACAATGTTTCCAAACTGGAATCCCCCGTTCTCTTTCCTCCACCCCCTAACACTCCACAATTACCAACCTGTGGGCTGGGATAAAGGAAGACACCAAGTTAAAGTGGAAAATAACCAAAAAATTGGAGAGAACATGTAGACAAATGGGACAATTCTTGGGTGTCACTAGAGATAACCTTACCCATGTCCAATATGAAGTTTCCAATCCAGCTTTCAAGCACACAGTTATCACTACAAACTGAAACAGAAAGGAGAAATATTATTTGTTTCATAAATGTGATGGCTGATAAAATGATCAAGAGCGAGACTTTGAAAGAACAGTCTTGAATTGACCATGGGACTACTGGATTATTCCCTGCTTGCTTTTTATGCCCAACAAGAGAAGCAATGAATGAATAAGTCAGGTGGCCACATCAGGATGTAGCTGATCACAGCTGGCACAGAATATTCCTCCAGCTGCCCTTCCTGCCTGCTCATGATCCCAGCCTCACAGGCCACAGGCAAGGCTCTGAGGATGTGTTTGCCTGCATCTGTACAAATAGTGACCAAAAGCACATGCTTACGCTACCTTGTATTTTCAAGCTTCCTTTAACCTAATTTAAAACCACCTTTCACACTGAAGTCTCAACTTCTTGAACTTTAAAAATAAAGTCTAAAAGTGAAACAATAGCATATTGACTATTCTGTGCTTCCTATGGCAAATACCCTGCCTGGAATCAGGCTTTCTGTATCCAAGATAACGTCACCTACCTACACAGCTGCTTTGGTTAATGAACAAGACAAGTTACCTCCTCTGTGTGTGTCTCAGCTTCTTCATCTCAAACCTGGGACTGATAAAGCTTACCTATTGTTTACCTTGACTGTCAATTGACTGAGAAGCACCTTGGGTGTGTCTGTGTGCCTGTGAGGACATTTCTAGAGAGGAAGAAAGGCTTAACTAAGGGCTTTGTATAGAATGGGCATGGTGATGGACATTCTGGAGGATGAGGCCAGAGGATCGCTAATGATAGGGCCAGTCTGGGTTACACAGGTGATTATTCTATCGTGAAAGACCAAACCAACACACCAAACCTCCAAATGAACAAAGATAATGCAACCGTATATAATCCAGAAATGTTCACATTTAAATTTACTGTTTTTGAGAGGGTACTAGGATTTGAACTTGGGGCTGTGCATTTACTTGTCAGGTGAGCTGCCAATTGAGCTGTACCTTCAAGCCTGATTTTTTTCAGGTAAGGTCTTCTCATGCCTTTTGCTTGGGCTGGTCTTACAATTTGTTGGGAGTTGTGGGGCTTGAACTCAGGACCTAGGTGCTATCTCTGAGCTTTTTTGCTCAAGGTTAGTGCTCTACTTCTGAGCCACAACTCCATTTCCAGTTTTCTGGTGGTTAACTGGAGATAAGAGTTTCACAGACTTTCCTGCTCAGGTTGGCTTTGAAGATTCTCAGATCTTAGCCTCCTGAGTAGCTAGGATTACAGACATGAGCCATCAGTGCCCAGCTTGTATGACATTTGATCCTTCTACCTACAGCTGCTGAAATAGTGGGGATTATAGGCTTGCACTACCATGGCTGGTGTCACATATTTAAATCTGAAAATCACAGACAAAAAGGTTTGGGTTCTGTATGTGAACAAGCACAAATCCTGCACTCACAGTGTACACAAAGTTTCCCAGAAGCAGGTAGTCAGATGTTTTCCCATTTCCAAACACAGTACCTGAAAGAAAAGAAGAGAAAAAGTAGTGAAAAAGTAAAGAAGGTCCAGGAAAGATAAATCAATTAAACTCTGAACAAAAGAAGAACCACAAGACACACAGTAAAGTCAGAAAAGAGATAAAAAAAAAAACCCCACACAACAACAACAAATCCAGATTCCATCCTTAACAAGTCTCATAATATTGCTATAGATGGGACACAAATTAAAAACAAATTTCCAAGAGCAAATAGGAAGCAGAAATTCTATACTACAGGCCAATTTTCAGAGTGCATAAGATAAAAGAAAGTAAAAATATGAAAAACAAATCAAACTAGTCATTATGGGCATTGAGATCTTAGAAAGCCTTCTGCATCTTGACCCTCAACATGACCAGGGTCTGAGGACTTTTCTTGCTATCTACTTATTATCTTTCACTAGGATTCACAGTAAGCAACTCAGAAAGGTTCAGGAGCACCAGTTGGATTCTAGGTACACAATCCTTTGAGGGTTTGGCTCAATTTAGGGACACTTAAAAAACCTTTGTTATTCTGCAATAACTTAACAGCCAACAAAGAAAAATTATTACTGGTAAAAAAATTGAGTCAGTATATAAACATGATCGAATAACGAAATCATTGGTGTTATAGAAAAAATTTAAACCCATGACACTGTAATATGTAATATGCAATAATATTGATGTATCTGTTTAGGGACATTTATTGAAAGTCTAGTTGGCAAGGTCAAAGTGGGTTCAAATATAGCAGGGTAAACAATAAAGTAAGACAATTACAAACCCCTTTCATATCAAAATGGTAGAACACAAAGTACAGTAGTTTTCCTCACCTTCTGAGGAAAATTATCAAGTAACTTCTAGATTTTGTTGCATTTGGTCTTCATCGGTAGCAGCCTTTATAAAGAACATGAATTAAAACTGGATGACTTGAGCCATTTCTCAGAAAAAGGCCTGGGGTGATCTAGTATCTGCTCTTCAGAAGGGTAAGTCATCCTTTCAAATACTGTCAGTGCTAAGGCATATTGCTGGCTACACAGTCTGAGCTACTTTCGAGATTATATTTCTTTTTTAGGATGCTGAAACAGCAATTTAATAGACAGGATGTGTTCTGTCTTTCTTACTGATATTGATGTTGCATTTGGAAAATTAGCTTGACCTAGAGAACTTATCTAATATTTAGGTATACTGGACATTAATATTATACAGTCAGACAAAGGAATGATATACTGATTCATGCTGCCAAGTACACGAATTAAGATCACTTATACAATTCCATTTATATGACTGTCCAGAATAGGCAAGTCTACAGAGAGAAAAAATAGTGGTTACCAAGAGACTGCAGGGAAAGGGTGTTTAGAAACAGGGAGCAATTGCTAATGGGTATGGGGTTCTTTATGGGATGATGAAATATTTTAGCATTTGATGTTGGTGATACTTGGCATAGTTTCAAGCATGAATATACCAAAAAACCCCACTGAGTTGTACTTTAAAATTTACAGTAGTATGTTCACAAATAAAATAAAATTAAATTAAAAAAATTTACAGTATAGTATATCTCAAAAACAAACTAATTCCACTAATTCAGATCGCCTGGAAAGTGAAAAGTATTGATGGTCATAACTTTCTGAACACTGATAAAGAAAGGAGACTAAAAGTTCTGCAAGGCCCTGCATATATTACCTTTGGTATAATACTGACTCATGTAGTATACTTCCGCTGATCTATTCACAGTTTTCGGGGGCCTGTTAGAAGCTAGGCACTGTTCTAAGCAGAGCAAAAACAAATGAGTTCTCTAATCTACTGAAACTTTGACTCAAACAGAGGAGAAAGGTGATACAAAAGCGATCAACATATTGCACATACCTCTGAAGAAATATAGAGGTGTATGGTGTTGGAAGCTCTTTTGGCCAGGTGATCTGGCAGGGCCTCTCTGAGCACACCCTCAAGGAGGATGGGAAGGGCCTGCTCACCTCTTTGGGGAAGTGTGGGGAGTATGGAGGTGAAGGATACTGCTTTAAGCATGGTAACATGATTTGGTTCACAGTGTATAAGCATCATTCCAATTTCCCACGGAGAACAAGCCATAGCTGGGGAAGGGCAGGCTGTATGCTACCCTTTTTTTTTTTCCTTTTTTTTTGGTGGTTCTGAGGCTTGAACTTAGGGCCTGGGTGCTGTCCCTGAGCCTCAAGGCTCACTATCATTTCAGCCACAGCACCTCTTCCAGCTTTTTCTGAGTAGTTTATTGGAGATAAGAATCGCATGTACTTTCCTGCTTGGGCTGGCTTTGAACCAAGATCCTCAGATCTCAGTATCCTGAGTAATTAGGATTACAGGTGTGAGCCACTGGCATATGTGGTGCTATTGGCAACTGTGAAGTCAGAGACAGGAAGTGCCAGAATTTAGGAAGAACGGACATGCCCTTGGGTGGAGAATGCACCATCTTTTTACTTTGTCTTTCAGTCTGGAGCCTAGGCACAGAATGGCTGTCTGTCTACCCCAGCATCTCAGGACTAGACTTGCTCTGAGACATAGAAACACCAGCCTGAGAGTAACAAGGCTCTTTTCCCCAGAGGTTACTTCATCATGTTTATGCATGTAGGAAGGACACCATGATGCTATCTCCAGAACTGAAAGAATAAAATCATTGCCTTGAAATAAACAGAGAAAAAAGCTTTCACTCCAAGATGACCATAAAAAACATATTAAAAAAAAGTTCATCCCAAACGTCAGCTCAAAAGCCATTTGAAAAATACTAGCATGTCTGATTAGGCTCAGTATAAAGTGCTTGTTACAGTCTCATAGGTATAATAAATAGACTACATAAAATATTAGCACTTATTGTCTTTACACTCTGCATCAACTGAGGGGAGAAACAGAGTCCTAAAATTTAACTCTCTGCAAGTTTGGAAACCATGAGAAGTAAAGAAGAAAGGCTTTGCATACATTAAATCACTTTGCTCCCACGGGAATAATAAAAAAAAAAATCTTTAAAGTGTGCACAACTTTGGATGTGTGCAGATTAAGTTAAGGAAAATACCATAAAATGAAACACTGCTATAACTTTAACATATAATGATAATGAGTTACTTTACTTAAAATAAAGAAAGCAAAAAGTCATCTCATAGTATTCATATCCTTTCTACTTACCATACTGCAGGGCTTTTAGTGGAAACCAAAATAGAATAACTGAGTGGAAGAGGCCATTTAAACAATGAACCCAGAAAACCTGGGGGAAAACAAAAATCCATGAGAACCATTTGCGATAAACTAGTTCTGTGAACTCTGACCTTTCTTTTTATCTATAAGCTAGATGCACAAAATGTGTTTCTGTCAGGCCACCACTGTGAATTAATAGAACTGACAGACACTTTTCTGCCTCTTAGACTTTCATGGGTCATTTATTTATTTTTATGTTTCTCAAAATGTTTTTCTCAGCTTCACTTGAACTTTCTTTTCCTACATTTTAAAAGCCAAAGTAACAGACGTTTCCATTTCTGCTTGAAAAAAACAAACAAAATTTACAATAAATGCAGGATCCTGAAATTGTTGGAACTATTTTCTTATTTCCAGAAAAACAGACTTTTAAGAAGACTGTAATTTGGGTGAAATCTTTTTTTTTTTTCCTCCATGTGCAGTACAACTGTGACTTTTTCAATGGTAACAAGTTTTGGTGCTTTCTTTTATGCTTTAGAAACATACAAGGGCATATATATTATTTTAAAATAGTAGTTATAACAGTTAAATCACATAAGCATTAAAATGCTGTGCCTAACATTGAATTTATCAATACTTCAATACCAACTGGTCAACACCAAATGTCACATCATTACAACATCATTTAATAGCTAGTACTTTTTAATGTCAGTTGCATTTTAAGAACAAGAGAGCAAGGATCATTGGTACTTTCTTTGTATCCTGGATATAAGAGATTAAGTTATAGGAAACTATTCAGAATTCTCAGGCAGGACCGCCTGCACAGTTGTAGTTTTGTTGTGTAGATGTGCGTCTTGCAAACAAAACTCAGGCTAAATGAAATTGGCACGTATTAATAGTTTTAAGCTGTTCAAACAACAGAAATTAAGTTGCCTGCCTCGCAAAATTTTCCACTGTGATCTCAATCTCCTTTGTTAGTTCATACGGCCACACTGGGTTGTATGATCCAATTTACGCTCCAATACATTACACATTTGAACTTGTGTTACTCATTAACCTTTGTCGCTTCTCCTCGCTATGTCATTTCCCCAAGTTTTTATTTGACAGAAAGCACAGGTGGGTGCAAGAAAAATTAGTTCTACTTTTCCATTTTCCTGACCAATACTTATTGTCACATGCTAATCCTTTAACCTCTGTCAGGACCTCAGAACCTCTGACCCTTTTTACCATAACAAACGTTAAGCATCATCATTCAAGGATACAATGCTTCTCTGCTTGGGACCCACAGCAACCGCTGTGGACACAGCTATGCATTTTGTAGCCACTTGTCCCTGAATTTTAAAACACTTCTATGACTGCAGTCAAAGAAGTTTCAGTGAAATCATTAGAGAAATCAATAAGCCCTACAAAAATGTCTGGCAACTTGCATTTTAAGAGCTCTGAGTATTCAGGTAGATATGGAATTTGTACAACCCATTTAAAGTGATCTCGAGACTTTTCTCAATAAATGCCTGGGATATATGGATAATCGCATAGGTTTTCAACAACAAATGATATAGGAAGTAATCCTCCCACATTGAAACTATATACTACCTGTTCTGCCCCTTTCCTGGCCACAAAACTGGGTCCAGTTGTTATGTACAAAGGTCATGAAAGGATCTGATGCTGCAGAAATAGGATTGATTCACATTTATAAGGCAGAGTGACATGGCCCAGTATGTGGCTGGGAAGTTAACTCCTGAGATCGCATCAGAGAGCCTGAACTATATAGAGGAAACTTATGGCCGAGATACATACAACTGTCTAGGCTGGTGAGACTTATTGCTGGTCTACAATAATCCTCCTATTTAAGAAGGCCTGGGCTTTCTTAGCTTCCAGATCACACGTATTTAATTCCCTCAACTACAGTTTTCCATCATTGGAACATGACTGCCCCAGGCAATTAAAAGCATTACAACCATGTGATTGGACTCCATATAATCTGGGCATCTTAAATAAATTTTAAAGTTCCCTCCCCCCAAATCCTAGTACAAATACATGCTCAGTCACTGATATTATAAATCGTAACAGCTTATAAAAAAAAAGAGTCCTGTTCAGAACCAGTGTTATAAATAAGTTAAAGAACTCTTCAGTGTGTTTGTTATTTTAATTAGCCAAATGAAGGCACGGAGTTACATGTGTGCGTATAGCTGGCTGTTCATGGAGATTGAGTCTCTGAAGAATGACCTCTTAGCTCTGAATTCTTTAGTATCATTTATCATGGGAGGTCATGAATACCTGTTTCACTGGTATTCTAGGTATACTGAGAATAAATGTTACTGGAGAGCTTCATGAACTAATATTAAAAGTTTCCTATATTAACTCCTAAACTCAAGACTCTGAATTAATGTTACATGTAGTCAAGGTTACATGTTCACATCAGAAATATGCTAGTAAACATGCCCTATATCAAAGGGAAACAATCTGGTGATGACATATTTGCTATATGATACTACCAGTCAAATACCTGAATGTTCATTTTAAAATAGCATCTACCTGGATTCTTTAAAAAAAATTATTCAAACTTTTCTTTGGATAGTTTTAGGAGAGGAACACAAAGGAGCAATACCTATGTGCATCTGATCATATACAATAATATTTATTGAAATGATCTCCAGGAACCGGAAATGAGAGAAGTTCCTTTGTTGCTATTTTGCTTTTCCTTTTGTTTGTTCATTTATCTGTCTTGGGGGGAGGGGTAAGGGGGGGCACAGAAATGGTGGGACAAATGCAGTAGTGGTACTCACTAGACATTATGTTGAAAATGAAGTATACAACTTGTGGGTGGGGATGGAAGGGAAAAACTGGGAGGGAGAGAAGGAAGGGGTGACATTATTGAAAAAGAAATCTACTCTTCACCTGATAGATGTATCTGTAGCCCCTCCTTTATAACAACAGTAAAAATACATGGGGGAAAAGAAAACTTTCCCTCTTGATTTGCAATAAACAGAGGCCTGAATTACTCCCTCAAATATCAATGAAAACATTTTAGGTTCTACACTTGCAGGAAAGTAAAGTACGAAGAAAATCAGATACTTTTCATCACTGGAGTGAATCAATACATGGATCATCGCAGATGATGATAGCCTATGACTTACATAGAATATAAGCCCAGACTTGATTTTGGAGAAAATGCTGGAAATTTTATGTATTTTTAATTTTAAGACTTGGAAAAACTGAGTATGATGATTATATGGTAAGTTACTTCCCAGAGACTAGAATTTTAATGTCTGACACAATTGATCTGAAATTCTAATGAGGACAAAGTTATCTGAGGAAATAGGAAATTGGCCAGGAATGATATAACACTTCTCGCCCCTTTATACCTGTAAAGCCAGCCTTTGTGTCTTAGATGACTTGAGCCTGGCTAGAAGAAATGGAGAGAAATGGACAGCCAGAGGACCAAAGGACAGTGGCTTCTGTCTGCTTTACCAGCTTTCTGCTGCTCAAAAACACCAGTGGACAAAGGTTTCTCTTTAGTTTGATAATATAAACCAACACAACCTAATTACAAAACACCTTTTCCTGACATATCAGACCTTTAGAACAGGGGCTTGCTATGCTGTCCATTCTGCAGCTGTGCCAAGCTGGAATCTCCGTGGCTTTGGAGATGCCCCAGATAGGAACAGCAATAAATCTGGCAGAATGACTTTGTGCTCAGACACAGTTCCTACCTTGGTGTTGAAGTCCAGAGCGTTCTGAGATGTTTTGTATAGTTCAGGATACTTCAGCATATTCTCTTTTCGGCACGATCTCTCAAATATTCCAAGAGTTAAAGGAGGCATAGCCGTAAACATCTAAAATAACAAACGGGTCATTATCCCAAGCAGCCAAATGCCAGGCAAATCTTTATTTCAGAATATTAAATAAAATAGGAATGATCAAGTATGCTAAACTTACCACATTATAAAGACCTATACACCATCTTTCAAAGAGGATTTGTCCAGAAAAGCCATTGACAAAGGCAAACCAGATCTAGGAAGAAAATCACCCACAAAATTAGAACACAAAAACATCAATGCATAGCTTCAAATCTGTTGTAAATGCTACTTAAAAACAAAGCACAACAAAATGCAGCAGCATCAACATAATTGTTTTCAGGATACTCGTAAAAAATGGCATTCATTTGCTGTACAAAAATGGCATTCTATACTTTTATAAGGTATTTCCTGTTTAAGTAAAAATTGGTTCTACCTGTCCAATTACAAAAAAAGAACTACAGTGAACAAGAAACCCTAGATTAAAACAAGTAGATGCAGTCTTGTTTCTAAAACCAGAATATATTTAAATATCATTTGAGTTTTTCAGTTTTAATTCCTTTTGAAAATATTAGGATTAGCTGCTTAAAGATCACTTTTATTATAGAAATGACACTTATAAAATACTTTTTCATAGTAAGAGAGTCACTATTTTCTGCCACATTGGCTGTACCCACATAGCTGGTTAAGCACATTCAAAATTTTACTTTATTTGGAACTTACAGGATATATTGTCACATCTTACTCCTGTTCCTTAACATTACAAAACATGCCTTTACTGTTACATGTCCTTTAAGGTGCTGTTGATGGATGCAGAATTTCTACAGTGTAGATACTATTGTTTTGGACATTTAGCTTGCTTATAGAATTTTTTTTTTTGGCTATTAGAATTGATTCTGGACTACATATCTCTTTTTCTTTCTTAGGATGAATTCTCGAGGTAGAATTAATTGGTCAATGTATAAAAGTTGTTCTCTTTTTAACAGTTTTTAGTCATGTGAATTTATATATTAATTAAAAATGTATTATCTTGAAGCAGATGTACAAATGAGGTACCATGTAACAAAAAAGTTTATGAATACAATGTATCTTGATCAGTGTTACCACCTTTATCATTCTCACCTTTCTTCAACCCTTACTTTTCTTAGTTTTGTGGTCTAAACAATGAATTCTTGACTGTATTCTACTTAATAAAGTATTTTTTCCTAACTGAGCATATTTTATTTTATTTCTTATACATTTTTATTGTAAATACTGTACAGAGGGGGTACAGTTACATGAGCAAGATAACGAGTACATTTCCTATCAAGCATTGTTACCTCCTCCTTTTAATAAAATATTTTTAACCTAAGTTTTAAGCTATGATAAAAATCTAACCCTCAGCAACTAGAACCTAAAGTTATCAGATATTTTTAAAATTCTCTTTAAAACAGAAAGTGTAGAAACAAAATTTCTGAGTAATATAAACTTTTTCTCCAACATGTTTAAAACATACAAGAAATTAAAGTGACTTCTAGTAAGTCAGTAATAGCTATATTATTATTTTAAAAAATCAAGTTGATCTGGGAGAGAAAAAGATAAGAGAAGCAATGAGATTACATAAATACAAGTACAACACAACTACAAACTGTCCCCACAAAGTGGTACTGAACATGTGCCTCGAGGAATTAGAGTAAGTGTCACAGGGACTAGGCTATACTTCGTGTTTCATTTAACCTCATTTTGGAAGCATGTACTGCCACTAATTCACCATTTACCAATATGTACCCAGGTTGGCCCTTCCACAAACAGTTTTTGTACTCTTCAATGATCCTCTTCCCTTTTATAATGGGGAAAAAATGGTTGAGTGTGTATGAAAATAAACATCTGCTATATGAGATGGGAAAAAAAAAACAAAGTAGTGATAACACATGAAAAGAAGTTCAGATTGTGTTAAGATTGTAACAGACGAATGATGGTAACAAAAGCAAAGAGATAGGAGTCAAATCATTGCTTTGCTAAAGGATTTGCAGAAAAATCTGGGACATTTGCCTTAGACAAGGAGCCAGGATCATTCATAGGTGTAAACATTAACATCTAAACCACTAGAATCTTGTTTTTTTTCTTCATAACTACATACAATTAGATAAAACAGACTCCAGCTGATGGCTATGTATTTTTTAGAATTTTGTGTATGATGGAAATACAAAGGATTTTAAAACCCAGACTTTCACTGATGTTTTTTGCTAAGAAGCCCAGTTCAGCCTGTTGGTCTTCAGAAAGCGGAGGCTTTCTGCACGTTTAATTCATCTAATGGATATGATCTAGCTCAAAAGTTATAGTTTTAAATGTATTTGTAGTCATCAATTCTATGTATTATAAAAAGGTTATAGTAATAAATTTGTGCACGGTAGGCAAACATTTGTCAATGTGAGTACCTCTTTCGGTTCTTTATACATAACATTTGATGTTGGATTCAAAGGTTACTATGAAGTTAAAATTTTAGACCCTCCCCTCAAATCAATGACTATTTGCAGAAAGTTTCAAATCTAAAACAACTTGCAAATAAACCAAAAGTATGCATTTACAGTATATGGCAAAATTCTTTTTTTTTAATTTTATTTTATTTGTGAACATACTGTACAGAGGGGTTACAATTACATGGGCAAGATAATGCATACATTTCTTACCAAGCATTGCAGCCTCCTCCTTTGTTTACCCTTCACCTCCCTCCCAGCCTCCCCCCTTCTTTTTGTGAAGAACTGTTTTACCATCTCATTTTTCTTAGTAGTTAGTAGATGAACATAATGTTTTTAGAAATTTACTTTCTGTATTATTAAAAGATTGCATTCTAATTTCTTTTTTTTTCAAAAGAGGTAGAGCTGTCTAAATGAGAACAGAACCTTTTAATACAGTATCTAGATCTTCACACGTATATGCTGACATCCACATTTACCTATTTTATTTATTATTTGTGTGCTTATTTTAATTTTTAAATTATATCTTTAAATAGTTCTACAAAGCAGTTTCAATTCAACCCAACAGTTTATGAATACACCACCTCTTGATCAATGAGTTTATTTATTTTTTTAATCTGTTTTTTCTTTTCTTTTTGGTATTGGAGATCGAACCTAGGAGATTGCACTTGTTAGACAAGTGCTTTGCCCCTGAGCTACAGCCCAGTCCTACTTATTTTAAAGGATAAAGAGAAGATGGTTTACAGGGAGGCAGTCCACCAGAGGTCTGTTTTTCATGTGTGTCTGTGGTTTGCAGTGAAGTGGTAGATTAGGAACATATCTCATGCTCAGTAAAACAACACTTGAATTACCATACACATATGAACTATAGCCATAGAAGGAAAGTGCCAGGCCCCTGAGGAGGTATCTATATTATTTAGATCCACAGGGAACCTATTTCTCAGCACAACTTGCTGAGAAATCATCACCTTACCGACTTTTAATTAACACTTCTGGAAATTAGAAACACCATACTGTTCTAAATAGCTTACCAGGGAGCCTGTATACAACCAATCATTTGAAAGAAAAGGTCTTATTTTGCTAAGAAGAAGTCACAAGTTTCAGAGAGGGGGGAAAACCTCTTTCGAAGAAGTCAATAATTTAAGAAACAAACAAACAAACAAAACCCCACCAAATCTCACCCCCAGACAGCTTTCGAAGTAACAGCTCAATACCAGCCTCTTGTTGAATCTATTTGTTAGGCTGGGATCATTTATAGCAATCGAGCAGCTAGATGGTGATATTCCTGGCACTGAAACAACGGTAAAACAGTTTTTGCAGAAAGGCTACAAAACCCATAGTACTCAAGATGGTTCCTTTATTAGCAAAGCAACCCCAGACCTGCTTTTCTGGAATTATTTCCATATTCTACATCTCTGAAGAGGCGTGGCAGCTAAGGCACCGCAGGCATTTTCCTGATGCAGCATTTCTGCATATTAAACAGCAGCTTACAAATACTCAATGAGTTCTCTGCTCCCACGCCTGACCAGCACAAAAAACTGAAAGGAGAGATTGGAGACTGGCAGTTGTCCTCACTAGGGACATTCAGCGATGTGTTTTCGGTCTATTCATTCATAGTATTGACATGAGCCATTAACATCTGCAGAACTTGTTTTAGCTGGCAAAAGTTGGGTATTTGGGAACTGCTTTAAAAGTCTATTCATTTCCAAGACAGTTGAATTATATTCAAAATACATTTCCATAAAGTGCTAAAAGAAAATAAAGATGAGATTTCCAGTAAAATTTAGAACTCACTTCCTTTTCAATGTGTGAAGAATGTGATCAGTGTTAAATATCTCATGAAGAGGCTTTAAATTCAAAGCTAAGCGAAACTTAGGGTTGATCAACCACAAGTCACATAACTTTGGGCTTGAAATAGAGTGTGCAGCTTTAGTTTTCTTTTGAGTTTAGTACATTTTACTTCTCCTGTTTATACGTAAATTTTGTCCACTTCATTGTTGATTGTCAATTAATCTTGATTTAAAAAGCACCTGTCAATCAAGATTTATAATCTTAACTTAAGTCATTTTGTCAAATTAATTTTTGTAAGCAGATTTATTGCTGGCAGCGGCTCTCAACTCTTGGTTTAAAAGTCTTCAAAACTTTATGTAAATAAACCATATAATACCCTTTGAATGTTAGTGTTTTGACAAAAGTTAGATATATAGAGGAGAATGGAAGTCAAAATTCCATTCCAATTATTTTAGAAAATAATCTCAAACTTATACATAAAACAGATTTTTTAATCTCATAAACTATTTTGGAGATGCATTTTGCTTTAAAGCACAGATTATGAGAGATGAAATTTTACCAAAATGAACAATCAGCAAGTTCATAAAGTATCTTGCTTATGTTGCCAATATTCAGTTGTTAATTAGTTTTTGGACTTTTGAGACAGGGTCTTACTATGTAGGCCAAGCTGGCCTCAAACTCATGCTTTATCTTCCGTGGTACTGGGGTTGGAGGTGTGTGGCACTCTATCTGGCTTGTGTTTGGTCATTTTAATCTAGTGGGTTATAACCTATGGATACTTTCATGATTCTATTTTAGTATATCAAAATTAAGTTTCAATATTACTAAAATGACTCAAAGAAGACCTATGCTTAGTCAACACTTTAATAAGGAGACAGGCACTCTGTGAGAACAAAAATTGATAAGCCAAGCCTATAGTAATTTCCAAGTAACAGAATAGCTGTGGAATCCGATGATTTTTTCCTCTGGTGTAAAATATGGGATCCATACAGCAAATGGTCAGGTTATGTCTCTCCTGACAGATGAGTAGAAAGGAATAGAGGGCAAAGAAGCACAGAGATCTATAAGAGAGCCCTTGGCAGATTCATGAGCGTGGGGGTGGGGGTGGGAGTTCTCAAGCTCTTGGGATTCCTTGCTATGTTCCAGAGCTACAGTGAAACTGATCCCACATGGGGTTTCATTACTGTAATAGAGCTTCTGATGATTCAAAGGCCAAATGTTAAAACAAAAGCAAATTGTGTATTTATCACTTCCAGAGTAACCGCCGGTTACAGCCATCACATATTTATCCATTGGGTTATACTGTTCAGTGTAGTAGCTGCTGGCCACATGGACTCTAGAGCACTCGAAAGGCACCTAATTCAAACTGAGCTGTGCTATGGATGCAAAATACACACCAGATGTTGGACGCTTAGTATGGAGAAAAGTGTGTAGGATATAAAAATTATTAATTTTTTCCATTTTAAAACTTATAGTAATTTGAATAAAATCGAGATAAAGCAGGGTATTAAAATCATTCTGGGTTTTAGCTTTAGCATTTAATGCAGCTTCCTAGGAGATTTAGAATTACACATGTGACTTCCATTGCCATCCAATTGGTTGGCTCCTGGAGGGCAGGATCGTATTTGACTTACTTCATAGCTGCTGGACTATGCTTGGTGCTTGGAATGGGGGAGGTATACCCAAAATATTTGGAAGGTAACATATATCTTTTTAAGGAGTGCTATTGCTGACTTAAATTTTCATTTTTAAAATGATGCTAATATTGTTCCATGAAAGGATCATGAAATTCTTTGGCTAGCTAGACAAAGGAATTGAATATTCTGGAGGTTTTTTTTTTTTTTTTTTTTAGACATATGCTTATTATCTGAATTCTTACTAACTTACTTTACTCATACTTACAAAACTCAGGAAACCTGAGCAGATCTGGATAGCAAGGAATAGCTGTATATAACGAAGGTCTGAGTTTTGAAAAAAGAACTACTGGACAAAATCAACACTGGCAAAGCTATTGTTATGTTTTCCCTGATTTTACTTATTTGCCTCTCCTAGAATTAGAACTCTTTTCCTCAGTTTTGTATTTGTTATCCTCTAAGTTTTCTTTTTAAATTTTCTTTCTTTTTTTTGTGTGGTTGGAACTATTCATTTTTCTTTTGTACCTAGAATTGCCCATATGTATACTATCCTCCATAGTGTACAGTGGCCTTTGATACATTTTTGAGCTTTACAAATGGCAGTACTGCTTTTACAGTGAGCCAGGCACTGGTGGCTCATGCCTGTAATCCTATCTACTCAGCCAGCCACGACAGGAAAAGTCCATGAGACTCTATTAACCACAAAATCCTGGAAGTGGAGCTGTGGCTCAAATAGGAGAGCACTAGTCTTGTGCACAAAAGCTAAGGAGAGTGCTCAGGCCGAGTTCAAGCTCCAGGACTGGCCAACAAAACAAAAACAAACAACAAAAAACCCAAAACAAAACAAATTACCTTATAGTTTCTTTGAAAACTGAAAACTTTACCTCATTAACAAGTCTAATTTCTACCCAAGTATTACAATTTTTTTATTTCTTTTTAGCCAATTGAATATGAATTATTTTTCATAGCTGGCAATCTTTTTATTATTTATTTGAATACACCTAGAAAAGAAAGTGAGCAAATTAAATATTAATGAAAATAATGAGAAAATAAGGCCTTGATAAGTAACATTATTTTGTGGATATAAGTGACAAGGATTTTAAGTTTAACTTGCTGTTACCTCAATGATGTAGAGGACTATGTTCTTGTAGAAGCAATACAGGATACACTTAGAGACTCTGTTATAGTTCCAGGCACCATGAACCATCAACAAATTCTTCAAATACTTGAACTGAAAGAACAGTGAGAAACGTTAGTATTTGTCCCTCCTCACAGAGCTAGCTGGTTAGGAGGAATGGCAGTGATTCACAACAAGGATGCTTTACCTGGGCTATGGAATAATCGGAAGAATTGGCTGCTTGCAAGCCTTCATTGCCACTTATTCCCACACCCACATGGGCCGTTTGAATCATGCTGACGTCATTGGCGCCATCTCCAATTGCAAGAGTTATCACATTGACTTGCTTCTTAACCATCTCCACGACTTCAGATTTTTGAAGAGGAGAAACCCTTAAATTAGGACAAATGTTTAATTACTGTTTTTGGGAGGGGTGGGGCTTGAAATGTCATTCTTTGGAAGAATCAAAGGAGTAAAAAACTCAAAATAAATAGTTCTCCGAATAACCATTTATGGAAAAGTCTGAAGTTTGGAAAATCTTAGCTCTCTGTTAATCTGGTTGCCATTTTAAGGGGAAAAAAGTTCTAAAAGCAAATATTTCATGACAGAAGATGTAATAATGCTGCATTAAGTTGTTAAATAACAAGTAAGTCCAGAAATTCCACTACTTCTCAATAAGTAACATCATCAGAATAACTAATTATTCACTTTTGAAGCAAAAAGAAAATCAGAAGGGCTACTGAACAGAAGCCCAAATACTAAATCCTTTATAGTACCAAGGAAGTATAAGTTGGATGCTATTACAAGCTGGTCTTCCATAATATATTTACTATGCGTGAAATGACTTAAAACTCTCCTTAACAGAAGGGAATTGGGTTGTTTTCTACTTATATTACACACTTGATTATTGCTCAAGTGCTTCATTTTCTTCCAAAGGTAATGACTGATGCTCACTCAGAACAGAAGACATAAGTATCTATTTTCAAATCATATTTGGTTTTAAACTTCACTGGAAGCTTGGCTCAAGTGGTAGAGCTCCTGTTTAACAAGCTCAAGACTCTGAGTTCAAACCTCAATTCAGGGGCAGTTTTTAACACACCTAAAAAGAAAAAGCCACTTGATGCTGGGCGCCGGTGGCTCACGCCTGTAATCTTAGCTACTCAGGAGGCTGAGATCTGATGATCGTGGTTCAAAGCCAGCCCGGGCAGGAAAGTCCATGAAACTCTTATCTCCATTAAACCACCAGAAAACTGGAAGTGGCGCTGTAGCTCAAGTGGTAGAGCGCTAGCTTTGAGCTGAAGAACTGAGGGACAGCACTCAGGCCCAGAGTTCAAGCCCCACAACCAACCAAAAAAAAAAAAAAAGCCACTTGAGAAATTGATGACAAGACAATGATAGAGGGGTTTGAAGACAGAAAACATAAGTATAATTAACTAAATATATTGTACATACTCTACTGGGAATTATAGAGCAAGACAAGAAGACTAAACAATGACTTGGTCCAGTGAACTATTAAGATAGCAATAGTTGGAAACAATTTAATGGTTAATTAATAAGAAACAATATACACAATTCATAATTCTAATGAATAAGAAAAACATCTCAGAGGTTTTTTTTTTTTTTGGTGCCAGTCCTGGGCTTGAACTCAGGGCCTGAGTGCTACTCCTGAGCTTTATTGCTCAAGGCTTGTACTCTATAATTTGAACCCCTAGCTCCACTTCTGGTTTTCTGATTTATTGGAGATAAAAGTCTCATGGACTTTCCTGTCCAGGCTGGCTTTGAACTGCATACAATCTTCAGATCTCAGCCTCTTGAGTAACTAGGATGACAGGTGTGAGCTACCAGCAATTGGCTCAGAGGTAATTTTCTTTTTTAAATCAAGATTAGGTTGCATAGGTGCCTAGTAAATATCTGCTGACACTTCTGGAAAATCATTTGTTACTTATTCAACATTGAAGATCCATCAGTACTGTGAGATCTGAGCCTCACATGTGAAGCCAGCCTGGGGAAGGTCCATGAGACTTATCTTCAATTACTCACCAAAAAGGTAGAAGTGGAGTTTGTGGCTCAAGTGGTAGAGTGCCAGCCTTGAGTGCAAATGCTAAGGGATAAGACCCAGGCTCTGAGTTCGGCCACTTATGGTTAGGGATGCATGTGTGTGCGCACGTGCGTGCGCGCGCTCACCCACACCCACACCCACTCCAATACACCTTGGGATTTTCCCTTGCTTAATTTCCACAGGAAAAAAAAATCTTTATCATTGGATACTCTGTACAAGTATGTGTCTTCACGATGTAATGGAGTGGAATGAGCAATAGTAGCTCTGGCTTTTATTTCAAGAAGTTTCTGCATGAGGTTGTGATTTGCTGGCAGACTATAGGAGTCTCCTGCTTTCCATACTCCAGTTCCTGACCCAGAATAGGCACTTTAATAAATGGTTGCTCTATGAAAGAATTATTTTAATTTTTCCTTTGGATTTCCATTTAGTGTCTGGCAATAATACAAAACGACACAACTGTGAACTCAGCAAGGGGCTGAATATCAGGTCATTAATGGGCCATTTCACTGTTGTTAGCCTCCATTTCTCTTCAGAGCAATTTTCATCTCATTTTCACATTTTATTTAATTTTTCTTAACAGGCTAATGTAAATTGGTAAGCCAACTGGCTCTAAGCCAACAAATTTAAACATAGATTGTAGTAGACATTGAGTGAATGTAAAAAAAGAAAAAAAAGCTTTAGCAGCAAAGCTCTATCTAAGAAGCAAATGGGAAATGGGCAGGAAGAGAGAAAAGCACTCAAAAATATTTATCTACTCCTTTTAATGGGCTTGTGGTATACATGCTTTATGAGTTACACCAAGGACTCTGTGAAGCCAGGGCATGATCAGACTTTTTTCATGAACTAAAGCTGAGCTAAAATTAGTTATTTAAAGGAGTGTCAGAAAAGGGTTATACTAAATTTTTTTCCTTCCTGGTGATTATGGTCAGTCATTGTTTTTTCTACTTGACACTTCAATTTTCAATATCCTTAACTGGAAAATTAGCTGAGGATTTCTACCCAACTCCACAGGAATGGCTAACTCAACTATTAGAAACATGAGTGGCTTACTGGCTCATACCTGTAATCCACCAAAACAATGATAACAACAAAAGCCAGAAGTGGAGCCATGAGGTGTAGCACCCAGGCCCCAAGTTCGAGTCCCAGTATCAAGGTGCGTGCACGCGTGCGTGCGCGCACACACCCACACCCACACCACACCAAACAAACAACAACAACAACAAAAAACCAAGAGTGGAAATACACTTATCAGAACAATGAGGGCTTTTAAAAAAAGCAATGATATAGTGATAGTCACAGTGTACTTTTCTAGATGCAGCATAACTATCATTTGCTCTCATTACCAAGTTGAAATATAGACTACTGGATTGGAAGAACATTCAAGAAACAATGGGAGCTCTCATTTCCAATGTGTTTGAAATAGCAGCTGGTAGCTAAACCTAGATGTTGGATTTAAGTGGGGATTCATGAAAAGTAAAAGTATGTATTCTTAAAACATTTAACTCAAAATATAAATGGGCAAACTTGTGATGTAGAACATAGAACCTTACTTTGCCTGGAAGTTTGCTGGTTGAAAGTCTACAGTTTTTGTTGCACAAACTTCACTTGTGAGACCCAATCCACAGTTTGTTTCACTACAGTGGAACAGAATGTGATGATTCTTTCCATCCCAGCTTGAGCTCCCCCTCAAAGGCAAAAACAACTCCAAATGTTTCGAGACCAGTAGACCTGGTTTACTAGCAAAACTTTTTTTTGAATGATTTTATGAAATATTTAATTAATGATGATTGCTCTAAGAACTAAAAGTTAACTCATGGAAGCAAAAGTATAAGCATGTACTACAGTATTCAGGTTCAAGGCCCAGGGTGCTAGGTCCCATGATAGCAGGTCTCAGGGAAGAAATGAGCTTTTTCTTTCCATGTCAACCAGGGCACATGGTCTCACCAGGCTTTTTTTGCTCATGGCTGACACTCCACCTCTTGAGATATCCCTGGAGTTCAGTTTTGTGCTGGTTAATTGGAGAGTCGCACAGATTTTTCTAATCAGGTTGATTTCAAATCACAACCCTCAGATCTCAGTCCCTACTAGTTAGATCATAGGTCCAGCAGAAATAAGCTTTAAAAGGATTCAGGTTAGTGAAACTAAAGTTAGTTAAAAAGATCTTCTACAAATTGAGCATTCTTAACACAAAAATACAAAATGTGTGCCGGGCACCGGTGGCTCATGCCTGTAATCCTAGCTACTCAGGAGACTGAGATCTGAGGATTGTGCTTCAAAGCCAGCCTGGGCAAGGAAAGTCCATGAGACTCTTATCTCCAATAAACCACTAGAAAATTGGAAGTGGTGCTGTGGCTCAAACAGTAGAGCACTCGCCTTGAGCTGAGGGACAGCGTTCAAGCCCAGAGTTCAAGCCCCACAACCGACCAAAAAAAAAAAAAGCAAAATGTGTAATGTTCTCCCAAATCCAAAACTTTTGGGGCTGCTGAAATGATGCTACCATGTGGAAAATTCTGCACCTGATCTTGTATAACAAGTCACTGCAAAAAAGACAGGCATGCTCAAAATATTGCATAAACTCACCCTCTGGCTATGTCAATAGGTTTATGTGGAAAATGAACTAACTTGTTTTAGACTTTGGTTCTATCTCCATGATAACTCACTATGAATATACAATTATTCCACGAAGACTGCCTTCAAGGAAGGCATGTACATCCTTGCAGGCAAAGAGGAGTTCATATGTGGATGCTTGATTCATTCCTCCCATAATGCCACACAACTCCCGCTAGAGACAACAAATCTCCTATTTTCAGTTTATCACTTCAATTATACTCTTCACTTGTGCCTTGTATTGTGGACACCATTTGCTTTCTGGGAGGCATGCTTTTCCACATTAAGGGCAGGGAAAGGCTCAGCGGATGACACAGTTTTAAACGTAACTGGTGGTAATGGAGATGAGGGGTGCTTCTCTGCATAAACTGAGCTGTGTGATGTGGCCATGTGAATTTGAAACTGTGTTTCGAAATTAACTATGCATTTATCTGTGCTTGATAAAATCCACACTTAATAGATCTAAGAATAGGTGGACTTGCTCTCTTCCAAAGTCTGAAGGTGAAAACAACAACCCTGAAATATTCCAATTCCAAGCATTTTGGCTAAGAGCTAACTCAGTCTGTACTATTTTTAAAGCATCAATTAAAAGAAATTGTTCTTTGTAGGGATTATAACAAAAGGTAAATCTGAAATCATATAACATATATATTTCTACTCCAAATAAGAGGCTACCTGAGCAAGGGAGCATTGGCTCTGGCCTTGACAAGGAGAGTTCTCTACTTGTAAAGGAAATAGCATGTTAGTTTTCCACACACTTGAAATGCTTCAGAACATACTCCTTCTACTGATGTGTTTCTAACTCTTAAAAGGTTACTACTCCCCTCATCAGAATTCATATTTTTTGGCTTTGGTCCACTTGTTCCTATGTTTGATTCTTCCCAATGCCTAGCCAAAACCGCTTGACCATGGCTGAGAATATATAAACCTTAAAATTTTCCCAGCACCAACAGCAACCAATTGTATAATCTGGATGCATCACAAAAGAAGTATTATTTTTTTTTCTCCTAGATGTGTGTGTGTGTGTGTGTGTGTGTGTGTGTGTGTGTGTGTGTGTGTATGCACATTTAGCCCCTGTATGTCTGTTTCAGGATTGAAATTATTCACAGTTCTCTTCCTCTGGTGCCTTTTCTTCTTCCAGAGCTGTACAGAAGACAATATAACCCACAGATCAGATCTAGCATGCATCAAAAAGGTCTTTTTTCCTTCCCTGTGTAATACAGCCTTGGAGAGCTGAGTGCAATGTGCATTTCAGATATCCTTCAGCCATAGTTTGACACCTTATTCATTGTTTTTTCTTATTTGCTACCTAGTAACTTTCACTGTGCTATGAACAACAGATCAGAGCACACAGAAATTTTTACCATTTAAGGCCAGAAGTATATAGGTAGTCCATCTTATACAAGAAGAATAATGGGACTAACTAATGCCTTTCTAAATGGAAAATGGATGAAGATTAAATAGAGATGCATGTATACAAACATATAATAAGCCATAAACTTGAGAGACTTTTTTTTATAGGTAGCCAAAAGACAGACACTGCAAACTTACAAATAATATTATTAGTATAATTTTAAGTGTATATAAGTGAAATGTTTAGGTCATTAGTCCTAAATACAATTCAGCAGGATAAACTATTGCATTCCTTTGACTACTTAGAGAAAGGTTAAAAAAACCCTTAAGAACAAGGAGAATAGAGTATTTCTTAATTATCCTCTGGCATTTGTACAGTAAGCTGGCTCTATCCTATGAAGCCTGAAGTCTGCTCTGGTGATGACTTAGAGGTCAGGATCTGCTCCATTTTCCTTTGCAACAAGTTTCTTTAAGTTTCTTCTGTAACGATCAGTCAATTCTCCATTGAGCTACATTTTACTGATCAGTAGAGAAGTTACAAAAAGACCAAAAAGAAAGTCTAACTGATGAGGTCTTACCTGAATCTTTTTGAATCAAAATGTGTCAGGTTTATTTATAAAGTTTTCATTTGATAGAACATAGCCAAAAAACCTTTTCCGCTATACACCCATATTAGAGCTCTGTTAGGAACTCACCATGAATTTATTACTGGAATGAAAACAGCAGCCTATATAGCAAATCCTAAAGCTGATACTTAGCATATGGTATATAATGAAACAGTCAGCCATTTCTAGGTAGGAGAACCGGCTATTCAAATGACTGATGACTGAGTGCTCTACTCGCCTCCAAAAACAACATCAGCTCATATCCTGCAGCCACAGGTACCACAGAGACCTTACAATACTAGAGATGGGGTCTGCAGAAATAAAACACAGTCTTTCTACAGCAAGTATAAAAAAAATTAGAGGAGAAGCAACCTCAAAATAGACTTCCTTTCTGTAGCGCATCTCAGGGGCAAAACTTTTGTGAAATTTATGTTATTCCAGAGGTAAAATACTATATTGCCTTCCATTTCAATGAGTAAGAAATTATTTTAAATAAGGATTGTTCCTACTGGTAGTCTGTGGCTACATGTACAAAAGTGCATGCATGATGACCCAAACTGTGCACAGCAAATACACCTTGCAAGAGGGACAAAAAACGCTCTTCCTAGCAGAAACATTTACTATAGGCTTTATCCACAATGCTGCTAGACATTTTCTTAATGGGACATAATCTAGTCATAGCCCTAACACTGCATTGTAGCACATGGCTTATGTAAAATATGGTAATGAGACCGGATGAAAATTTTGTAGGAAAGAGAAATTCATCTCATTATCCCCACACTACTAACTTTACAACCTTTATAATTTGTTTTTGACTGCTTGCTGCTAGAAACCAGATCTGTACAATCGAATCCCTCTAGAGTATAAGAAAAGTATGTAAGGGATTTTGCATATTCTGGGTTTTCTTTCATGGACGGGAAAGGTAGGTCAAAAAATAGTAGGTAGGAAGGGAGACATCTACTTCTTCAAGAAAAGTAGATATTCAGAATAAATTAGCACCAGACGGCAGGGTGGCCTGTGTGTCAGGGTAAGCACTTCTGAATGTCAAAGCTAGTTCTATGGGACAGAACATGTCAGAAGCTTTTTGAGACAACCAAGAAAATGGTAAAAACAGCATCTGCAAGTATTAATCCGGATAGCTCAAAACATATGAAATGACAGTGTACATATGGATAGAGAGGTATGGAGGAGAAGCATCAGGAAAGTTCTCCATCCTTATGAAGCCAAGTAAGAGTGGGAGAGCCCAGTGGAATCCCTGCTGTGTGCTGTCTGCAAAGCAGGAGCTGGGCTTGAAAGAGCAGAGCTGAGATGTGTTGCTCCCTCCGCAATGCTAAACCAAGCATTTAGCTATTCTGTAGCATATGATCCACATTTTCTGGGAGTGCCTATAGGGAGAAGAAAGTAGAAGCCTTCCTCCTGCCCCTAGGAGCTATTAATTTAAGCACTTTAATTGAACTAATGTCTCAGAAGGTTGATGTTAAAAATCTGTACCACAGTGGTCTACAGACTCCTGCTCTGAAGAGAGGGAATGGGGGGTGGGTGGGAGAGAAACTTCTTCTTATGTGGATTGAGGCCCAGATACCTCTTCCTGCCTGGGGAGATCTGCCCATTGGATCAGTGTGAAGCACTCCTGATCAAGAAAGTGGATGGTGTCCTGGTTCCTCGGCCTTCTACATCCTTGCTCTCAGAGCAGTAGGACTGTGGCCTCCCATCTCTTCCTATTCCTGATAACTGGCCAGAGCTCTGTCACTTTGTTCTTTTTTCTTATTGAATCTGGGTAGGTATGATAGGGTTGGATCTAATTTTTTTTTTGGGGGGGAGGAGGTGTTAAACTCAGGACCATGAACTTCCTAAAGCTGTACTCCATGACCTGATGCACATCCCCATTTCTTTTTGCTTAAACTCTTTTTTCAGATATGGCCTTGTATTTATGCCTGTCTGGACTGTGATCCCCTTTTGTATGCTTTAGGAATGCAGGCATGCATCACTGTATCCAATTCTTTTCTTATCCATTGAGATAGAGGACTCTTTTTTTTCTCCCAGACTGGCTTTGAACTGGGATCTTGCAACTCTCTACCTCTCAAGTAGCTAGGAGAGAGCCATCACATATGGCCTGTAGTTTAATTTATTTTCACTTCTTGGTGCCACTGGAGTTTGAACTCAAGGCCTTGTATTTGACTGGCATGCCTCTACCACTGAGCTAATCTGCAAGCTCTGTTTTCCCTCTAATAACAATAATATTTTGCCAGTACTAGGGCTTGAACTCAGGGCCTGGGCACTGTCCCTGAGCTTCATTTGCTCAAGGCTAGCACACTACCACTTGGGCTACAGCGCCATTTCTGCCTTTTTCTGTTTCTGTGATACTGAGGAATCGAACCCAGGGCTTCATGCATGCTAGGCAAGCACTCAACCACTAGACCACATTCCTCGCCATCCTGTAATTATTTTTAAGTTAGGATCTAGCATCCTGCTTGGGCAGGAAGGGATTCTGATCCCTCTATTTTAGGTTCTCATAATATTTGGGATGAGAGGAATGTGACAGTTGCACCCAGCTTCTCTCCCTTGAGATGGAGTTGTGTGGACTTTTGTGCCTGTTCTACTCTCCTAGGTTCATTCTCCCGAGCTTAGGATGATGGGTGAACACCATTGTGCCATGCTATGGGTTGAGAAGGGGTGGAATGAACTTGTTTTCCCATGCTGTCCTCAATGGTGATTCTTTCATTTTCAGTCCCCAAGTAGCTTGCAGCTACTTTTAATTTTTTTTTGAGTGTTAGAAACTCTTTGGCCCTTCCTCCATCTTCCTCTTCGGCCTTGGGGGAAGCCAGTTGCCTTTTAAAAAACATTCTCTCCCATATGGATAAGCTTCTTTCCAATTAAAAATTATCTAGTGAATAGGGCTGGACCTGTGGCTCCAACGGCAGAGCACTTGCCCATGAGTGTGATACGTCAAGTTCAAACCCTGGTATTGCCCTGAGCCACTGATATCCAGTTTAGACACAGCATTCTACTAATTATATAAATTGATTAAACAAAGATTTAGAAAACAAGACAGGGCACATATGAAACAAAGGAAAGCCAGATTAGCAATGTTTATATTAGGCAAAAAAGCATGAAGGACACATAAGAATGGTCAGATTTTTACTGTTTTTGGTACTGGATTTTGAATTTAGAACTTGTGCTCTAACACCTGAATTACCCCTAACCTTTTTTTGTGTAAGTTAATTTTCAGAGAGAGCTCCTGCTGTTGCTTGGGGCTGGACCACAATCTTCCTACTTGTGGCTTCTGAATATCTGGGAAGATAGGTATGTGCTACTTACTATGCCTAACTTGTTCTTCAATGATAGGGTTTCAGGAACAATTTTTCTGCATCCCAAATACCTAGAATTATAGGAGTGAATCACCAGATTGGGCTTGTTCATCGAGATGAGGTCTCATTAACTTTTTGCTCTGGCTAGCCTTGAACTGCAATCCTCCCAATCTCTGTTTCCTGAGAAGCTGGAATTGTAAGTGTGAATCACTGAACCCAGCAGAGAGAAATATTTTATGTATGCCAGTATTCTTCTCATTAGACTATATAAAGGAAAGTCAGATATCATTTGTAAGAGCAAGAAAAAATTTTAAGGAAATCAAAACAGAACTTAGAAAGTGGCAAAAACTCCCATGCTCCTGGATTGGAAAGATCAACATTGTGAAAATGGCAATACTTCCCAAAGCTATCTACAAATTCAGTGCGATACCTATCAATATTCCAACCTCATTCTTCAAGGAAATAGAAGAGGCAATCCAAAAATTTATATGCAACAATAAAAGACCCCAAATAGCAAAAACGATCCTCAGCAGAAAGAAATAGTGCTGGAGGAATATCAATACCAAATTTCAAACTCTACTATAAAGCCATAGTAATCAAAACAGCTTGATACTGGCACAAGAACAGACCTCAGGACCAATGGAATAGAATTGAAAACCCAGAAATGAACCTACAGACCACCTATAGCCATGTAATCTTTGATAAGGGAGCTAAAAAAATAGAATGGAAGAAAGACAGCCTCTTCAGTAAATGGTGCTGGCAAAATTGGTTAACTACTTGTAGAAAACTAAAGCTAGATCCTCATATATCACCCTGCACCAGAATCAACTCCAAATGGATCAAAGATCGGAGTCAAAGCAGATACTCTGAAAACATTACAGGATGGAATAGGAGAAACCCTAGGTCTCCTTGGCACAGGCTGAAATTTTCTTAATAGAGACCCAGAAACACAACAAATCAAAGAAAGGTTGGACAAATGGGATAGCATGAAATTGCAGAGCTTCTGCATGGCAAAGGACATAGCTAGCAAGATCAATAGAAAGCCCAAGGATTGGGAGAAGATCTTCACTAGCCATACAACGGACAAGGGTCTCAAATCTAAAATATACCTGGAACTCAAAAAAATTAAATCTCCCAACAACAAATCTTCAAAGAAACAACTACCCAATAAACAAGTGGGCTAAAGATTTAAAGAGAAACTTCTCTGAAGAGGAAAGAAGGATGGCCAATAGACACATGAAGAAATGCTCAACCTCTCTAGCCATAAAAGAAATGCAAATCAAAATAACATTGAGATACCACCTCACCCCAGTTAGAATGGCTAAAATCAAGAACTCTAATAACAACAGATGCTGGAGGAGATGTGGACAGAAGGGAACCTTACTGCATTGTTGGTGGGAGTGTAAACTTGTTCAACTACTTTAGAAAACAGTATGGAGGTTCCTCACAAGACTCCACATAGAGCTCCCCTATGACCCACTTTTGGGCATTTATCCAAATGATCACAAACAAGACCATACTAAAGCTACCAGCATGACTATGTTTATTGCAGCATTATTTACTATAGCTAAGATATGGAACCAACCCAGATGCCCCTCAGTAGATGAATGGATCAAGAAAATGTGGTATATATACACAATGGAATTCTATGCCTCCATCAGAAAGAATGACATTGCCCCATTTGTTAGGAAATGGAAAGGCTTGGAAAAAATTATATTAAGTGAAGTAAGCCAGACCCAAAGAAACATAGGTCCCATGGTTTCCCTTATTTGCAATATCTAGTATATGTCTGAGTCAAGCAGAAAAGGTCAGATAAGTTGATGTTAGGGAAATGAATCCTAAGATATGTATTCAAATGTTTTTTTTCTTTCATGAGATTGTTTCTAACACATTTATAAGATGATTTCTTTGTTGCTTTGTATGTCCCTCCCTCACAGTATAACCCCTGCTTTCACTGTATTTGATTTTGGTATAAGTTGTGAAGGGGAAAGAGAAAAACAAATTGTTTAACTAGGGATACAGATGGACCCATTGCAACAATGAGATGTACAAGTTGTTATGTTGAAAACGAACTTTACAACTTTGGTCCGGAGGGGAGTGGGGTGAGGGGAGGGGGGAGGATTGGGTGGAGGGGCTGGGGGAGGATGGGAAGGAATGGGAAGGGGAAACAAAGGAGGAGGCTACAATGCTTGATAAGAAATGTACTCATTATCTTGCCCATGTAATTGTAACCCCTCTGTACAGTATTTTCACAATAAAAAAGAAAAAAAGCAAAAATTTTAATAATAGTTGCTGTGCATGAACTGTTATTCCTTGTAACTCTAGGGGAACAACTATTTTTATCTCTGTTTTGAAGAGAAAGAGAATAAATCTAGAGAAATTTAAGTAATTTGTCACTCAGCACCTAGGAAACTGAGCCTAGATTCTAGGAATTGTGGCCCCAGTGCCTGAATGCTGCACCACATGGCATTATAAACAGAGGGAAAGAATGCATTGCTTAGTAAGTGGTAATGGGAGAATCTGCTCACTGTGTAGAAACAAATCACACAAGATGCTCCTCCTTCACACCATATGCAGTAATAAACTCCATATGGAACAAAGACCTATGTGGAAAACATAAAGCTGTGAAAGTTAACAGAAGATAATATAGGAGGAAATCTGCTTAAGAACTCCAAAACCCACTGGCCATTGGTGGACTTACTTGAGTTTGGCTATGTCAACAATTTCTGTTCCAGAAAGAACAGCAAAGGCAGAATTAAGAAGGGAGGCAGACTGAAGGATATTTGTTGTGTTAAAAATCAACACAATACCAATATCTAGATCAAAGAAATCTTATACATAAGCAGAAAAACATGGGAACTCAATCCTCCCTGCCCCCTTTCCTTCCCATCCCTTTCCTTCCCTTCCCTTATCTCGGTCTCTCCTTCTTGCTTGCTTGCTTGCTTTTTTTTCTCCCAGTCCTATGGCTTGAACTCGGCCTGGATGCTGTCCCTGAGCTTTTGTACTCAAGGCTAGTGTTTTAGGACTTGAACCACAGATCCATTTCTGGCTTTTTGCTGGTTAACCTGAGATAAGATTCTCATGGGTGTTCCTGCCTCTGCTGGCTTCAAACCAAGCTCCTCAGATCTCAGCCACCTGAGTAGTTAGGATTACAGCCACAAGCCACTGGCATCCGGCCCAACATTTTCTTTATAGCAACATTACTATCGACTTGATATACATCTGTCTGATGTCTATCAATTGCTACAGTTCATGCACACACATCAGCAACTACCTGCAGGATACTGGCATGGCATATGTTTATTTTAGTGGACAATTACTACCAGTGAAGGCAGGGCTTATTCCTCCTGGAGTACCACTCTATTCTTGAGTAAGTGAAAGAATGGACTTCAAAATTAGAAGTTCACAGTGGTAAATACTTCTATTCCCTATCAGAGAAATGATTACCAAACCAAAAGGTGCCATCAGATTGGAGAAGTTAGAACGTCTGGAATGCCAAGTGTTGGTGTTAAGGACAGGTAACAACAACCCTCATCACGGATCTGGGAGTTCACATGAGTGCAGCCTGCTACTGGGCCATTCTGACAGAAATGACATACATATATAGCCCCCCACATACACACATACAGAGTCAAATATCCTTGTTCTTATCCCTTTGTTGTGATATAGCCTAGAGAGGCAATAGCAAAATATAAAGATCAAGGAAGCCCTGGCTTGAGTTCAAGGCTCTAGTATGATCACTGCATGAGCAGGTGCTGAATATGCCAACTGTGCACCTCGCGAGATGGGCGGGCTGGCTCCTGACCTCTAGCATGTTGCTGGCAGTCCCCCAGAGGACAGCAGAGCAAGCACTGACTGAGCGACAGCAGGAGCAGATTTTCCCCAAGGTTCTCATCTTCTTTTTGCTGCAAGATGCTAATATCTATTGACCCCTATTTGGACAAATGACTTCTAGAAATACCCATTATTGTAAGTCCAGGGGGAAATTTGTTAGGTGGGGAAAAATGGGCAAATGACTCAATTTCCAAAGTTGGGATGAAGAATAGTTTTAGAAATTAGGGCAGTTTAGGAAAATTCTATCTGAAACAACCCCTTCTATATATATTCATACCAGGTGGGAAGATTAAGGTCCAGGGGCTAAACTCAGGGACTCTATCTATCTATCTATCTTTCCATCTCCTTCTTACCTTCCTTCCTACCTTCCTTCCTACCTTCCTTCCTTCCTTCCTTCCTTCCTTCCTTCCTTCCTTCCTTCCTTTCTTTTTCTTTTCTGTCTGTCTTTCTGTCTTTGCTTTCTCTAGAGCTGCTTTCTTGCCACAAGAATAGTCTAGAATAGTCCTGACATAGCAGTTATTAAGCCTTGTACTATTTGCTATCCAGCTTTTTTATGTTTGTTTGTGGTTGGTTGTAGGGCTTGAACTTATGGCCTGGGAGCTGTCCCTGAGCTTTTGTGCTCAGGGAGAGTGCTCTATCACTTTGAACCACATCTCCACTTCTGGTTTTCTGGCAGTTAATTGGAGAAAAGGGACTCACAGATTTTCCTGCCTGGGCTGGCTTTGAACCATGATCCTCAGATCTCAGCCTCCTGAGTAGCTAGGATTACAGACAACATTGCCATAAACTTATATATATCTATATCTATATCTATATATATCTGTCTGATGTCTGTCTATCAATTGCTACAGTTCATGCGCACACATCAGCAACTACATGTGGGATACTGGCATGGTATGTGAGCCACGAGTGCCTTGCTTTCTGCCTAGCTTTTTATATTACCTGTCTACGCATGCTTACTCCATCAAATACCTCTCCTTTTTGAAGGATGTTACCTGTAACCACTTCCTTCTCATAAGCCTTGACTAAAAGCCACTATAAACCCATTTCTTGACTCCCTAACTGTCACCTTGGTAACACATCTTCTGCTTTCCCCTAGAATGCTTTCTTGACTTTCTCTGCTGTGCATGCCACAGCTACTGGAAGGAAGATCAGCTGGTTTGACTCCTAGAACCCTAGCATGTCTCGAAACTCAGCATTCCTTGAACTTATGCTAAATGGGGATGGCCCAGACACATTTACAAAACTGAAGGTAATCATGGGAAACTATTATGAGTTAATGGAGAAGCAGTTGGGTCAAATGTAGTTTGCTTCCCTGTTCTACATGGAAGCATCAACAAACTGACAGGGCAGAGCAATGTTATAGGTTCTATGTACTATGTCCTTAGCAAGTCACCACTGAGGGAACACAGGAAGCAATCCACCAGGCAGATTTATATTTGACCACAGAGCATACCAGAGAGGTGGCTTATTGATTTATGCAAAGCGTTAGGCAAGCTTTTAGTGGAAAGCTGCAGAGCTGTGCATTTAAAATTGCTGATAAGCATTACCAAGAATTTGGATGTAGGGGTGGGCGATATCAATGCATATTCAAAGTTAGTAAAACTGCACAGAAAAGGAATAGATTGAATAAGGTATGATTCAAGAAGGATGTGATGGGACCCAAACGACCAGTTACTTTGAAAGGCTAATAAGTACCGGAAGCATGAGGGGGCTGCAAGGAGAATGGTGATGTTGGGGTGACGTGTGCATGCATGTATGCTTCACTTATCTTCCAGTGTAAGACTATCTCATCAGAAGGGCATAATCTGCTGTTCTGATTGAGGGGTGTGTGAATGTATATCTGTACTGGTGATGGTGTTTTTCTAGGAAGAGTCACAACTAAATCGATGCAGTGTTGAATGACAGTGGAATTTTTGTGGTACGCAAGTTTCTCGTATATTTTACTTCATTATTATTATTGTTCTCATTATCATCATCATTATCATTATAATTTGGTGGTACTGAGGTTTGAACTCTGGTGTCTTTGTGCTTGCTCAAGCAGGTGCTCTACCTCTTAAGCTAGATTCTTAGGTCTTTTTGATTTATTTATTTTCTGGCAAGGTCTTTTTTTTTTTTTTTTTTTTTTGGTGCTGGTACTAGGACTTGAACTCAGGGCCAGGTGTGGCTGACAATCTACCACTTGAACCATACTTGTACTTCTGACTTAATTCTGGTTAATTGGAGATAAGTGTCTCAGTTCTGTCTACCTGGGTTGTCTTAGAACCATGATCCTCAGAGCTCAGCTTCCTGGATTACAGGTGCAAATCACCTGCACAGAACTGTATTTTGTATGAGGCCCACCTCAGGCTGAGATTCTTCTACTTACAGCCTCCGAAGAAACTTCATTTGTTATACTTATTGAGTGAGATAGTGTTGTGAAGTTTGGTTCAGGCTGTCTTTGAACTACAATCCTCTCTGCCTCCTCAACAACTGGGATTATAGGCATGAATCCCCACATCTGGAAGATTTCTCAGGTTATATGTTAGATATTTAACTGCCCAATATTCTCTGGTGGAGCACATCAGGACAGGCTACTAGGTGGTAATACTTGCATGTAATTCCTTTAACATTCTGTGGTAGAGTTGAAACAGGAAATGAGATAAGCAGGCAGGACTGAGTAGATACTATTATGTGAACGTGAACATGGGCATTGCACAAAGCTTTAAAATTTATTCAGTGTATCCTCTTTTAAGCATACTTGTATGAAAGAAACGTTTCCAACACGGATTCAGATTTTCTTGGAAGAATATCTAGGGTTGACATTCATTAACAGTTTGTCCTTTCAAAGCCAAACATCTGCTTGGCACCCAATGGTATTCATAGAGTTCTTTTCTGTAGAAGAATGTCCGCTGAGCATTTATTAGCTTCACTTGTGCTTAATGGCTACCTTTTAAGTGCAGCATTTACTTAGTGAAATCCTTCAAACTAAAGCCATGCCCCAAAGATTCAAGAAGGAGATCTAGCTTGACTTGTATAGAGTGTATTCGCGCTGTGACAGAAATCATTCCAAGTGTCCCTACAGACCTCTGCTGGGAACCCCTTAGTAGAGCAAGGTGAAAGGTTTCGCCTGGAATGTCACTCCCAAGCTCCAGTACTTACTGAAGTCAAGTATTTCTTTCTTCAAATCCCCTATGAGGAAAATGGCCTACAAGGGGGTTAAACTTTGATTAGAGATGTCGCAAGTAGGGGGAAAAATGCTTACTTCAATTTAACTTCTGCTTTTCAGAAGACATGAGTACATAAATTATGGAGGAGAACGGTGATTACTAGACAGTCTAAAAGCTGGAGGCTCTAAGCCAATTTTCAACCAACTGTCACGGAACATAAGTTTCAAAATATGTTTAAACTAAACTGACAACTGCAGGAAAAAATGTAAAATTCTTTGAAAGGCTGGGTTATGTGAACTGATGAGGACCTCAGAAACCACACACTACTTAACACACAGCAGAACTTCACTGTAACGTTCCCACTCTTCTGAAAGACTACAAGAGGCACAGCAGCTGTGGCCCCAGATGCAGGGAGGTCCTAGCACAGAGTGGACAACAGAGAGTTCATCCGAAATCTGCAAGCGTGATGAGCTTGTGTGGTTTTTCCACTTTCTGTGGGGCTGTTCTATCACTGCCATACACTAATCTTGTCATTTTATGGGCCATGAAACCAATGCCAGAAAGATTCTATTAGATATCCCAAGTGCCAGAGAGGTAGAACTAGATCATGTACTTCCTGAATCCCCACCTAAAAATGTCATCACAACAATTATGCAAAAAAAAAACTAAGGGTCTTGGGTGATAAAGTATTGAGATCAGGAATTATTTATCTGGAACTTCAGAACAGCTCTTGATTTTATCTTTATCCATAAATCTCCTGGAGTCTAAGAGCAAGTTGCTTCCCTGAACTCTCTCTAAGGCCTTTTAGGATATCTGAAACCTCTAAATGGTGACTGTGTGCCTATGCATTTCTCTGGAGGAGGTAGTATAGAAATTTCATTTGTTCTTCAAAACTATCTGTGATCATGCTGGGCACCAGTGGCTCAAGCTTATAATCTTAGCTATGGAGAAGGCTAAGATCCAAAGATCTGGTTGCCAGGTCTGAAAAGTCTGTGAGACTATTATCTCAAACTAAGCAACAAAAAGACAAGTAGAGGTATGGCTCAAGTAGTAGAGTGGCAGCCTTGAGTGAAAAAGCTAAGGAAGAATGTCTTGGTTCTGAGTTCAAGCCACAATGGGGCATGTACACACATGTACATGCACATGCACATGTACACGTACACACCCACCCACCGTATCTGTGATCACACCAAATAAGAATCAGCAAAGTTGAGCAGGGGAAAAAGAGGAAAGTCTATGTTTATAACCAGAAACTACCTTTAATATAGGTGAGTGTCCTATTAAATGACACTGGCTATTCAGGTAAATACCTAGGACAGTAAAAACAAAAGAAGTCTATGTTTAGTCTTTTGAGGAACCTCCATACTGCTTGCCAGAGTGGTAGAACAAGTTTATTTATTTATTTTTAGAACAAGTTTATATTCCCACCAACAGTGTAGTAGCTGAGGGGCTACATCCCCACCAGCATCTGTTATTGTTAGTTTTCTTGATAATAGCCATTCTAACTGGGGTGAGGTAGAATCTCAATGTTGTTTCGATTTGTATTTATGGCCAGAGTTGTTGAACATTTCTTCATGAGTCTATTGGCCATCCTTACAACTTCTTCTGAAATGTCTCTCTTTAAGTCTTTAGCCCATTTATTGAGTTGTTCTTTCTCTGAGGGTTTGTTTTTGGGGGGGGTTAATTTTTTGAGTTCTATGTATATCTTAGATATAAAGCCCTTGATGCATAACTGATAAAAATTTTCTCTGATTCTGTGGGCTTTCTATTTAGCTTGTTAGCCATGTCCTTTGCCAAGCAGAAACTCTTCCATTTGATGCAGTCCCATTATTCAGTCTTTCTTTGATTTGTTGTGATTCTGGATCTTTACTTAGGAAGTTTCGACCTGTGCTTAGCTAGTGTTTCTTCTACCCCTTCCTTCCATAATATTTTTCATGGTATCTGTCCTTACATTGAGGTCTTAGATCCATTTTGAATTTATTTTGGTGCTGAGTGAACACAAACAGGGCCAAACTAAAGCTACCAGCACAACCATGTTCATTGCAGCATTTTAATATGGAATCAACCCAGATGACTCTCAGTGGATGAATGGATCCAGAAAATGTGATATATATACACAATGGAATTCTACTCATCCATTATAAAGCATGATATTGTACCATTTATAAGGAAACTCAAAGACTTGGAAAAATTATATTAAACGAAGTAAGCCAGACCCAAAGAAACATAGCTTGCATGGTTTCTTCATTTGTTGTAACTAAAATGTGCCTAAAAATCTACAAGTAAACACATGGGATAGTAAAAGGGAAAAAAATACACCGGAACATGATAAATTATACAGGTTTCTAGGCATTCAAACATGAAGATCAAAGGAGGATATTCTTAGGAGAGGATCACAAAGGCACAATAGCTATGTGTGTTTGATCATATAAAATAATATTTATTAAAACAAACTCCAGGAAATAAAAAATTTTTCCCCCTTTGTTGCTATTCTTGCTTTCTTTTCCTTTTTTGTCTTTTCCTCCCTATTTATCTGTCTTTGGAAGAATAAAAGGGGGACATAGAAATAGTGGGACAAGGGGTGAACAAATACAGCAGTGATATTCACTAATCACTGTATTGGGTGGGGACAGGAGGGAAAAATGGGGAGAGAGCAAAAAGAAATGTACTCTTCATCCAACTTATGTAATTGCAACCCCTCCCCTCTGTACATTACCCATATAAGAATAATAAATAAATAAAAAAACAAAGAAACAAAACGTTGTGGGCTGGGAAGGTGGCTCAGTGGTAGAGCGCTTGCCTTGCATGCATGAGGCCTTGGGTTCGATTCCTCAGCACCATATAAGCAGAAAAAAAAAGCCGGAAGTGGCACTGTGGCTCAAGTGCTAGAGTGCTAGCCTTGAGCTGAAGAGCTGAGGGATAGCACCTACGCCCAGAGTTCAGGCCCCACGACTGGACCCAAAAAATCCCCAAAAACAAAAAAAAAAAGTTGTATAATATCTGTGAACACACAGAATTTGATAGGCTGATAAAAACAGACTATAGTCTCCTTTGGAGTTTTCATCCTTCAAAAAAATATTCCAGGTATAACATACAACCTATGCTCTGTAAACCAAAACCAGGACGCAAAAGCCCTGGATAATTTTGGGGTGAGAGGATTAGTTCTGTCTCTGAATATTCCCTTCAGAGAACAGTGGTGAGTGAGAGACATAATGACTACTGACAGAAAACAACTGCTTCTTTCTATTCAGTGAGAGACTCTTGAGGGAAAAGGCTCATCTTTATAAGTATGGCAATTAGACAAATGCGTGCATATGCGTGTGTGCACACATGCGTGCGTGTGCACACGCGCACACACACACACAGAACTGACTTTTGCCCTGGATGCTGATAAAGTCAGGGAAAAAAGTGGCTGATGTAATCCTAACGATGGACAGAATACGAAAAGCCTCATTATCCACAAAGGGATAATATCCCCTTGCTTCCACTCTGGCTACAGCTAAACAGAAGCCTGTGGAGGAGGGTCTGACCCTGAGTTATCTTCATGTGCACGTAGTCTGACAAGCAGTAGATTAGAAAGGAGTTTAAACTTGAGGGAAAATTCCAGAAAGCCAGTAGGAACATAAATGGACTTGAGAAACAGTACTATATTGTACTTGGAAATAATATTCAGTATTTATCTGGAGCATCTATCTTATAATGAAGTAAAATAAAGAATTTCCTGAAACCGGAAGGCTGTAATCATCTGAGAAATGAGGAGCGACGCTTGGATTTAATCACCATGAATGATGATAGACAGGTTTGCCCACCCCCACCCCAAATCTTATCTGTGATGGGAGCATTAGCATGCCAGTTACACTTGGAGGTCAGTATGCCACATGACAAAAAGACGGTCTTGTGCCAGTAGTTTAAATACTGGGGCACCAGGCCAGGGAGGTGCACAGACAACCCCAGCAGTGGCACTGAGCTCATTGTGGGCTTAGAAACAATTCTCAAAACAGCCAGAAGCTGAACTACAGCCCTCATGGGATAAAAAAAGTGAACGAAGTTAATTAGAAGAAGAAAAAATATTGAGGAAAAGAGATTTTACTTAAAAACAAAACAGACAAACCCCTAAACTCTGCATACAAAAGTTCAAGGTCCTCAGACATGCATAAAACAGAACTGACGGGAACATGGAAGGAAGGAAGGGCTCCATACAACCTTAGAAGCTCAGTTTCTCGGAGCTGAGCTGCACATAAAATGATAGAGCCCGCTTCTTCTCCCCACTGGGGCCCCAAGCCCAAGGCCCATGTGACTCAGCATCCAAGACAGGTATTTCAGGGACAGAATTTCACAAGCACAGAACATATTTCTTCTCCCTTGATTCTGCTTTCTAGTTTTCCTCTCCCTCGGCTATTGTTTAATTTTGTGGTTCAAGTTTCTGAAGAATGGTGGGAGGTACTAAGTTAAGCAATGCTCTAAGATTGAGGCTCAGCTGCAGTGACTAGAGTATCAAAACTGGCCGCCCACATCTTTCAAACCCACTGTGATTCTGCTGAAAACAGAATGGGATATGGAGGCTAGGGGCAAGTCTTTCTCGTTTTCCTAAGTGGCCTGTGGTTGGCCACAGAAGGTCTAGCCAGTGAACCGCCTGCTTTATCTATAGTGCGCTGTCTTCTGGTCTGGGTTCTTTCTAAATAGCAGCCAACATTCCTACCACTCGGCTGCTTTGGGGCAGTTTTCTGTTGATCTTTGTGAACCCATTAGTGAAAGTGATTGAGTGGTTAGATCTGGCACAAAATTATCCCGATGGAAGAGTGTCAGAGCTGAACGTCAGTAAAGCTCTGTCAAAACATTTGCCAGGGAACAAGAAAAGTCACTGCAAAAGCGGATTTTAGAAAGCACACGAGGACACTCAAGTCACAAGGAGCCAAGATAACTTCCAATTCTTTCTTCATGATTAAGCAAAAAGCTTGGCTGATTGTTGGCTTACATTAAACATCTGTAGATCTGTAGATTATATTGGTCAAGATCATATATTGTTAATATATGATTAACATAATTGGATTCCTGGGAATAATAGGTAACTATTTGTTTATTTATTTATCAATATTGGGGTTTGAACTTGGGGTCACAGGGTGGTTTGATACTCCTGAGCCATTGCTCCATCCCTGTTTCTTACCGACTATTTTAAGGATAGGTTTCCATTTACCATGGGACGTGAAAACCTATCCTTAAAGTAATTGGTGAGAAACCCACCTACTCAGTTTCCCTGGATTCCTAGGCATATATCACCAAGTCCAGCTTCCCTCTACTGAGAGAGAGTATCAGGTACTTTTCTGTACTGTACTAGCCTAGAATCACGATCCTCTCCATTTCAGTCTCTCATGTAGGTTGTGATAACAGCCATAGCTATTGAGGGGGGGGGGGTCTCTCCAACTTTTCTGTCAAAGCTAACCTTGAGTTACAAACTTCTTAGTCTCTCACATGGCTAGGATTACAGATATAAGCCACTGGTACCTTGCTAAATGACAACAGTCAGAGTATGGAAGATTTGTAAGTCAAAGTGATACTTATATAGCAGATTTAATGACTATGGTTTAAATTATCTTTCAGGGACTATATCTGGGTGTTCAGAGACAATATCATCTACAGAATATTTAAAGAAATAAACTTACATTAAAAAGGGGTTAAGCCAGGCTCAGGCCTGTAATCCTGACTACTCAGGAGGTTGAGACCTGAGGCTCACGGTTCAAAGCCAGCCCAGGCAAGAAAGTCTGTGAGACTCTTATCTCTGATAAACTACTCAGAAAAAGCCAGAAGTGGTGCTGTGGCTCAAGTGGTAGAACACTAGTCTTGATCACAAAGAGGCTCGGGACAGATTCAGAGCTGGTTTTCAGAAGGCTTGCTAACATTTTGACTTCCAGGGAAGAGAAATCCACGTGGGAAAGTGTCTGTTACCCGCCGTCTCCTGTGCCCAGCTGGGACAATTCAGTAAGTTGATGACAAAGAGGAAAGTCCTTGGATTTCATGGGGATCACGAGGGAGGAGACTTCCTACATATACTTCACATTTTAAAAGACAATATTTTAACACTTTTGACAGGGGTGGGGAAGATGCCAAGTCCAGAAACTCAGGCAGGACTGCAGCTAAGCAGTTCAATTTTGGCAATTTTATGGTTTAGGCCTTGATCACTCAAAACAGATTTTTTAAGCAGTATCATATTAGAGACTGTATAGTCAATAAATATCCCTCAGAAAAATGTCCAGCTATTTAGGGAATGACTTCATTTACACCTCTTAATATGCCATCCATTCCAAATCAGTCTACAAAACAGAATCTTTCAGAAACCAACCAAGATGGAAATGTACATAATCTTTTTCTTTTTGGAAGGGGGTACTGGAGACCGAATCCAGAAGCTTCTGCAGGCTGAGCTACAATTTTATGATTGTAAAAATATTTTTATTGTAAAACGGAGTCTCCCTAAATTGCGCAGACTAGCCATGGACTTGTGGTTCCCTGCCTCAGTCTCCCAAGTAGCTGGGATTATAGGCTTGTATCACTATGTCTGGCTACCAATACCACTTTCTTTCCAGTCCTAGGGCTTGAAATCAGTTCCTAAACCCTGTTTCTGGGCTTTTTTTTTTTTTTTTTTTTACTCAAGGGTACTACTCTACCACTTGAGCCACAACTCCACTTCCATCTTTTTGGTGATTTAATGGAAGTAAGAATCTCATGGACTTTCCTACCTGGGCTACCTCCAAATAGTGATCCCCAGATCTCAGCCTCCTGAGTAGCTAGGATTAAGTCATGAATCACTGATGCCTGGCTATCAATAATTGTCCAGAAACTTATGAATTTAAATTATGAACAGTACTTACTAAATATGTGTGTGGACTTAAAAACTCTGCTGACAAATTCCATCTCAGGTAGTGAACGTTGGATCTTGACTGAAAGAATTAAGTTCTCTAACATTTAGAGTTCTAGATAGTATAGTAGAATTTTTAAAACTTAAGAACTTACGATCAGAAGTTTTGAGACTACCGTAGGCAAAAAGTTCTTGAGACACCATCTTAACCAATAAAAAGCTAGCCCTAGGGACATGGGCCTGCCATCCCATCTCCATGAGAAGGATAAACAAGGAGGATCAAGGTCTAGGCCCCTATGGGCAAAGAAGTGAGACCTATTAAAAAGGTAACTAAAGCAAAAATGGCTGGAAGTGTGACTCAAGTAGCAGAACATTTTAGGATCAAGTTGCTCAGGGAAAGACTTGGAAAAAATTATATTAAGTGAAGTAAAGCCAGGCCCAAAGAAACATAGGTCCCATGGTTTCCCTTATTTGCAATAACTAGTATATGTCTGTGAGAAGCAGAAAAGATCAAAAGCTATGAACATATGACCAGATAAGATGATGTTAGGCGAAATGAACCCCAAGATAGCGACACAAGTGGTTTTTTTCTTTCTTGCTATCGTTCCTAATGATTTATAATGTACCATGTGAATTTTTGTTTCTTTATATGTTCCTCCTTCACAGTATAACCCTTATTTTCACTGCATTTGATGTCGGTGCCTTGCATATTGTATATATACTTTTCTAATCTGGGGAGGGGAAAGGAAAAAACAAAATGCTTAAATAGGGATACAGGTTGACCCATTGTAACAATGAGATGCATAAGACACTGTTGAAAAACAAACTTTACAACTTTTGGGAGGGAGGGAGGAAGGAGTTGGAGAGGTGGGGAGGGAAGGGATGGTAGGGGAAAAACAAAGGAGGAGGCAACAATGCTTGATAGGAAATATACTCATTACCTTGCTCATGTAACTGTAACCCCTCTGTACAGGATTTTTACAATAAAAAAGTATTAAAAAAGAGAAATCTGACAAAGTTAAGGGGAACTTACCTGCAGCAAATGACAGCTTTGCATGAGAGAGCTAAATCCAGGAAATACTGCTGGACTCCAAAGGTTAAGGCATACTTGAGGGTCTTTCCATCAATGATGAGAGCAAAGTCGTTCTCCTTCCGAAGAGCATCCCCAAGGGTGGTACAGTGCCGGCTCAGAGTTTCCCTTGTTCCCTGAAATAGCAAACAAAGACATCCACATTTACTCCATTTTCTCTACTAAAATGCCCGCAGGATGTTTGTTAACTATACAGTTGTTTTTGGTGCTTTGTAGCTTCCAAGTTGTGTTCACAAACCTTCATTCATTTGGTTTGGCACAACAGCCTTATCAAGGGGACTCTAGTAGACGTTCTCAGAGAACTCCATGAAGTCACACGTGTGTGTGTGTGTGTGTGTGTGTGTGCAGCAGAGCTGGCACACGCTCCCCTCCCCTCGCTGACCTGGCAGTCTTTGCTTATTATTCTAACCACACAATCACCACACTGTAAAAGTGATTTCAAGTAAATTATCTTGTTAAAAAATTCCACTGTTCTAATTTATGGACTATTCAAATCGGTTTACCATGAACAAAGGCAAAAATTGGGGAATGTAATTGAAATAATTTATGGATATTCTTTCTAAAGTACTTACTCAACGCTATTGAAATTTAATTCCCAGGAACCTAGAGGAAGGAGGAAATGCAAGGTTTGTAGTCTCCTGCCATTTCATAAATTGACTTTTATAACTGTAATCATGATTTCATGATGCTATATTTCAGTTGGGAATGGTGACATGTGGCTTGATCATCTTTATTGAGCAAATAAAAGATGCCTTTCCATAGTTCACTTCCTGGGCATAGTGAAAACCTTTAGTGTCAAGGAGAGCTTTGAGAGAGAGATGTATCTGTCTCTGGCAAGAACTGTGATCCAGCTTTTCAAAGGGAAGAAGTTTCAAAATGTTGACTTTTCCTCCCCAAATACAACATTTTCTTCTTTTACCTACTTCCTATTCCCGTTCCACAGAGCCTCAACATTCTGAGGGAATACAACACTGGCTCTGCACCATGAAGAACAAGTCCTGCTCCTAGGTTTTTGTTGATTATTGTTTGTTGAAGTTATTTAATACAAGTATATGTTTATACAATAAAATATAGCAATGATAAAAATATAATACACACAGAACAAATTTAATTCTATTCAAGACTGATATAATTATTGTTCCAATTTAAGAATGGGTCCAGTCATTGCTCAAGAAGGGAAGCAAAGGTACATGTAATTAAATTCATATGTGAAGGATGGGGACGGTGGGTTATGCTTGCAATCCTAGCTACTCAGGAGGCTGAGATTGGAAGGGTCACAGTGCAAGGTCATCCTGGGGAAAGTAAGCTTACAAGACCTCATCTCTATCAAAGAAAGCTAGGTGTGGTGGCATGTACCAGTTATTTTAGCTATAGTGAGAAGCACAAATAGGAGAATCACAGCCTGGGTAGGCCAAGGTTAAAAAAAAAAGAGCCAATCTCAAAAATAACCAGAAAAAAAAGGGTTAGGGGTATGGTTAAGGAAGTAGAGTACCCAAGCTGATTCACAAGACCTCATCTCTATCAAAGAAAGCTAGGTGTGGTGGCATGTACCAGTTATTTTAGCTATAGTGAGAAGCACAAATAGGAGAATCACAGCCTGGGTAGGCCAAGGTTAAAAAAAAAAGAGCCAATCTCAAAAATAACCAGAAAAAAAAGGGTTAGGGGTATGGCTAAGGAAGTAGAGTACCCAAGCTGATTCAAAACTTTGGTAAAGTAGCAAGGTATAAAATTAACCCTCAAAAATCAAGGGCTTTTCTGTATGTCAACAATGAGAAAAGTGGGGCTGAAATTAGGAAAGCAACTCCATTCATAATAGCCCCACAAAAAATAAAATACCTAGGAATTAACTTAACCAAAGGAGTGAAGGACCTCTATGATGAAAACTTTAAAAACTTGAAAAAGGAAATCAAAACAGAACTTAGAAAATGGCAAAAACTCCCATGCTCCTGGATTGGAAAGATCAACATTGTGAAAATGGCAATACTTCTCAAGGCTATCTACATATTCAATGTGATACCTATCAAAATTCCAACCTCATTCTTCAAGGAAATAGAAGAGGCAATCCAAAAATTTATATGCAACAATAAAAGACCCCAAATAGCAAAAACGATCCTCAGCAGAAAGAAATAGTGCTGGAGGAATATCAATACCAAATTTCAAACTCTACTATAAAGCCATAGTAATCAAAACAGCTTGATACTGGCACAAGAACAGACCTCAGGACCAATGGAATAGAATTGAAAACCCAGAAATGAACCTACAGACCACCTATAGCCATGTAATCTTCGATGAGGGAGCTAAAAAAATAGAATACAAGAAAGACAGCCTCTTCAGTAAATGGTGCTGGCAAAATTGGTTAACTACTTGTAGAAAACTAAAGCTAGATCCTTCTATTTAACCCTGCACCAGAATCAACTCCAAATGGATCAAAGACCTACGAGTCAAAGCAGACACTCTGAAAACATTACAGGATGGAATAGGAGAAACCCTAGGTCTTGTTGGCACAGGCTGAAATTTTCTTAATAGAGACCCAGAAACACAACAAATCAAAAGAAAGGCTGGACAAATGGGATAGCATGAAATTGCAGAGCTTCTGCATGGCAAAGGACATAGCTAGCATGATCAATAGAAAGCCCACGGATTGGGAGAAGATCTTCACTAGCCGTATAACACACAAGGGTCTTATATCTAAAATATACCTGGAACTCAAAAAAATAAATCCCCCAACAACAAATCTTCAAAGAAACAACTACCCAATAAACAAGTGGGCTAAAGATTTAAAGAGAAACTTCTCTGAAGAGGAAAGAAGGATGGCCAATAGACACATGAAGAAATGCTCAACCTCCCTAGCCATAAAAGAAATGCAAATCAAAACAAGATTGAGATACCACCTCACCCCAGTTAGAATGGCTAAAATCAGAACTCTAATAACAACAGATGCTGGAGGAGATGTGGACAGAAGGGAACCTTACTGCATTGTTGGTGGGAGTGTAAACTTGTTCAACCACTTTGGAAAGCAGTATGGAGGTTCCTCAAAAGACTCCACATAGAGCTCCCCTATGACCCAGCAATCCCACTTTTGGGCATTTACCCAAATGCTTACAAACAAGACTACACTAAAGCTACCAGCACAACTATGTTTATTGCAGCATTATTTACTATAGCTAAGATATGGAACCAACCCAGATGCCCCTCAGTAGATGAATGGATCAAGAAAATGTGGTATATATACACAATGGAATTCTATGCCTCCATCAGAAAGAATGACATTGCCCCATTTGTTAGGAAATGGAAAGGCTTGGAATAAATTATATTAAGCGAAGTAAGCCAGGCCCAAAGAAACATAGGTCCCATGGTTTCTCTTATTTGCAATATCTAGTATATGTCTGAGTCAAGCAGAAAAGGTCAGATAAGTTGATGTTAGTGAAATGAATCCTAAGAAATGTATCAAATGTTTTTTTTTCTTTCATGTGATTGTTTCTAACACATTTATAAGATTATTTCTTTGTTGCTTTGTATGTCCCTCCCCCACAGTATAACCCCTGCTTTCACTGTATTTGATGTTGGTATAATTTGTGGAGGGGAAGGGGAAAAATAAATCATTTAAATAGGGATACAGGTGGAACCATTGCAACAAACTTTACAACTTTGGTGCGGGGAGTGGGGGGAGAGGAGACAGGGAGGATTGGGTGGGGGGGTGGGGGGGGGAGGCTGGGAAGGGATGGGAAGGGGAAACAAAGGAGGAGGCTACAATGCTTGATAAGAAATGTACTCATTATCTTGCCCATGTAATTGTAACCCCTCTGTACAGTATTTTCACAATTAAAAAAAAAAAAGAAGTAGAGTACCTGTCGGATGGGTACAAAGCGCTCAATTCAGACCCTAGTACTAGCTTGGGAATGGGGCTTAGTGGTACAGTGCTTGCCTAGCATGCATGAGGCCCTGGGTTTGATTCCTCAGTGCTACATACACAGAAAAAGCAAGAAGTGGTACCATGGCTCAAGTGGTAGAATAGTGGCTTTGAGCAAAAAAAAGCTCAGGGACAGTGCCCAGGCTGAGTTCAAGGCCAAGGACTGGCAGACATATCCCACCCCCCCTAAACAAAACAAAACAAAACAAAAAAAATCCCTTAGTACTGCTAAATAAAATGTATGTGGGAGTTGTTGGTTTTTTGTTTTTTTGTTTTTGGTGCTGTGCTTCTACTGGGCCTTGAACTACTCTATTTTTGGCTTTTTCCTGGTTAACTGGAGATAGGAATCTCTCAGATTTGTCTTCTCTGGCTGGTTTCAAACCAGGATTCTCAGATGTCAGTCTTCTGAGTAGATAGGATTACAATTGTGAGCTACCAGCTAATGTGGGAAAATTTAAAGGTGTTCCTGTACTTGTGTATATGTAGTTCATCTATATGTTCTAGAATCACACAGACTATGTTGTGCTGTAAAGTAAGATTGCCAGATATCCAGTACTGGCATTTCACTCAATTTTTTCCCATTCTGTTCACCCACAGTGACTCAAAGGACCAAATTTCTTTGCAAGATTTTCCATTTACACTTTACTTCAGGGGGACAACCAGCTGTTTCATTTCTAAGCCTTCTCTTTCTGGCTGCAGGTCTTTGCAAGAGGAATGAATAAAAGAAGGTGGAAAAAAAAAGCCAAATTCTGCCAATACAACTTATTAGAGGCCATCTACAGTGTGTTAACCTTGGAATGTCTTAAAAGCAAATTCAAACAGTAAGATGGAAAAATAAGTCAATGAACTGATCAAAACAAAACCGTATTTCGCATGCTACGTTGGGTCTAGGGCCATATGCAGACATGCAGCTTTGAAGTTGACACCGTGAGCATAGGTTTGACTTTGACATCCTGCAGAGGATCAACAAGCTGCCTCCTGAGTGGCAAAACCCATCCCGGAGTTAAACCTCTGTGCCAGCTCATCTTCTCAAGCCTGTTGTCCTCTCAAGGAAGAAAAATGAACTGAACTTCAGCAGCATCAGGCACAGAAAGTTCTAGGCAGATGCTCATGCTATTCTTATTCCTTCTATTTTCCCTGAGGTCCCATCATCTGTCTCTCCTCTCCTCTCCTCTCCTTCCCTCTCCTCTCCTCTCCTCTCCACTGTCAAACAGAGTTCTCTTTTTAAAACATACATCACGTCTCTCCTTGCTCTACAATCTTTCCTGGGATCCCCAGAGCTGACATGGTATGAAGTCCAGATTTCTTACCACATCTTCTGAAGTTTCCCCGCAATGGAAACCTGACTACCTCTCACCACCGCCTCCTTCACAACCCTCACCACTGAAAGCCCTTCCTGTAGAGTAAGCCTACCCACCCGGCTCCCACGTGTGCTTCACGCAGCCTGGTGCAACTCAGCCTGTGCCAGCAAACCCTCAGCTCCTTGAGGGGAGAGACCACCAATAACCTGTTCCCAGGAAGCAAGTGAATGCCTGCAATTACACATGCTCAGGAAACAGTTATTGAATGAAAGCCTCGATAAGTTCTGATTTCATTTTCTTGGCAGCCTTCCATTTCCCCTTTATTTTCACTGAGAGGGGGAGAGAGAGAGAGAGAGAGAGAGAGAGAGAGAGAGAGAGAGAGAGAGAGAGAGAGAGAGAGAGAGAGAGAGAGAGAGAGAGAGAGAGAGAGAAAGAGAGACAGAGAGACAGAGAGACAGAGAGACAGAGAGACAGAGAGACAGAGAGACAGAGAGAGACAGAGAGAGACAGAGAGAGACAGAGAGATAGAGACACAGAGACAGAGACAGAGAGAGACACATACACAGACACACAGATAGACAGTCACACAGTCACAGAGACAGAAAGAGAGAGGAAGGGAGGAAGAAAGGGAAGGTTAAAGGGAGGGAGAGGGAAAGAAGAAAAAGACAGAATGAGAGAGAGATATGAATAGTCTTCTTTCCTCATTCTAATTTCCTAGGAAACAACCCCAAACTATCATATAGACAGACCAACTTCACATGAGACTACACCTCTGATTTTTATTTTAAAAGCTATTGTTCAAGTGATTTCAGGGTCGAAAACCTGAAAGGGAAACTGAGAAGGACTCCCAGGAAGATTTCTGCGATCAGCTACAAAACAAGACAGAATGAAGTTAACCCCAGCACTGTGGAAGGTCCTCATTAACCAAGCTGTGCGAGCAGCGCCCCCTCCCCCTCCCTTCTCAGGCATTCTCCAACACCTTAAAAGCTGACAAAAACTCTTATTTGTGGCATCAGTACTCCTGGATTTCCTTGGTGACTATCACAGATCTTCAGCCAATTGAGAGGTGTCAGGAGAAGTAATATTCTGGGGAGGTGAGTGAAAATCTTTCCACAGTGAATGCTTGTCGCCCACCTAGGGTGCAAGCTCACACCCCCTGAAAAGCTGCAAACATGTTCTTGTTTTAGTTCAATAGTCTTCTGTTAGAAGGAGCTCTGTTGTTGGCTGTGTACTGCAAGTTACAAGTTTTTGGGGTTTTTTGTAATCCTTATTTACTGCTGGGAATATTTAAAATTCTTTTATTTATGAAAGTTGCTTGCTTTTCATTCTAAGCCCAGAGCTGTACTTTCTGGCTGGATAGTGTTGGAGCCTATCTGCTGTAGCCACAGATAAAAATTTATTACTGTATTAGAGGCTGCTTTGTTTTCTCTTTGGCTACCGAAGGGGGAAATGTTTAAACATTTAAACACTGACTTGTGAACACGAACATGTATAAATGAGCAGCTAAATGAGGAAGAGGATCAAAGATGGCGTTGCTCCGCACAATCTAAGCTCTTTTGCCGCTGCTTTTTATTTGTGTACTGAGTAAAACAGGGGCATGAGACACACCCCAATGCTGGGGCAGTTGGAGAGCATGACGGAGCAGGGAGCAGGAGAAAGATCAAGGTTGTGATGACCAGCCAGATAGAGGAGGGAGCCACTGGGAAAGCAGGATTTGTGAGGCCCAATCTCAGCCAGCACCTCTCCCAGGACTCCAGCACCCAGCACCGTCCAGCGCTCATCAGAGGCCCTTTGCCTCTCCTGCTGTGCCTTCTGCCTCAGTGTTACCAATTACAACCTGTGAGCCACAACCAACACCACTCCCTGGTTCTAGGTCCTCGCAAAAGGAAACAGGCCGTCTCTCCAGGAGGGCAGCTGATTCCAGCGCTCTTAGTTCTTAGACCTGCTGGGCTAGATGTTCACCCAGGCCTGGGAGGTTTTGTTGTTCCTGGAGGTTACTCCAGACCTTTTTTTCACCTTTCCTCATGAAACAAAATTGTCCTCTTCACTCAGCAAACATCTACTAGCTTTACTAAGAGCATTTATACATTCATACCAGAAAGTTGTCTCAACTTTTCTTTCTTGCCCTTAAAGCTTCCCTTCCCCTAATCTCCTCAGTTTTGAACTTTCCTTGCCCATCTTCTCTTTTCTCTCTGAATCTTCACTCTCCTGATGGGTGCTGTTCTGTGCCCTCTTTAAGCCTACAGCAAACAAATTGGTGCTGAATTGGTATTTGACCACTTGAGATACATCTCTAGCCCTGGTTTTTGTTTTATTTTGGTTTTTTTTTACAGGTTACTTCTGAAGACAGAATTTCATTCTTCCCAGGCCTGCTTTGAATATTGATCTTCCAGATCTCAGACTCTGGAGTAGATGGGATACAGATGTGAGCCACCAACAACTGGATTGAAAATACTTTCATTTTTTGGATTCTCCACTCTATTTGTTGTTGTTGTTGTTGTTGTTAGTTTCTCCTTGTACAACACAGCATGATATATGACAGCTTATCTATTTGTATCTCTAGCTATATCCCTGTTTATATTTTGTTACTGGATGAGAATAAAGAATGAAATGTCCTGAAAGAATAAGTAATTATTAATGATCAGATAACACCTTGTGGGGAATTAAAATGTTTTTTTTTTCTCATGGGACCACTCTGAAGAGACTGTTCTCTTCCTGTAAAAATGTTGCATAATCTTGGATACTCTGAACTGTAATAGAGAAAAAGTCAGCTTCCTCTTGTTGGGAACAAAGAGGTAAATATATTCCAACATCCACTTCTGCTTCACATAAGAGAAATTGCCTAGTGAACCTAACAGAATGAACAGCTAATGCTGGACACACAATGACTGAGCCAGCTTGTGCACCAGTTGACAAAAGGAAAACAAAAAATATTTACCAGGTTCAAAAGAAACATTTCTGAAAAAGAAAAGGGGGACAGGAGAAGAGAGAAGTGAGAGGAGGAGTGGTGTGGTAGGGAAAGAGAGAGAAAGAGAGGGGGAGGAGCTGAAAGAGTGAGAGACACACAGAGAGAGAACGAGACAGACAGACAGATGGACAATTATGCTGGTCAGAATTCCTCACAGCAATCACTGACAAGGGACTTTCCTGAAGTCTCACTTAAATTTAGCGAAACAGATAGATAACATGTTCACAAAACACTCTCCGATAAAATAAGAACAAGCAATACAATGGCAATCTTAAGAAATTTAAGAAGAGCTTAAGAAATCCAAGACTGGCAGTTGGGGCAATCCTTTTCAATACTTTTACATGACCTGCAACAAGGAAGCACTGGATAAAAATTACAGAGGACATCCTGGACAACGAAATCGGATACCGTTTTGTCGTGAAATAAACCGGAAGCCCTGATTTGTTTGGAAAGTATCACAGTATGAAACTTGTCATTTTCATTCTGGCCAGACTTCCCTTGGAACAGCCTGAAGGGCCTCGAGGCTAGATCTGCAGACCATGTCAGACCACCTAAGAACTATGTTTGTGATGGCCCAGAATGTAATGCCACAGAGGACACCTGCATACCAACCACCCTCTGCAGTGTCTAGCCTTTCTGCTTTCAATGTTTTTGAAAAAAATTCCTTTGGGGGGGGCGGTTACAGGAAAAGACAGTTTTACTTAGGAATAAATCCAAGGAACACCCCAGTTGAGAATGTGGAAAGATCCCTAAGGAAAGGCAAAGAACAGTAGCTGGTGGAGGGTTCACAGAGTAGCCATGAGGTGGAGATGGTAGGTAAATAGTCTACTAGACAAGATGAGGGGACTGGGTGTACACCTTGCCCTGGGACTGCAGTTACTCACTTGCTGTGACAGGAAATAATACGTGAACACTCATCACTGGCCCAGAGGGTGTCACTCAGCCAGGCAAACCTCAAATAAAAAAATATTGAAAGCAATAAAGCGTATCCATTCTTATTTATCAAGGCATTATTTTGGAGTTTGGGTCCCAATAAAAGTAAAGAACTTAGCTTTTATTCTTATCCCTAGGCATCTATTAACGTGTGCACATCAAACGATGCAATTATATTATGAGGAGGGTTCTATTCTCAGATAGTAAAAACTCATATATTGAAATTCTGAATAGCACTTTGACTCTCAGAGAAAGTATTTAGCAACATAGTCTGTCATGGGATGAAATGTGTGTGCTCTCCTACCCCCACCCCAATTCATATGTCAAAAACCGAACCCCCTAAGATGAGGTAATCATCACCCGTGGGATGCAGATTTCATGAAGGGGATTAATGCCTTTATAAACAGATACTAGAAGGGCCCCTTCCCTTCAGCCATATAAACACACACAAGGCACTCAATAAGCCAGGAAGCAGGCACTCAAGATATTTCAAAACACTTGCCACCTTGATGTGGGGACCTCCAGCTTCCAGAACTCAAGAAATGTCTGTGGTTGAAGCCACCCAGTCTATGGTATTTTTGTTACAACAGATGGATTGAACTAAAAACAATTTTGTTGCTCTTGGATTTGTTCTTTTTCTTTATGAATAAGGTAGATGAGAAGAGAATGGGGGCTAATGATGGGTTGTTTTTGGAAAATGTACAATTTTCATCTTTGTCAGGAGGGCCTGAAGTTTTTGAGGACTATGCTTCTTATTATAGTATCAGTAACACAGGTTTCTTTCCTTAGAAGGCAAAAATGCAACCTAGTGTTACAACCTCCTGTGAGAATATTGTTGAACCAAGGTGGAGACTCTGCTAAAACAGGACAACTGTCTGAAGGCTGAGCCACTAGGAAAGGACTTTTTTGACCTTGTTGGTCAGCATGGAGAGCATTCTCTATGCAGAACCTATACAAGGGAGGTGTAAGAAAATAGAGGCTGGCCTGTGGAGGCTCATGTCATGTTTCTGGGACCACTGGCGGCAAGCAAAACAAACAAAATGATGCTACAAACCAACAAACAAGGAAACTGGTGGCATGCAAGACAAACACAATGGGGATACTACATCATAAGGAACTTGGTTCTAGAATTTGATCCTCAGAACTCAAGGTGTTTCTCAACTTCAATTGGGAGTATAAAACACAGCAAAGATAAGGCAATCAAACATTTTTTGAAAAGGATTGTGTTATTTTGTACAAAAAAGTCCTTAATGAAAAAAAAATTCAATAAGACATAAGGAATAGGTTCAGTCCCTAACTTGAGGCTCCAAAAACTAAATCTGTTTTCGATTATATTAGGTACCCACACAGGCTCAGAGTCCAAAAAGGATCATGTCATATTTGTGGAAAAAAGGATTCTGAGAAAGTTCACTTCTTGACTGATAAACTTTTCTGTCAGCCATATATATTCCAATCTAATTGCTCCCCGTTTTCATATCTTTTCCATTACTACCTCAAAAAGTTGCTCTTTCCTTAGGCAGGGTGTGTGACTCCTCTCAATCAGTTTTTCTCCTTTGTAAGAAGACTACTATTTCATAGAGAGAGTATAGGGATGAAATGTGCTGACTCCTTTACTTGAGAATAAAAGATTCTGCCTAGTACTTGGCACATGATTGGTGTCCAAGTAAGACTAGTTCTTTTCCCTCCTCTGGTAGTAAGTCCAACAGAGGTAGCAGCACAGAGCAAGACAAACTATGTATTGTCAAGCAAAGCACATCAATAAAAATCCAGGTGGCATATTAATGGGATCACTTTATATTTTCTTATGATATCTCCTAATGATATCTCCCAATTTGACTACTAATGTTCAATTCTACAAGCCATTTTTAGTAAGTAAAACAATATCTAGAAGCCAATCTATCCTTCAGTTCTAAGAATGAGAGCATTATCTCTTCTTAGATGGCAACACATCTCTTGGTACATGGTGATAGGACATTAATTGTTGTCTCATGTGTTAAGACTTGTGTGAAAAGTTTTGTTTTTTGTTTTTACTAACTGTTTAGTTTTTGCATAGATGGCCATATCAATATGGTCATTTATGATCATAATAATGGTTTAACATATTTGATAATAAAGAAAACATAGAGTTTGTTTTGCCACTATTTTCTTTAGCTCCACATCAAGGTAATCCTCTTGCACTGATTGTTCTTAAAGCAGAGAAATATATTTTATCTGTAGGTGGGAGGGACTTCAGTTTGATATGGATTTGCTTTTAAAAACCTACAGTGAATTTAATATGTCTGATAAGAGGACATATAAAAGAAGCTTACACATACTTTACTAGCTGTTTTGGTGGCATATGGCTCCACCTCATAATCATTTGATACATGACATTTATAACTAAATGATGTCCCATTCTTCCTTTAGTTTTGCATCCTCTAAATGTTCACACATTTATGCTATGAATTAACAGAGCATTCCAAGAGCATTCTTAATACATTATGACCATATCAGGTATGGACAGTGTTAGCACATTCTTAAAGAGTGAGTTATGACTCCCACAATAACAACCTGGGTAAACTATTGGTAATTATTTTCCTACAATGTGTTACTTCTTCATTGGAACAGTGGACCTTCCATACTCCTACACAATACTTACATCAGCTGCTCTCCCAGTTACTGTGGGCAGCAGGAAAAGAACATGTATTTAAGAGTAGAGAGGAACTTTATTTACATATAGCTTGTTCATTTAGTCTGTATTCACCCAAGATTACTAGCTCCCTCACACAGGTTTTGATCAAAAACCTTTGGTACTCCTAAATTCCTTATACGAAACTGGAACATAATGATTTAAAAACATATGGAGAGAGAGCCAAACCAATATAATTTTTTTCCAAAATGGGTACGGGCAGACAGAAGGTGAAGTCATTAAAAAACACATGGTCAGAGAGCTCCTCCAAAACAGATTAGTGGAAAATAGCCAAACAAATGCATTTAGTCAATATATAATGCTAAAGATGATGGGAAAGCAAACGAGACAAAAAAATAAATCTATACTTTGTTGAGACATAGATATGGGTTTTCCAAAATTAGGGGAGAGGTGGGGTGCTATAATTGAGGAAGTAGTCCAATCTGCCAGAAAGGCCATGCTATGTGGAAAAGGTCACAGGTCACAAAATAAGCAGGTAAGAAGAGGAAGTTGTAGCACTGGGCAAATTGCTCTTGGCCCCTGAGCAAGGACTGGGGATTTGGAATTATGATAGGTTCCATCAGGCAAATAATTCCTATGAAGCATCTAGTCTCACTTAGAGTACAACAGAGAGGAAGACAGAGACCTGTAAAATCTGTGTCCAGTCTGTCTTTCAGCATTAGACTTGCTTTGCTGCAGACTCCCAAATCCAGGGAAAGGAAGGAAGAATGAGGTAGAGGATATCATTATATAATTTAAATAGTTTTGTGGATAAAAGGTGGTATTTTTTTTTAAACCAAAGCCCTCATGGTAATTATTTTAAACCGCCACTGAAAGCCTCCTAAACACTTATTTGGAACTTGGTATTAAATATTCTCCAGTGGCGGGTGTGATTCAAGTGTGAAAGGAAGGCAGCATTGGAGGAACTGGGTCGGCAGACATCCAGTCTCTCGTAGTGCTTTCCACTCAGTCAGGAAGAGGTTGCTCACAATATACAACTGGTTTTGAGAAAATAAGCAAATTACCAAATCAATGGTGCCTTCGAGAAAATTGTTCCTGGGATAAATGTTCTTAATGATTTGAACTAATTAATGCAGGTGTACTGAAAAAAGTATTATTGGCCAGGTTTTCTCAGTACAGAGGCCAAATGTGCTCAGTTTCCATTATTCCATGTGTACATTCAATAAAATCCATGCACAGTTGTATCCATAAATTCTGAGACTGTCGGATGCCCAGATGCGCCCCTTTCTAGCAGAGTATCATTCTTTCAGCTGCTCTGCAGCCTTGGTGATAATCAGAAAAGGAAAAGGATGAGTTAGTGAAAATACATTGCTAAGTTTGATATAGAAATGCTGTTCAGTGGCTACTTAGTGTTTCCTACAATGCCATTTCTTGAGGTTGACTCATTCTATCACAAAAGAAGTTGTACTGATTTTGGGCTGGGAAGGTGGCTCAGTGGTAGAGCGCTTGCCTTGCATGCCTGAGGCCCTGTGTTCGATTCTTCAGCACCACATACGCAAAAAGAAAAAAGCTAGAAGTGGCACTGTGGCTCAACTGGTAGAGTGCTAGCCTTGAGCTGAAGAGCTGAGGGACAGTGCCCAGTCCCAGAGTTCAGGCCCCATGACCGGACCTCCCCCTTTCCCCCCAAAAAAAGAAAAAAGAAGCTCTACTGATTTTAAAACAATCAAAACAGCCAGATAAAAACAGAGCTCTGGACCTGGAGCCAACAAGATGGGAATTTAAGATTACATGGCTCCATGGCCACGTGAACTCAAAGGCTCCATCTGTAACGGGACAAATAGCTCTATGTGAATGGAGAATCACGTGTGCCTATGTGCCTCATAGGTTTTTTAAACAGATGGCAGTGCTGGGTTTTTACAGTTTGTGTCAAAGGTATGGAGCAGGAGAGCATGTGACAAAGGCAGAAGGCATGGCTCACTCCCCTCAGAAATGTCAACAAGCTTTTAGGGAGAACAGGAGGAGGGCAGACTGGTTAGAAAGCACTTACATGTAATTCTAGGTCTCAGGGAAGACTTCAGATGGTTAGCCAAAATGAGGTAGAGAATATTCAGGCTTGAGGGAGGAAGAATTTCTTGAAACAGAAACACTCTGAACTTGTGAACAATTTCACTTTGGATCCTGCCCCCTGGAGGGATTTGCTACATTGTATTTACAAGAGGGAACACATTTAGGTCTGTGAGACCCAACAATGAGTTTCATGCGACTTCTTCCGCCACATATATTTGGCTTGCAGCAGAAAGGGAAATAGATGATTTCTTCAAATGCTTTCACATTTGCTAATGCTTCCACTTTAAAAAAAGCAATTTAATTCTTTCAGAGGTAAGAAAGTTACCTTCCCTGAAGCCTTTTTGGTGCAAGCAATCTTCCTATCATGTGAGCATTACTGAAAAGTATCTTTGCTTCTGAGAGAGAAACATTAACACTTTAGAAATTTAACTAAGCCCTTAATATTTCAAGCCCCAAAGCTGCCACAGTTTTTTGCTAATGGTAAGAGAAAATCCAATGTTTGAAGCACAAGTACTTGAAGTGGAAAATTCAGGAGTGGTTTAAAACCTGTCTAAACTATTTCTCAAAGCAATACAAAATGTATTGTATTAGACCCAGGGGACATATCAAAACAGAACCTGAAGTAGCCCACATTTTCTCTTTTTTTCTCTTTTCTTTTTTCCCCTCCCTCTTTTCTTTTCTGGAGTCAAGTCAGTTACTTGCTTATTCTGGATGTCTTTCAGAAGCCATTCAACAGTGGCTGGTTCCCAAAACAGTGAGGTTTGTCTGCATAAAACATATAAGTTGAACTTAAAAGGGTACAGATGACAACTTCAACATTTATGTCCCGAATGTCTTATAAGTTAGAGTAGAAATTTACATGGTGTTACAAAGTAAAATCCAGCTCGAAAAATTTTTTTTAGCAATTCCATAAAGGGTTTTCTTTTACTATGGTGTTGAAAATTATATATTTTAATGCTTGTTAACGCAATGTCCAATGTGGCCAACCCATTCATTTTTTTCTGTAAAATATATCACTGAAGGGAAATAATGGTATCCATAATCAAGTGTATGGCTGGTCTAAGGCCATATTCTCAAATGAAATAGAGAAATGCAATTAGCTTAAGAGCAGGGCTGCTGTTTAAAGTCATCTCTTACAAATACTGGCCATGAAGAACTCTCAAACAGCACTGCTTATGGGCATGCTCACACTTCTCATTTTTCTTTCTACATGCCAGCCACTGCTCTTAGCTCAACAGGTACAGTTTTAATTCTTACGTCACCTTAAAAGAGTGTATATGTTCTTTATGCTTGTTTGGTAACTGTGGCAGCTGGGGTCAAGAAAGCTTCATTTATTACTACAGAATCAAATAATGAGCTATGTATCTCTAGTAACCTACCTGCATTGGGTCAAGATACTTTCTGACTTCTTACTTGTAAAAAGAGGCATAATAGTATCTGCTTATTCCTATTTCCAGGTGTAAATACCATTGTTCTTGGTTAGTCCTTAGACTAGCACAAAGTAGAAAGCACTTTGTAAATGGAAGCTTCTGATTCTATTCTCATTAGAATAGCAATGCACAGCACCTAGGCCAAAGGGGCACAGTGCCCTTCTCATATGAAGTCAGAAAGTTCCATTTTCCTGGGGAGAGATGGTGCAGTTTCCCCACTTCTGATTTGTGATATATATATATATATATATACATATATATATATGTATGTGTATATATATATATATATATATATATATATATGTGTATATATATCCACAGCAGCATGGCCAGTCTAGAAAAGTCACAGTCCGTATCACCTGGACTCCTTTGTAGTTAAACATGGAACACTGACAGCCTTTGACTCAGCAGGGAAAATTTATTCTTTAGATATTACTTTTGTTGATTCCATAAATGTAGACTGAGTATTTCTCCCTCCCTGCTTTCCCATCCCCTCCCCCAAAGCCAGTCAGTAGAAAGAAGGAAACAGAACAGTAATTAGACTTAAAATCTAACTGTATCTCCAGGGAGAAATTCCACAAGTCCTCTCATAAAAAAAGATGCTTAAGGCATGTGAGACTGAGATGCAGAGTATACCATGGGGGACTCAGGAAAGATGGTTTTGGCTCTTTGAAAACATTTTTGGTCCTTTAAGTCACACAGTTAAGTTAATGGCTTAAGAAATGATAGTCCCTCATACGTCACTTAAAAGATAAAACAGTGATGAAACCCCGAGCTATCTCAATGCAACACATCTCCAGTACTGTTTCTATCATGTAGACGGTTAGATCAAACCAATAGGAAAAAAAATGACACATGTAGTTGGCTGGAAGTACTTCCAGAGATTCAGAGCTTGGAATGCATGAGATACTTGGATAATTATACAATGGCCCAGTATGTACTATCTTAGGTCATTTTGAAGAGATTTTAATTAGAAATTGGGAGTTATAGACAGGTCACAGCATGAGATTCCTTAGTTCTTAGCTCACAGTTTAAATGCATACAGTTTTTAACAAATTGACTTTGAACAAATTAGTTTAGGACAAACTGAAAGATTGAAATTCTTGCCTCTGCAGATCTGAAACAGTTATCTCAGATAAAGAGCATAATCAGAATTCCTCATGAAGTGGTTCAAAGTACTGTGCAAAAAATTATATAAACCACTTGGCACTGCTGGCTCACGTCCGTAATCTTAGGTATTTCAGAGGCTGAGATCTTAGGATCATGGTTTGAACCAGTCCAAGCAGGAATGTCCACGAGACTTTTAAAACCCAGAACTGGAGCTGCGTCTCAAGTAGCAGAGTGAGAGCCTTGTGTAAAAAATTTCAGGAACAGCATGCAGGCCCAGAGCTCAAGCCCTAGGATAGGTACACACACACATGCACATGCACATACACACATACACACAAATTATACAAAGCATCTAAAACAATTTTTAAGTAAATACCTAAAGGATTTTTTGACCAACTTTTAGATGATTCCCTTTCCTTTCCTTTCTTTCCTTTCCCTTCCCTTCCCTCCCCTTTTGTTTCCTTCCCTCCCTCCCTCTCTTTCTTTCCTTTTTTGCAATACTGGGGTTTGAACTCAGGGCTTTGCATTACTAGGCAAATGCTCTTTCACTTCAACTATATCTCCAGCCCATAGATGATTACTTATTTATTTATTTAAATTTCTTGTAGGTCATGGGGCTTGAACTCAAGTCCTAGGCACTATCCCTGAGCTCTTCACTCAAGGCTAGTGCTCTACTACTTGAGCCATAGAGCTGCTTCTGGTTTTCTAGTGGTTAATTGGAGATAAGAGTCTCACAGACTTTCTTGCCTGGGCTGTCTTCAAATTGCAATCCTCAGATCTCAGCCTCTTGAGTAGCAAGAATTACAGGTGTAAGCCACCGGCGATTCTTTTTTTTTTTTTTTTTGGTCTGGTCGTGGGGCCTGAACTCTGGGCCTGGGCGCTGTCCCTCAGCTCTTCAGCTCAAGGCTAGTGCTCTACCACTTGAGCCACAGTGCCACTTCCGGCTTTTTTCTTTTTGCTTATGTGGTGCTGAGGAATCGAACCCAGGGCCTCATGCATGCAAGGCAAGCGCTCTACCACTGAGCCACCTTCCCAGCCCCCGGCGATTCTTAATGATAATTTTTCTCAGCTGAAATTCTTACTTTCTAAGAATGAGACTTTCTGCCTAAGAAATGTTGATTGACACTGATACCATGCTACAAGAGCCTTTTGGGTGAGGACAGTCAGTATGCAATATCCTGGCAGTACCCAGGAAGGAGGCAAAGAAAGACTGTGGAAGAAATGGAGGCAAGAAACCTTCAGCTTCCCACGTCAGCTCTGTAGAGTGGGACTCTTGTATGTGAGACTCCTGTATGTACCCTCAACAGCAGTTGGTTTTATGCATCTATTTAAAGGTTTAAAAATTGCTCAACAGTTTTTTTTCCCAAGAGTATAATCACTTGAGACTTAAAAGATGCAACTAGCAAGCCCAGGATTTTTTTTTGTAATGGTTTTATTTTATGAGAGACAAAGACTTCCATTAGTAGGATCACTAGGAGGAAATCTTGCCTCCCTTCCTTTCTGATCCCCTCTCCTCCCTCTGAAACAGTCTTGCTATGCAGTCCAAGACAGCCTCAAACTCATAATCTTGCTTCAGTCTCCTGAGTGCTGAGATTACATGCATGAACTACCACACCTGGCTAGGAAAAGGGTTTACTATGTGAATTTTTAAGAAGTTCAAGTATGGTATTTTATTAAGGGGAAATATAAGAAAAAGAGACTCATCTTTTAATTTTTAACAGTATTAGGAATAATATTTGGTTAAAAAAGTTGATCAGCTCTTAACAATAGATATAGTGTATATACACGTATGCATATTCATATACATAAAAGGCAATCTATAGTAATTACTTGCCACCTTAGGAAGAAGATTAAATGATGGAAAACAAATATATGTTTCATAATGAAAATGTTCACCATGCAAAGCAAGCTACAAGCTATTGGAATACTACTCTTTCTTTAAAAACAATTATTATCAAGGTGATGTACAGAGAGGTTGCGGTTACATATGTAAGGTAATGACTACATTTCTTGTTGAACTTGTTAGCCCATCCCTCATTTTTCTCCCACGTTCCCCCTCCCGCCTGAATCCGCCTGGAATACTATTCTTTCTACAAATGTTCATGACATCTCCTTTATATGTGGGCTATGCACTTGTATCATACCAATTAGTGTTTCGCCATACCAAAGGTGGCATTCACTTTATAGGCAGTAAAACTTTGGCTTAAAGAAGTTGATTTTAATTTGTTGAGGGTCCCACAGTCAGCCCGGGGCTGAACTAGGGTCTTAACCACTAAGCTATTTCAGAGAATAATTTCAATGTACTCATTAAAATTGTCACTTAACAAAACATACACCCACAATTTATTTCCTGAGACATTATGTTCCTAAGTTTATTGCTTGTTAATTATTCTTTGTGTTCATGCAGTGATAATCCTATATTTTCTTACTCTCTACCAGTACAATCTGAACACAGACAGGATGCATTCTTTTGTTTAGCAATGAAGAAAACAAATAATGATTTACCTACAGGCGTTCTAGCAGTTTTTGTGATTTGCCTGAAATCTCAGCTGTGGATTTTATGACACAAGATTGGATAGCACAATGCAAAGTGATGTTTCTTTTCCTGCTGAGAAACAGATGACTGTACCCCAGCAGGTCTAACCCTAAAAAGCTGGATTTGTAAAGTTACCACTTAGCTCCCAGGGAGAAGAAACCTTCCTCAGACTGCTGGGCTTGAAGGCTTGGTGGTTGGGATCTGGACAAATTAGTGTGAAACCAGAGAAACACAGTGTGGTGCTTCGTCTCCCAAACTACTGTTTGAATGTATCAGGACACTTTTAACCACCTTACTTTAAAAATAGCAGGTAGGATGAGTTACCACCAAATATAAAACCGATATACAACTTTTAAAAAGGGAAACCCTTAATTTAAATTTATGTAGTAACTCACTTCTGAAATATTTATAGCATATTTACTGTGTCCTAGACAATTTGTGGTGCCTGGGAAAAGAATGATGAACAAAAGCAGACAGGCACGGTCCCTATTTCTGATGAAATTGTGCATTCAGAGGTGGGAACACACTACCTTTGTGATGTTTATTAACTGATTTTTACTACCTTAGGGTCTCAAATGAGAATAAATGTGACTGTCAACCACCCACTAACATAGCCTGTGTAATTTTTTTTATATTTGACTTTTCAGATTACTATTCACACTAAGATACTGGAAACATTTAAGAACACATATATCTATGAATTAGAGAGAAAAAATATGGATTAGAATAAAAGAAAAAGAAGCCATGTTGCCACACTGTAGGTAAAGGCTTAAATTGAGGTGAATAGGTGCCCTGTCAAATCACCAGGGCTCAACACCACTGGTCCAATCTCTGATTTCCTTGAAGTGTTGGGAAAGCTGTGTTACTGACAACAGCATGAAGGCCACAAGGGAGATGGGACTATTTCTATATAGTTTTCACAGTGCAGTGAACAAGTGTAAGCTAGTTCTGTAACCACTCTCAAGGGCCATGTGGAATAATTCTCTGAACCCCTTTCATACATGACATTTCCCCTACTGATCCTGGTCCCTTCACCTGATGCACACTTCCCCATCCCTCCAAACTTCCTACGTACAATTATCCTGATACATCATACCTCTTATGCACAAACTATGGAACTGCTCTTCTTCTTCTGCAGACATATTCTCCAATGGCCCAGTTTGCTATGGGTTGGCCTGAGATCACCTTTTCAGTTCTAACTCTTTGTTCTTTCTTTACAGGTACCTTGTCATTATCCTAATGCAGTTTAAAAGAATCAGGTATCTTTACACATACTAGCAAGTATGTGTAAGAACTTTTGATAAGATCCACTGTGCTATCACTTTTTTTAGCAATAATGAATATGCACATCACATCCCTTAGGTACAGCACCACACCCAAGGATAAACATAAGACTCTGGAACAAATGGCCATCCCTAGAGAGGCAACTCTGGAGCTCAGGTCTTTAGGTGGGAGATCCACTTTCTACCATATGTAATTTTCCCTCTCTGCAACTTAAATTGGACAGTAGGTGCTTAGATTTACTTAAGCACATATGCCTTGGATTTACTTGTGAGAATTTTCTGAGTCTCCCTTCCTTACTTTCTCACTTCTATGTAACTTGATTTCACTTTCTTCAGAAGCATATGCCTTAAACCTCACAGTTGTCCCATAGTGAATAATCTTGCCTTGTTTACATATCAGTTTTATACTGTTATTTGTAGACATTATTGCTTCCCTTATGATGTGTAAGCTTTTAGAAAGCTTTTCTGCCTGGGCGGTCTTAGTCATAATTTTGGCTGTAATAGCTGAAAATTCATACATGTGAGGGTGGAGAATGGAGACAACTGAAAGCTACAACGCCATTTCGTATTTTGCTCTCAGTGCCTGGCACAGAGCCTGTTGAGTAAACAAGAAGTATGTCTACTCACTGGTGGAATTTCTGTTTCCAGCTTGTGTTTTTAGGATTATGGTTTTGATTCACAATAGGGCTTGTTCAATAATTAAAGGCATAAACAATTTTGACAGCTGCAAAACCATCTACCATTCTTTAAGTTACAAGTTGCTCAATGATTTCCAAGAAAGGGGAAAAGAAAGTATCAGAGGACTGTTTTGAGGATGAAGTAAGGGATCACCATTCTAATGAAAAAAATCTGAAGTCAAACAATTATTACAGAGAATTTCCATTCCATAGCTGACTTCTAAACATGTTCTTCTTCAGCCCCTTCATCCCCACCCCTTCTGCATAGCTAGCCCTTCAGCTTCACCCACAGCCCTAATTATCAGGCTTGCTCCACTCTGCGTCACAATGGTTATTTCAAGCACTTGTATAATCATCACCTCTCCTGCTCTGTCTTCCACCTTCCATCAGAGTCACTTTGACTTTAGAGTGTCAAGAGGTCATCTGACCTATGCACTATATTGCTAACTTCTGTTTTGTACCTGTATTCCTGGTAAGTTTTTATCCTTTTTCCAAATTGACAGCAAGTGATTATTGCAATGAAAACAGCATCCTAAGAATTCATATTTTTTTCTCTCCACAAGTTAGAACATTAAAACAAAACACATCAAAAACAAAACAATAGATCTTCCTTCTTAGATTATTTTTTTCTTTTTCGGTTTTGGACTTTGAACTCAGGGTCTCACACTTTCTACGTGAGATATTAAAGTAATACAACTACCTGAGCCACTCAGCCAATCTCTCACCCTCCTCCTTTTCTTTCTTTCTTTCTTTCTTTCTTTCTTTCTTTCTTTCTTTCTTCCTTCCTTCCTTCCTTCCTTCCTTCCTTCCTTCTTTCCTTCCTTCCTTCCTTCCTTCCTTCCTTCCTTCCTTCCTTCCTTCCTTCCTTCCTTCCTTCCTTCCTTCCTTCCTTCCTTCCTTCCTTCCTTCCTCCTCTTTTGAAATACTGGAGTTTAACTCAGGGTCTTATGCTTGCTTAGCTGGTTTGACTGGTGTTATTCCATTTAAGCCATGTCTCCAATCTTGATTTTTGCTAGTTGTTTTGAAGATGGGCTGGACTCAAACTGAGTCTTCCAGATCTCAGCCTCCTGAATAGCTAGGATGACAGGTATAAACCACTGGTGCCTGGCTCAATCCTTTTTTGCATTCATTACTTTCCAGTAAGGATCTTGCTTTTTTCTTGGGTCAGACTGGATTGAAATCCTCCTATTTATGCTACCTTTGTCAGTGACAAAGTGACAGTGACAGCTGTATACCACTGAATCCGGCCACTGAGCTTTAGCCATAGGGTAGGATAGTAGGTGCATGCTACCATGCCCAGCTATAGACTGAGATGAAGTCTTAAAAACATTTATGCTTGATCCATTCATCTACTGAGGGGCATCTGGGTTGGTTCCATATCTTAGCTATAAATAGTGCTGCAATAAACATAGTTGTGCTGGTAGCTTTAGTGTGGTCTTGTTTGTAAACATTTGTGGTATATATACACAATGGAATTCTATGCCTCCATCAGAAAGAATGACATTGCCCCATTTGTTAGGAAATGGAAAGGCTTAGAAAAAATTATATTAAGTGAAGTAAGCCAGGCCCAAAGAAACATAGGTCCCATGATTTCCCTTATTTGCAATATCTAGTATATGCTGAGTCAAGCAGAAAAGGTCAGATAAGTTGATGTTAGGGAAATGAACCCTAAGATATGTATTCAAATGTTTTTTTTTTCTTTCATGCAATTGTTTCTAACACATTTATAAGATGATTTCTTTGTTGCTTTGTATGTCCCTCCCCCATGGTATAACCCCTGCTTTCACTGTATTTGATGTCGGTATAATTTGTGGAGGGGAAGGGCAAAAACAAATCGTTTAAATAGGGATACAGGTGGACCCACTGCAACAATGAGATGTACAATGAGATGCTGTTATGTTGAAAACGAACTTTACAACTTTGGTGCGGGGAGGGGGGGAGCGGGGAGGATTGGGGGGGGGGGCGGGGGGAAGATGGGAAGGGACGGGAAGGGGAAACAAAGGAGGAGGCTACAGTGCTTGATAAGAAATGTACTCATTATCTTGCCCACGTAATTGTAACCCCTCTGTACAGTATTTTCACAATTAAAAAAAAAAGAAATAAAACATACAAACAGCAAAAAACAAAAAAACAAAAAAAAAAACATTTATGCTTGGGCTGGCCTTGAATTATGATCCCTTGATCTCTACCCCCAAAGTAGCTAGAATTACATGCTCAAGCCAGCTAGGAATGGCTATTTTGTACTATTCAACAGCGTTGTTAAGGAGAGGGGGCCTTATGTTTGTGCTGTTTGCTTGCTCAGCAGGCCCTCTTTCACTTGAACCATGTCTCCAGTCCCTCTTTATGCTGGCTATTTTTGGAGATGGAACCTAGCAGACATTTTCTGCCTGAATCTCAGTCTCCAAAGTAGCTAAGATTACAGGAATGAGTCACTAGTGTTGACTGTTTCCAAAATTTAAAAAGAAGCAATACATATAAAGCAGATATACAATGCTTAATCTGCAAAATAGAAAACCCAGATAGGAACAAGCCCCAGTCAGTCAGCAATATCTACCCAGGGGTGAGGGATGGGGAGGAGGGGTTGGTCTAACAGGGTGTTTAGGGGTGGGGGTGGGGGTCTTCACAAGGGGATTTCTAAAGGAGCTTTTCCATCTTACAATATTAAGGAGGTCTCTGGCCATTTCTTTTAGCCTTCACAGATACAAAGTTTTCATCAAGTTACGTCAAAGTGTGAAAATAGTGTGACAGGAAAACAATGTATTCCCACACGTATATGAACATAGAATAAAATAATACAAGGTAGTTAAGTTGGCACAGATGGTTTTGAGAAACAATGTTACTTACATCAAGGGAGCCTTCATTGATGACGATCATTCCCATGTTCTTCCTCAGCAGTTTGCAGGAATGCCCTGAGTACACAGAGGAAATTGAGGATACAATTAATGTTTCCAGGGAAGTGAGATATTAATGATACTATCAAAACATCTAAAAAGGATTTATTTTAAAAAAAGGGAGTAATGGTTTTTCTAGGTCTACAAGAAGTTAAAAATGAAATCCTTGCCTGGGCACTGGTGGCTCAAGCATGGATTTTAGCTACTCAGGATGCTGAGATCTGAAAGTTGTGGTTCAAAGCCATCTCAAGCAGCAAAGTCCATGAGACTCTTATCTTCAATTAATCATCAAAAGGCCAGAAATAGAGCTGTAGCTCATGTGGTAGAGCACTAAGCCTTGAACAAAAAAACCCTCAGGGACAGCATTCAGGCCCTGAGTTCAAGCCTCATTACACACACACACACACACACACACACACACACACACACACACACAAACATAAAATTCTCTTAATTGCTACAAGAGATAAGATATGGGGAGGTTTTTCTTGTTTTTGGTTTTTGGTTTTTGGCAGGAGAGGAGGGAGTTGTATTCAAAACACTACAGAAGAGACCATGGTAAGGATTCTCACTGAATTAAAGGTACCAAATGTATATGGACATCCTTTCTAATGGCCAACAGCAAGCGCTGAAGAAACCAATGGCTTTCCAAATCACCGTGGAAGAGGAGAGGATGGCTACCCCTTGCATCCAGGTTCCCGGCCCCTTCTCTCCAGGGACACTGCAGCATTCTCTCCCTGCTGTCTTCTTTTGCAATGGTAAACTGACTCTATCCCAAACCTCCCCTTTCCTACATCCATCTCTGCCTGTAATGCCAGCTTGCTATAGTGGAATGTGGTTGGAGAAAAACAGGGAACCCTACCAAATCCATTTGTGATTTCATTCCATTGCATGGTTTGGAATATTCTCTCTCTCTCTCTCTCTTTCTCTCTCTCTCTCTCTTTCTCTCTCTCCTCTCTCTCTTTTCTTGTGGTCTCATGCTGTAGACAATTTTTCTTTTTGTATACTGTTGGTACCACAACATTGACTACTCATTTTCTTTTTAGTAAGACCTCTGCTATGGACTGAATTGTGTCTCCCTGCCCCCAAATTCATGTGTTGAAACTAGAACTCCAATGAGACTATGTTTGGATAAAGGACCCATGAGGAGGTACATGGGATCATAAGGGTGAGGCCTGCTATTGTCTTAATAGTTATGCTTCTCCAAAATTCATATACTGGAATATAATTACCAATGTGATGATAATAAGAGGTGGGGCCTTTGGGAGGTTATTGGGTCACAAAGGTTGAGCCAATCATGAAGGAGACCAGTGTCCTTTAAAAGGACACCAAAGAGATGCATGAACCAGACACTGGATCTGTTGAGGTTTTGACTCTGGATTTTCCAGCCTCTAGAACTATGAGATGTAATTTCTGTTGTTTCTAAGCCCCTGGGTTTAATGGTATTTTTGTTATAGCCTTGCAAAGGGACTAAAGCAGGGCTCAGAAGTAATAGGACTAGCATCCTTATAAGACAGAGAGGGGTGCAAATGCTAGAAGAAAGGCCAGGTGAAGACCTGATGAGCAAGTAACTTCTGCAAACGAGGACGGGTAGCCTCAGCAGACAGCTATATTTCAGGAACCTTGGCTTTGGATTTCCAATCTCCTGAACCATGAGAGAGAAATTTCTGTTAAAAGCCACCCAGTCTATGATAATCTATAACAGAAACTTAAACTGAATCACCTGAAGTCTTTTAAAAAACGTGGGAGTTGAGCGAGTAGAATGAATGCAAACTGGCAAACCTTCTTATTTCTTAACTTAGAAACAAGAGTTAGTCACCCGGCAGTGATAGTGCAGAAGCATTGCCAGAGCCCCAGTCACCAAGGGAGGAAGGACGGGGTAGGTAGAGATACAAAGGTGAGAGGTCTGTGCTGCTGCAGGAGATAAAGCTGGGCTGCACAGAGATCGCTTCCCTTTCAAAGGCGCCACAAGGACACTGAGTGAGAAGCCTAATAACCTTACAGATCCGGAAAAATGTCTCTAATCCATTTTACTAAAATGTACCAACCTGTTAAAAAGCACCCAGATTTAAAACTTGAATCAGGCGGCTTACCTATGTTAATGGCAGTTTCTTGCTTGTCCCCTGTAAGGATCCAGATTTTGATGTCCGCTTTCATTAGCGTCTCTATGGTTTCAGGCACTTGATCTTGTAATTTATCCTCAATGGCTGTAGCTCCAAGTAGCTGCAGATTCTGGTGAAAATAAATGAGAAAAATGCTAAGAAAACCAGTTTTAGGATCTGTAAGAGCAAAAACCAAAGGATGTATTTGTTTCAAAATTACAGGCATAACAGTAATTCATGGATTTTGGTATAAATTCCAACTATCCCACTGAGTTTTTGCTCTTAAAGACCCTTGATTTTCATCCAATAATTCTGGCATGAGAGTGAGAGTCTCTGAAGTTGTCTAACTTTACCTCTTCCTAAGGTTGATTGCCTCCCCAAACATAGCCCCTGCCCCCCACAGATGGAAATAAAAAGTCAATTGAAAAGGAGCAGACAGCTACTAAGAAAAACAAAACAGTGGAAGATTAACACAATGAAGAAGCAATTTCATTCACTTAAGTGTAAAGATAATATGCAAATATTATTAACTATTACTTTGATATACAATGTCAGGAAATGTACATACAGGATACAATTAGAAATATGAGGAAGAAAGCAAAAACCAAAATGATAGTACTCATCTCTCAAAGAAAAAATAAATAAGGTAGACACTCGTGGCTCATTAATGTAATCCTAGCTATTCATGAAAAGGCTGAGATCTGAGGATCTCCCAGGCAGAAAAGCCCATGAAACACTTATCTCCAGTTAACCATTAAAAAGCCAGAAGTGGAACCGTGGCTCAAGTGGCTGAACACTAGCATTGATCAAAAAACTCATGAGTTCAAGTCCCAGGACCAGAAAAAATAAAAGGAGTGTTTTTCACATTGTTGAACAACTGCATGGTAGAAGTCCAGACTATCACAAATCCCTCATTCATTAAATAGGATCTTTCTGTAAGACCAAATACAGCCAATACTTCAGAGATACTCTAGAGGTACTTCTAGAGATCAAAATAAACAGCACAATGAAAAAAAATTCACATCAATTTTTTGTTTTCCCATCGAATATAAAACATGTTTATACTATATATATGTGTACATAATATACTATACATAGTATATAGTATACATACCATATATAATGTATGTATATATAATGTGTGTATATACATATATATATTATAGTTCATGCTACACTATATAGTATGTGGTAACACTATACTTAAAAAACCAACATAAGTAAAAAAAAGTAATTTGTACGGCTGGGAACAGTAGCAGTAGCATATACTTGTAATATTAGCTATTCAGGATGTAGAAAATGTATGATCATGGTTTGGTACAATTTAGGGCAAAAGTATGCAAGAACTTATCTCAAAAACAAGCTGTAATTCCAGTCATGGTGTAAAGATGGCCGGCCTGCGCAAAAGCTTGACACTCTAAAATTAACAGGACTTGAGGTTGGCTCAAATGGTAGACCATCTGCTTAACAAGCGACAGGTCCTGAGCTCAATCCCTATTACTACCAAAAAAAGTAATTTGCTGCTAAGAAATGCTAATAGTTTCTGCGCCTTTAGCAAGTTATAATGCTTCTGCTGGTGAAGGGTCTTGCTTTGATGTTAATGATTGGGCCAGTTTCATAACAGAAGACAACAACAAAATCCACAGGGAATGAACTCTTCTTTCATGAAACATTTTCTCTGCAAAAGATGTTGCAATTTGACAGTATTCTATTCACAATAGAAGTTCTTTCAAAACTGGAGCCAATCATTCACTCTTGGTATTGTAGCTGGAACTCAGGGCCTTACGCTTGCTAGTCAAGTACTCTACTACTTAACCTATCCTGGACTGTAATCCTCCTACTTGTGTTTCCCTGTGTCACTGGGATGAAAGTCATGTACCACTGCACCCAACCATTATGCTAGCTGGAAAAACAGGCACGTGTTACTGTGCCCAGCCATTGGTTGAGACGGAGTAATAGAAACTTCTTTGTGCTTCAGCTGGCTTTGAACTGGAATCTCTATTTCTGAAGCTAGGATGACAGGCTTGAGACATTCTACCCTGGTGGAGAAAATGCTTTCAAAATGTACCATTGCCAGCAGGGTGGCGGTGGTTCACGCCTGTAATCCTAGCTACTAAGGAGGCTGAGATCTGAGGATCATGGTTCAAAGCCAGCTGAGGCAGGAAAGTCCTTCAGCCTCATTTCCAATAAACTACTCAGAAAATGTCAGAAGTGGCATTGTGGCTCAAGTGGTAGAACACTAGTCTTGAGTAGAAGTGGCTCAGAGACAGCCCCCAGACCCCGACTTCAAGCCCCAGGACCAGCAACAAAACAAAACCAAAACCAAAAGAAAACTCTACTACTGCCCTATGAACTAAGTTTCTTGTCATATTCTAAATACTGTGCTGGAATTTCAACGATGTTCAGAGCATCTTTATCAGGAAGAGATTCCATTTCAAGAAACAGCTTTCTTTGTTCACTCTTAAGAAAGTACTTCTGGAGTCTTTAATTTCTATATCCTGTATGAGGAGCAGGAAATGTTTCTCTCCTTTTCTATTTCTCCCCACTTTAATCCTGCTGTACTTTTTTTTTCTTAAAAAAATTAAGAAACAACTCCCTATCCATTAAAGAGTTATCATGAGATTGCAGTAGTTCTTCAAGTCTTCAGGCTCCAGCTCTGATTGTGGTTCATTTGCTATGTCTATCATGTCTGTTTTACTTCTCACTCAAAGTCATCTATGAAAGTTAGAATCCACCTCTTTTAAGTCCCTGTTAATATTTTTGTCTGCTATGAACCACAAATGTTAATGCCATCGAGAATGATAAATTGTTTTCAATTTGCTTTGCCCAGATAGACCCATGAGAGAACCACACTGCCTACACAGCTACAGCCTCCAGGAAAGAACTTATTAAATAATATCACTTGGAAGTAGAAATCATGCTTTATTCCATGGACTGCAGAATGGATATTATGTTACCAGGCATGAAAATGTAATTCTTGTTTTTGTCTATCAGAACTCTTGAGTGACCAGGTACACTATCAATAAACAATAATATTTCAAAAGGAATCTTTCTTTTCCCTCTTCTGAGCTGTAGGACCCAGTAATATGCTTCAAATATTCAGGAAGCTACATTACAAATAGATATAACATGCAGGCTTTGTTATTCCAGTTACGGAGCATGGGCAGAGTTACAGTGAAGATTTCGTGTAATAGTTAAGGGCTCTAGGATTTTCAGAATGCCAAATGAGCTTACTTAATATTCCTGGCTGATTCAGTCCCCTCTGAAGCTTCAGTCTGCCATTTGAAATCCGATAGTGACTTCTCCTCTCTGGCTATGAAAGTGCTAGTGGGCATTTTCTTTGGTCTCCAGGAGTATCTATTGCTAGTGTAGCCACATTCACCAGTGATCTCCCCATACCTTCCTGACCACCTGCTGTAGGGGTGTACAGCAGCACCTGCTGCCTCCCTGCCCCAGAACTTCCATGTGATGGAGATGCCCTCTTTCCTTACACCCCATGAGCAATGAACAACTTAAGTCAGTTTGGACTTCTCTTCCACAGATCTCTCTGACCCCTTTCAGTCTTTGCAGCACTGAAGAGGGTTCAGGCCTTGTTCTGAATTAGGCTTTGGCTTAAGACAATGCTATGTCTGGTCTGATCTTCTATCCCTATCACTAAGACTTTTCCATATCAACAACAGGACTGTCTTGCTTTCCTATCATTTGTGAGTTCACTGGATCGGCACTTCTAACTTCCTTAGGTAACTCTTCCTTTGCATTCACAACTTGGCTGTGTGGTGCCAGAGCCCTCACCCCTTCCAGTTGGTCTTGGCCTTAACCTCACTATGGAATCATCTCCGGCTTTTGAGTTTAAATGAGAAACTCTACTTTTCACTTAAATACATGGGGGTTATACTAGGGTGCAGTTTCAATACTACTGTATCCCAGAGAATGGGAGCATAGATTACAGGGGGAAGTGAGATGGAGAACAGCTAAGTTGTGAGACAATCAGAATACACACATTTATTAAATCCATTGCTTTATATGGGTGAGGTCCTGACACCTCCACACAATTATAATAATGAACATCACTGACCACAGATCACAAATGTAATTTTGGTGCAGCAAAGTTTGAAATACTACAAAAATACTTAAGATACAACATGAAGCCATGAAGTGAGCACCCACCATTAGAAAAATGGCAATACCACATTTGATCTACATGTGTAGGAGTTAGGCCTGTACCAATTAAGAATGCTTTTGGATGCAAGTAATAGAAAACGATGACTAACAATGGCTAAAGTGAAGGTTTTCTTTCCTAACCTAAGTAGAGCTGACAGAGACAGTGCTGGGTATTATTAGATTAGGAGCTTAACTATCCATATTTATTCTCTTAGTTTCTCTGCCTGGCTCAGAGTAGCTGTACAAATACAACTATAACAGCTATGTGAAAGATAAAAATAAGGAGGTAAGCCAGATGTGGTGGCTCAAGCTTGTAATTTTAGCTACTTGGAGGCAGAGACAAGGGGAACTCTGGGTCAAGGCCAGCTCAGGCATAAAAGTTTGCCTGATTTCATCCTGACTAATGTCTGTGCTAAATGGTACACACCTGCCACTGCATCAGGGAGACAAATAGGAAGATCACAGTCCAAGTTGGTCTAGCCTCGAAGTAATACACTGTCTCAAAAATTACTAACACAGAAATGGAGCTAGGGGTATAGTCAAAGTGAAAGAGTACCTGGCTAGCAAGCATGAGGTCCTGAGTTTAAACCTCAGTACCACCCAAAACAAGAACAATAACAAAAATCAAAATGTACCAAGTGTATCTGATACTTCTTAGAAAAGCAGAAATGCTCCTCAAACCTCCATCCCAATGTTTCTAAATGAAGTCAATTTCCCAGCCTGTGTTACAGGCCTACTTCTTACTGCTAGTATTTAGCTTCTCCAGCCTCCACAGCAGAGCTGTCAAGGCAGAAAGGGATGAGGATGTTAGCCAGTCAACAGTCTTGGCTACCAAGAGCATGCATCTGCAAGGTGTTTGTATGAAGACCCAGCATTCATATCAATAGAGCTCCATGTCTCACCATCTTGCCTAGTGAAAGCTGGTTCATTTCGTAAAGCCCAAGCTCAAACGTACTTTCTTTTTTGTTTGTCAGTTCTGGGACTTGTACTCTGGGCCTGGGTGCTGTCCCTGAGCTTCTTTTTGCTCAAGGCTAGCATTCTACGACTTGAGCCACAACCTAATTTCCAGGTTTTTCTCCTTCTTCCTTCTTCTTCTTCCTTCTTCTTCTTCCTCCTCTTCCTCCTCCTCCTCCTCCTTCTTCTTTTCTTCTTCTTCTTTCTTCTTCCTCCTCCTTCCTCCTTCTTCCTCCTCCTTCCTCCTCCTCCTTCCTCCTCCTCCTCCTCCTCCTCCTCCTTCTTCTTCTTTCTTCTTTCTTCTTCTCCTTCTGTGGTTCACTAGAGATAATGCTGCCCAGGCTGGTTTTAAACCATGATCCTTAACGCTCAGTCTCCAGAGTAGCTAGGATTCTAGTTATGAGCCATGGGTGCTGAACATTTTTTTAAAGCTTTCCTTCACCACTTTTTTTTGGTAAAATAGTGGGGTAACCAGATAGCCAAAGATCCAAAATGTGAACCTGTTTGTTAGACATACATAAATATACTCAAGAACTTTCTAGCTCTGCTCAGACACTACACCAATCCATATTACCACACACAAACTTCAAAGAATGACTTCATTGGAGAGATCACATTGAAATCATATTTAAAAGAAGGGAAGTGTCTGGTTTTGCACAGGCAAGAGCAAACATTTTCAAGCTAAGCAAAAGTGCAGGAACACATACACAGGGCCAATAAGGGATGCTAAGAAAAGTTACATGTAGGTTACCATGAAGCGTGTTGGTAGCGGTGATGAAGGAATTTCACATACGTCAATGTGTATCAAGGAAACACTGTGTTCTAAACATCTCTTCATTTTTCCCTTTATCCTGAGAGATTCCTGAGCAGGAGTCCTTATTCATTTTAGTGGAAAGCTCTGCAGCTGCCTGTGCTTTTACTCTGGAGTCCTTTGTTGTGAGATTAGCATCTTGAGTGATGGACGGCTCTGCCTTTGGAAATTAATATCTTCAGCTACACAGCAATCATTAGAAAAAAAAAAGATGTGAACTTTGCGTGCTTTTCCTGATCATAACACTGGAGTGTTCGAGTTGTAATCAATTTCACCCCAAATATGGATTCGCTTACACAGATGGCCGCTAATGGGCATTATGGGAATTACATAGTCAGAGTGTGCTGAAACATGATAAAATTCCCATGACATTTCTGGAATTAAAAAAAAAAGGCTAAACACTAATTTTACTTTCAAAATGTCACCATGCTGAAAGTTATAAAGGGGTCAAGTTGATGACTCTTTGACATAACGTAGACTTTGTTATCACAGAAAAATCATGAAATAATATTTTTTCATCTACTGAAGCCCTCAATCTTATGTTCTCTCTTTTAGATGTTTGTAAAGAATGTAACTCTTTCTTTCTTTCTGGTCCTGGGGCTTGAACTCAGGGCCTGGGTACTGTCATGAGTTTTTTTCATTTTCTTTTTTTTTTGCTCAAAGCTAACACTCTACCACTTGAACCACAGTTCCACCTCTGACTTCTTTACTAGTGGTTAATTAGAGCTAAGAGTCAGATTTTCCTGCCTGGGTTGGCTTTGAACTGCGATCCTCAGGTCTCAACTTCCTGAGTAGCTAGACTCATAGGTGTCAGCGATGCTAAGATTACAGGCATGAGCCACCATGTCCAGATTTCATATTTACTTTTAAGTGAATACAATGATGAAGAGAGGAGAAAAAATCTCCTTTGTCTGGACAGCTAAAATACCACCAACACCAACACCTTATCCAACATGTGTTAATATGACTTTAAGTCCTAAACAATGAATTCAGATTTAGGCAAACAATCAGCTGCAGCAGGAGGATCTGGGTATGACTGAAGAGATCACATCAAAGGCAGAGGCATGGAAAAGCATAATACTTCTGAAGTTGCTATTTAGTCAGTACAAGAATGAGTTAAAGTGGCGGGGAAGATATGGCTGAAGAAGCCAGCAGGGAACAGAGCTGAAGGTTCTCTGGTAGAGAATTTCAGAAAGGGAGACACAGGATCTGATATGCATTTCGGAAAGTTCACTAGAGGTGACCTGGGATGGGTCAGGAAGATTGGCTGTTAGAAGAGCAAGTTAGTCATTGGCTATGGCTCTTTGGCTCCTGGTGATCCCGGAATCTGGATGTGCTGTGGAATTCTCAGAAGTACGCCGCAGTGCTGTTTCTAAAGACTCAAAGGCTCTTCCCTGGGCTCCATGCTGCTGGCAGCATTTGCTTCTGTGGTTTTTCATCTCAGCATCTTCCAGCACTTCCTGATGCTGTCTCATTTAAGAGAATTCCTTACCTCCTTTCCTTGAAGTTCAAGCTAGGCTACAGGCCTACAGGCTGAGATCACTAGGCGGCTGGAATGGCTCATTTGCTGCTTCCTGGAGAAATCACGCGACTGGTTAATTTTTCTAAGGCTAAGAGTTTTTTTAACTTGATGCTTTTGGAATCCTAGACATCACATTTGAACTCACAAAGCCAAGGATTTAGCAAATGAGGCTAGAATTTGCGCACACAGCTGAAAGGAATCAGGCTCTGAGTAGTGACTGGGTGTGGCTTGCAAAAACAACACATCCATCTTTTCTGAGTCAGAAGACAGCCTTATCCAATGTGGATCTACTAGGATAGTGCTTGTAAGAAGGGATCTATCATGCCAGGAGGGAGATATTAGACATATAAGGAAATCTGAAGTTTTATAATCAAAATCTAAAGATAAGTTGAAGAGAAATCATGAAAAATATCCCCCCCCTTATATGTAAGGAATCTTGGATCCACAGCATGGAGTACATAGAAACTGCTCCCGCAGCTAGGGGTTATCAAATATGCTGATGCCTCCACTCACATGCTGATACAAAGAGTACACAACCACACACTTCATTACATTTTGCTGTTCAAGTCTCCAATATCTTTTCTGCATTCTTGATTCTTCTAAACCAAGCTGACAGCCTAAACTATGGTTTATTAACATGAGACTTGGAATTAAAAATAGAATCAGTTTGCTACAACAGCAAAATCACTACTGTTTGTAGTGGGAATAAAATGAGAAGAGTCATCTCAGACTTTATTTTGTGGAGGGCTATATTAGGAAAGAAGGTTGACACAGCTGTATAGTCACACAACATATTTGTTGTGAATATTATAAATGATGTGCATTATAAAATATAGAAAAAGATCTAAAAACAGAAACAGAGAGTCTAACAGTCTTCTCTCATTGAAATAGAATTGGAATGATGATTTCTACTTTGGAAGCTCATGAAATGAAGAGTCAGGAGGTGGGGAACATAGCTTGGAGGTACTGCACTTGCCTGGCCCGTGTGAGGGCCTGGGCTTGATCCCCAGCGCTGAAAGAAAATAATCAGGGTAAAGAGCAGAAGGCTTAGAGCTTAGTAAAAGTGGCAGGTCTCAGTGGTAGATGAGCCAACTAGCTCAGATGTTCTTAAGCAAATAGGACCACAGGAAATGACAAGAATTGTAAACCACAAAAATCACCAGCACATCACGTAAATTCTCATCTATTTTTTTTTTAGTTCAAGTGAAAGTGATATCTGCAGCTCCTAAGGAAGAAGAGTTGTGGTAGTTATATCTGAAAAAGCATTCCATTATAATATAGAAGTTTCCGTGAGCTTGGCAGCCACCCATGTTCTAGAAAAGTTATGTTTTCTATTAGGTTTCCTATTTCTCTAGGGATCCTTTAAGCTTTTAACACTGACATATGTGCAAAGGATGCTTAACAGTTGTGTTTAGTCACACTGAGTGCAATTATCGATCTATATTATACCGCATCAATGCAATCTTTAAACATCCCCAATATATCAACCAATCTAAAAAAAAAAAGATCTGAAGGTCATTGGAGTATCTGGATGCCTTATCTCAGTGCATAGGACACAGATCTGCTTGGAATTAAGAGGTTTTGGTTTACTGTTCCTCTACAATCGCTAAAACAAAGTCAAGAGTTCTTCCTGCTGTTCTTTTGCCCAACTATGCCCCAGAGCCTAGAACAGAGTTAGCTACTGAGCTAGGGCTTAGGTGTTCGTTGTTGCAATCATTCCTACTATGTTCTTACGTTTTTCTGTAGGTAACTGGGAAGACAAAGTTTTGTTTTAACCAAAAGAATGCCCTGTGTCAAAATTATTAGCTCTTTTTCTCTCCTAAATGAATCTATAGTGACAATACATTTGATACTAAGGCCTTCATCAGTGTGGAGAAAGCATGAACCAACTGTATTGGAACCAGGGACTAGACTTTCATTAAGTATGCACTTACTAAGCTCCAGCTTATGAATAATTGATTTAACCGAGTAATTCACTTATTCATCAAACATTTATTGAGTGATTAGCACAGACCTGATAGTCAGTCTCTTTATCACTGGAGATACAGTGATGAGAATGAAAACTATGGTTGCTGCTCATAAAGCTTCAAGCCAGTAGAGGATTTACATTAATCACAAGTTACAGAAAGTATCCAAAACACAACTGTTATATGAACAAAGGAGAGCCAGAAGTATAGCTAGAAAAGCCCAGAAATAATTCCCTGACCCACACTCTATTAAAAACTAAAATGTGGGCTGGGAAGGTGGCTTAGTGGTAGAGCGCTTGCCCTGCATGCCTGAGGCCCTGGGTTCAATTCCTCAGCACCACATAAGCAAAAAGAAAAAAACCGGAAGTGGTGCTATGGCTCAAGCACTAGCCTTGAGCTGAAGAGCTGAGGGAGAGCACTCACGCTCTGAGTTCTGGCCTTATGACCGGACAACAAATAATAATAATAATAATACAAATGCAAACAAAAAAACTACATCTTAGAAACTAAAATGTTACCAAATAAATATATAGGAAAAGTTTTCATTTTTTGAAAATGTACTTCTAAAACCACATCTCATAATCACAGAAGTAAAACTTTTATCACCAGGGAAGGACAGCTCAATAGGTAATGTGTAGCATGTTAAAAGATACAATTGCACTTTATGTTGAATCAAATAAATGCAAAAAAGTTTCAGTCAACTATATCTTGCATGAAGGTCCACCTTCATATAGCAACCAATTATATAAGACAGTAAGATCAGAGCCCTCTTGGTGCTATTAATTTTCAAAGGAATTCAGTATCATAGCACAACTAGGAGGAAAATAATTTATGTGTCTTAGCAACACGCTAAAATGAAATTAAAGTGACAGATCAAAGTGAAAAGGTGAGAAATTTCTGAGAAACTATTGCCTACCAAACTTACCACTTTTTAATTACATTGTTTATACTTCTTCCAGAACAAGTACAAATAAATACAATTTTAAGTTAAGGTTATTTTCAAAGTCGTCACTGATTTTTTCAAAATGTAGATCAATAGTGCAAGCCGTGTCTTAAATTTAGATGATGCGTGCAACTATATATCAGCATCTCTCAAAAGAATGAGGTTAAGGAAGACAAAAGAGGTCAGGTTTGTCGTCAAAAGAATGAGACAACTGTAAATTCTCTCAAGTGGTGATGAAGAGACCTGGAGGTGTCACTGCCCACGGTCCCCAGCGGGGAGCTGCCATCCTCTGCCTCCAAGTGGGTCAAGAGAACGGCGGCGGCTTGTGACTCTCAGTTGTCCCTTTTGCATGTCACCTCTGCCAACATTCTTATGGCTGCTCGATAAGCTACACTTTTCTAGTAATAAGTGTTATTCTTGACTTATCTTTAATAAAGGGGGGGGAGAGATGCTACAGTAATGAACTCTTAAAGCATCTAATTCTAATTGAATTATTTGATGAGCATTGTAACAGTAGAAGTAGAATTTTAACTATTTTAAAACGTTTACCATACGAATTCAAACATTGGAGCATGAGCAGTGCATCCTAGTAACAGACAGGATGACGGTATTTTATAAGTAGGTTTATTAAAAACCCCAAATTCTCTTTTCTTAATGCTTTTCAGTATTGACAACAGTATCCTGAGGATTTTTTTCAAACCTCCCTCATTCTCTTCTTTTCAGTGTAGCTCTGGGTGGGAGGCTGGAGGAAAGGTGGCACGTTTCAGTGCCCTGAAGCACTGAACCCAAGACATATGCCAATATTTTCTTCTATTTTTCAGCCTATTTGGGTCTATTTTTTCCTGCATATGTGTGAGTTGTAACTCTGAAAGGAATAAAGCCACAATTAAAATGAAATGGCCAATAGACACATGAAGAAATGCTCAACCTTTCTAGCCATAAAAAAAATCCAAATCAAAACAACACTGAGATACCACCTCACCCGTTAGAATGGCTATAATCAAGAACTCTAATAACAACAGATGCTGAAGGGGATGTGGACAGAAGGGAACCTTACTGCATTGTTGGTGGGAGTGTAAATTTGTTCAACCACTTTGGAAAGCAGTATGGAGGTTCCTCAAAAGACTCTAACATAGAGCTCCCCAATGACCAAGCAATCCCACTTTTGGACATTTACCCAAATGTTCACAAACAAGACCATACTAAAGCTACCAGCACAACTATGTTTGTTGCAGCATTATTTACCATAGCTAAGATATGGAACCAACCCAGATGCCCCTCAGTAGATGAATGGATCAAGAAAATGTGGTATATATACACAATGGAATTCTATGCCTCCATCAGAAAGAATGACATTGCCCCATTTGTTAAGAAATGGAAAGACTTGGAAAAAATTATATTAAATGAAGTAAGCCAGGCCCAAAGAAACATAGGTCCCATGGTTTCCATTATTTGCAATAATTAGCGTATGTCTGAGACAAGCAGAAAATGTCAGATAAGTTGATGTTAGGCAAAATGAACCGCAAGATAAGTACTAAAATGTTTTTTCTTTCATGCGATTGTTTCTAACATATTTATAAGATGATTTCTTTGTTGGTTTGTATGTCCCTCCCCCACGGTATAACCCCTGCTTTCACTGTATTTGATGTTGGTATAATTTGTGGAGGGGAAGGGAAAAAACAAATTGTTTAAATAGGGATACAGGTAGACCCATTGCAACAATGAGATGTACAAGACGTTGTGTCGAAAACGAGCTTTACAACTTTGGCTGGGGGAAAGGGGGCAGGAAGGGGGGTGGGAGATGAGAAGGGATGGGAAAGGGAAACAAAGGAGGAGGCAACAATGCTTGATAAGAAATGTACTCATTACCTTGCCCATGTAATTGTAACCCCTCTGTACGGTATTTTCACAATTAAATAAATAAATAAAACAAAAAATTAAAAAAATTGTCTACTAAGGGAAAAAAAAAGAAAAACCAAATTACGAATTTGAACACATATGGGAGAGATAAGAGACAGTGAACAACACTTAAATTACAACCTTAATTACGCTATAAAGAGCTCATTTATTTTGTAATATATTTCTGTTTTTTTTTTTCTGGGGCAGGGGGCTGTTGGGAATCTGTATAAACCTTCTGAATGTTTTAGAGGTAATTATTAATTCCCATGTCGAGTGCATTTTGCTTCATTAATACAAATATGTTCAGAATTATCTTGTATGGTCACTACAATGTTCTGAATTTTTGGGAAGTACACTTTCTAAAAAAGTCCACACACACGTAACATTCTATGGCTTTCCAACTACTCAACAGAGCTCCGGAGTTGTGAAAACCATATTGGGACCACCATGAGGACAAGGTGGTCTCATGGTTTAAAAATTCACCATTTTAGATACCAAATCCAGAATTATGGTCTGCATAAAAGCAGGTTCCAAGAACGTAAAAAAAGATTGCATAATCAACATGTCTCAGTTAAAGTGGGTAAGGAAGAAAGCAAACTGGAGACACTCTAAGCCTGTGACAGTTAAGTAGAAAGCCAAGGTGGCACCCAGAAAGACTGGTGGTCTGATTTGTTGAAATTTGCCTCCTTAGGGTGGTTTTCATGGTGGTAACCACAGCTGCTACTGAACCCCAACCCCAGCTGATTAAAACAAAGAGGGGAGCTCAGACCAGGAAAGTGACATATTAACAACCCTGCAAGTCTTCAAAGGACCAGAAGTTGGCAGAAGTACTTTTTAGAAAAATAGCTCAGTCACAGAGACCCCTGTGCAATTTTTCTCCTAAAAAAAAAATTCTGCTCACATCTTAACTGGTCAAATAACCTTTTGAGGGCCATGTTGAGTTACTATATCTCTAAAAGCATCTTTTGAACCAAGTCTGTTAGTCCCTCCTCAGATCCCTTCTTCAGGAATCTTCACTTAGGGCATTTGCTCAGAATGTCACCTAAAGGGCTATACTTGTGCAGCTCTCACATTAGTACATTTTAATTGATTAATGAGGGTTAATTAAAGAAACAATACATGAGAACCCGATCTTAGAGTAGGAAAGGACTGAGAAAACAAACAGGCTGGCTGAGTTAAGGGAACCCAATCTCTAGCTTTACAGATCTCAGATTTCTCAAGAATGACAGCACATGACTTACCAGAAAATAAAAATGAGTTATCTCTAATTTCCACATTTAACTTATTTTTAGTTAAGGGGAAGTCATAAGGGAGGTTTCTCTATTTGGATACTAAAAGAAAGAAAAAAATACTGCTTTAATAGAGATTCTCTGGCAACTTCAGATTTCAATGTAACTCATGATCGCCATCTGCTGGAAGAAGATTGAATAGCTACTTCAGTGAATAGGAAGTCCTAAAATTTTAAATCACATAACTGTTAATCCAAGAACATCTAATTTGTAAACTCTAGGAGGAAGAATTTTAGTACACTAAACATTTAGCCCCAGGATTTTCTATGCTGTGCTTCAACTGGAATATACTTTAATATATAAGATTTTGGTTGAAAAGATTAAAGTGATGAGTTCTGGGGTCAGATCATTTTATTTTAGCACATGAAGTTTCAAAGAAATAAACATAACTATATTGGGAAGTAGTATCAAGAAAGAGGCAGACATATTGTCCCTACCACCACAGTCATTGAGTATGCACATGCTCTAGTTATAAAGGCATTTTCATTAAGTCAATTGATAACAAGCAACTATCAGAACTGTAACCATTTTAATTTTACAGATAAAGCAACCAAGGTGATTCAGCTTGAAAGTAATAGATACACTACAATGGGTGTTTGTTAACAGTGGCAAGAACTCTTGCTTCCTTAATTAGTAATAGCAACACACACATGTAGATAAGATTTATTATTGCTTAGATGAAAGGAGAATCACAGTGTTGTATACAGATGTTTTGCTTTTTATTCCTAGAGCCCCTTGAGCAAGGCAGAGGGCAACTCTGTGTATACCTCTAAAATTTAGTATGGGCAGGGGGAAGGCACATATATGCTATTGTACATGTTAGAGACAGGATAGAAACTGAGTTCAAATATTAGGGGGTGATATTTAGATACATATGTACATACCTATCACTTTCTATATAAATGGCCACATTTATATGAATCTGGAAATTTTCCCTTATAAAATACGTAAAACAGAAGGGATACATACCATAAAACATAATGCAAGATGCGAACTACCTTCTCTAAAAGTGTTCTCAAGATACTGAAGTACATGTGTCAAATGTGTATGACAGAGAAAACCATCTATCCTAGAACATGAACTGACTAGTTACATGAAGGGGCAGGAAGTTGATGTTATGTAGTAAAGGGGCAGTCACATGGGAAGCTGGAGGGAAAACAGTCCTGGAGCATCAGTCCTGTGGCTGCCTCCCAGACAGGATGTGCTAGAAGTACCTATGCTAATAGTAAAGAAGGAAAAACAAATGTCAGCCTTGACCTATCAGGAGAAAGATCAAGTCAACCAGAGTTCAAGGGCGGGATTCTATGCTGCATAAGCAAGAGAACAGTTGGAGGAATTCAGCCAATAGGTTGTTACTTAATGGAGACTGGAATGCTTGAGGTAAGGTGCCTGAATGCTTCAAAGCATGAACATGGCAACATGAGGAGTTGTGCAAGCTTCAAATCACTTAACCTCCCTATTTCATTGATTTCTTCATCTGGAAATAGGAATAATTTTTAAAACTCCATTGGACTAGACATACTACACAAAATGTCTTTGTTAATTGAAGAAGCAAATTTCTTGCTGCTGGGACAGCACCAGTTATAGGAAATCTATCACTTTTAGACTTTTTATCAGGAAAGCAAGGATATTTCCAGGTCAGACAGAAATGACAGAGACCCAGGAACACAGCAGGGTAGCCCAATGGAAAAACACTGGCACGGAGACTAACCTGGAAAGAGTAAAGACCACTGCATGGTAATACCCAATCTCAGGGATTTTCCAGCAAAATTTTAAACTATATTCATGCATAGTTGAGAATCAACATTGGATGTTGTGTCAAACTAGTTTGCTTTTCATTCTGTTGGTCCCTGCCAGAAAGAAAGTTCCTGGAAACCTAACTTCCTACTGTAGGATACAAACGTCCCCCACGCACCTTTTCAATGAGCTCGTAGCTTTCCTCCAGCTTTAGCAGCCTGTTCTGCACAGATGTGGATGCTCGGTGGTACACAGCTCGCCATTCTTGGAAGTCACTCTCTGAAATCTCAGCCACAGCAAAACACAAAGTTCTTAGCCCTGCAAAAGGCAGCACAGACCCCGACATACCAAGGAAGACTTTATTCACAAATCCAAGTCCAACATTTCCATGATAAGAAACAAGTTTCGTTCTGAAAAGATGTCTTCGGTTCAATTGCTGAAGTCAAATTCAGTTATGACAAAAACTGTACATGTCCACTTTTGGGGAATGTTCATCCAGCTTTCAAAATTGGTAGCTTGCTTTTATTTCCCATCCTCTACAATCAGACTTTTCTCAAAATCTGAATCCTATCGACCTCTTCCTTTGCTTGAAATTCTTCCATTATTCCCCAGGATAAAATCTAAACCCCAGAGTATGGCTCACACAAGTTTAGTCAGTGCCTTGCCATTCTCTACCATTCATTTCCTGTGTGTCACAGCCTCGGCACGAGCATTCGCCCTCCAATCCACCCTCAAACACCATTACATTGTCTACTTAAGACTTGTCTCTACTTTCAGACTCAACTTTAAGCTGGGCATAGTGGTCTCGCTTAATGTAATCTCAGAATTTAGGCAGGAGGATCATGAGTTCTACATCAGCTTGAACAACATAGTGAGTCTCAAAAACAAGTTTTTAAAGCATTGTTTTGAGGCACTCTCCTCTCCCTAACCTCCACAGGCAAAAATCTCCAAACACTCCTACAACAGGAATGACAATGTTCTATCGTTTTTCTTGTGGGCCTCCTCTATTAGGTTGAAACTCCTGGATGGCAGGGACCCATATAGTTCCATATACCTATAACCAATATTGGGCACAGTGGCTGAGCCAGAACGATGGATTCATAGATGCTAATTGGGAGGGAAGAGAGAAACCATTGGCAGGATCCACCTGATCTACTTTCCTATTACTTGGCTATTCAACTATATTTACTTCTGTTCTCTACCACGATAAAAGTAGAGTAACAAGACCATAGTTGAGAGACAGAGCAGCAAAGAGTAGTCATGAGACACAGACTGAGAGGAACAGTCAAGACTGTTGCCTGAAGTAACTGCCCCTCAGGACTCAATGCCTATCGGTTTCATAACTCATTTCACCTCAGCCAGAAAAAAGTAGAGAGGGCCGAGCACTGGTGACTCATGCCTTTAATCCAGCTACCCAGGAGGCTGAGATCTGAGAATCTGAGGAAAGTTTGTAAAACTCTTATTTCGAATTAACCACCAGAAAGCAGGAAGTGGAGCTGTGGCTCAAAGTGTTAGAGTGTTTGCCTTGAGCAAAAGGACTCAGGGACAGTGCCCAGGCCCAGAGTTCAAGTCCCATGACCAACAAAAACAAACAAACAAAAACAACAGACAAACAAAAGTAGCTGACTGGGACTGGAAGTGAGGAGAGACAGAGCATTTGTCAGTCATCCAAGGAAGAAGTCAAACCTTCACACCTAGTCATTTATCTCAGAATGACTAATACTAGACTCCAGGCCTTGTGACCTTTAATCCAATCAAATATAATCAGGGGACATTAGAAACAAGAAGCAAAGAACTTGGAGTACCCAGCCCTCTTACTGGGTCACTGAGAGTGGAATGAAATCTGTGAGTCCACATTTTCTCTTTCGGAAACTTGGCTGGAAAAGTTATCGGGGGCAGCCATGATATACACAGAAGTGTCCGTTCATCCTAGAGCCACAGACTTTGGGGTGAAGATGGGGCCAAGCTAATTCAAGTCTTTGACAATGAGCCAGTGTGTGGGTATCACCAGGATCAGAAAGGACACGGATGCCCACTGTGTCCCCATTCCTCAACAAAACACAACCCATGCCAATCCTGTGTGTCAGGTGGTATGACCCAGCCATCCCCAGCGGAGAAAAGTTGACCTTGAGGGACACTAGGAACACGCTTTTATTTTTAGACCTGGGAGAAAGATCTTTGGATTTTTGTTTTCTCAGAGCCCACCCTTGTTTTCCCATAGAGTTTATTTATCTATCTAGTTTTTAAAACAACATTCCTATCTTTACTCAAGCTTGGATAAGAAGGAAATGGGGAATTGATTGGGGATCAAGTTTGGGACCACTGGCCACTTTCTTAGCTGAAAGAGGAATGAAAAACAAGACAGGGGATTTAGATCTAGCCCTGGTTGCCACATAGAAATTCTTGTAGTAACTGATCCTAATGCTTGCCCCGCACTATCCTTCATCTTGTCTGTATCATCTCTCCAGACCACATGCTGCTTGCCTCACACATGTACGCCATGAAGACAAAGACAAGGCTGCCTTCACTTACCCGGCACTCTTAGGCCTCCCACAGAGAGCCATGTGGTTGAAGCTAAACTGTTCCAAGTTGAAACTAAACTGCCAAACTATTTTAATGGTCATTAAGTTTATCTCCTTCCTGTACTCAGATTAGACTATCCCAGTTCTTGGACTCCAGTGTTTTTCCCCAAGGAACTGCTTGATTTGCAAGGTAAAATATTTCAATTACAAATGGGATCCATTCCCAAAAGTATATGTTTTTAATCCCTGTCACCTAAAACAAGGGGACACAGTCTCATAATATTTGTGTGTGTGTGTTCCAGTCCTGGGACCTGAACTCAGGTCTTAGCTCTGTCCCTGAGCTGCTTTTGTTCAAAGCTAGCATTCTACCACTTGAGCCACAGCTCCATTTCCTCCTCTTTAGTAATTTATTGGAGATAAGAGTCCCATGGATTTGCCTGCCCAGTCTGGATTTGAATTGAGATCCTCAGATCTTAGCCTCCTGAGTAGCTAGGATTACAGCTGTGAGCTACCAGTACCCTACTTCAGCATTTTAATAAAAACAGTTTTAGGAAAGTTGAAAAAAAAACAATGGGTGGGAAGAGCACACAGTAGAAGCTAAGTTAACAATAACAACTGATTCCTATAGAATCTCTAAGTAAAATATGTGATCCTGTGAGACATTAAAAGTATATGATTTCAGAAGTGGTGCTGTGGCTTAAGTGGTAGACCACTAGCCTTGAGCTGAAGAGCTGAGGGACAGTTCCCAGGCCCAAAGATCAAGCCCCAAGACCAACAAAAGAAAAAAAAAGTATATGATTTCCTTGTGTAATAACCAAGCTTTTTTCCCCATATAAATGCTCACCTTCGGTAGCAAACTGTTCTAAATGCTTTAAGGTGATTTCCTTGTATTTTGAAGTCTCTGCAAGTCGTTCATAAATTACAGTGTCCTGGAAAACAGATTCATAACGTACTTCATTAAGAATTCTGAGTTTTAATAAAGTTGATGTTGGCAACCTTTTTAGTAGCAAGTCTGTATAAAAGCAATCCATCACTTGTAGTATTTTTTTTTAAGTCAGAATATTTTCACTGATGAACAGCACTAATTCTGCAAAGACGTGAAGAAATACAGCATAAAACTGAATACGAGGGTTTTCTGTCAATGGAATGAATCAATCATGGACAGAAATTAAAGTTAGGTCTGTGTTGTGTCTGTATAAAACTTTCCTTCTTCTTTTTGAGTAACAATAAAATATAACAGAATAATTCCCATAGTATTTATACGGTATTAGCTATTATGAGTAATCTAGATAGGATTTAAAGAACAACAGGTACATATGAAATGCTAGGCTATTTTATATAGCAGACTTGACCTTCCATGGATTTTAGTGTCTGTGGGGGCACTGGAAACAATCACCTGTGGCTACTAAGGGAGGGATCCTGTGGGAAGATTCTAGTTTTGTTATCTTCATCTTCTTTCAGAATGTCTAGTTACTCCAATGTTCAAAACCTCATATTCTACCAATTCCTCACTTGCTTCCTACAAACAGGGAGATTTCACTTTCCTGCAGGTTTTGGAAAATTATAAAAGTATTCATAGGAAGAATGGTCCAGAACTTAAGAAAGTTTGGGAAATGCTGCACTGTACAAAGCCTAAGAGCTTGATCTGTTGCAAAACTTCATGGGGTCTCTAAAATGTCCTGGTGCATAGCAGAACTCTCAGAAGGCTACATGATACATTCCACAACCTCACCTGACCACAGACCCTTTTAGAGCCATAACGCCTCTAACTGGATCATGTTCATGGAGGAACACATTTACATTGAGGAACCCTTCAGACTAACTGTAAATTCCTGATACAGCTGAGTATTTTTGGTGGTGCCACTTTCAGACTCTGTTGATTTGATGTATAAAATAAAATTACCGGATCATTTGTTTAAGTCCCTTTCAGCTTCAGCTTTATGCACCATTTATGTTTCTCTAGTTTTCACTCCTTTATAAATTGCCTATTTGTTCTTAGCTATTCTCTGGCTTTGGTTTAATTTTTTTAAAAAGAATTTTAGTATTCTGCCTTCATGGTTTTATTAGACCAGGAAAAAATAAATCATTTACCTGCAATTGCTTTCTCAGTGGTCTTACCCACTTTGGGGTCTCTAGGCTCAGGGCTGAGATTTGGAAGCTGGCTAATGGAGAATGATTTAGAACCCTTGAGAGAAACAGAACATAGTGACCTCAGTGCAGGTGGGATTTCCTAGGCCCCAATTATGAATTTCTTTTCATTTCTCAAAGGTGTAATGGGGAAGGGCATAAAGCAAGAGGAAATGATAATAATTCCCCTCTTGGCCCCTTTCTGGGATGGGGAGGTATAACTTATGAACTCTTTCTTTTTCCCCCCAGAGGCTAGGGAAATTTTCAATGACATTAATACAGCCCATTTCCAAACTAAGAAAATCTTCTGAAAATTAAAAACATGAACACTGAAGTGATATGGGATAAAGTTAGGGAGATTAACTTCTGCTGTAAGTGTATCCAAACATCCTAGTGAAAGAAATTCATGCTTGGAATATGGAAAATTAACTTCTGCCTTTCTTAGACTCATACTGACAAAAAGCAGAGAACCAAAATATGACCTTCTAGATTACATGGATTCTAGGTTTTTCAATAACCACCACAATCAGATGGTCATGCTTACCTGTGAAAAAATACACGGTAACACTCTTTCATCTACATCAAATATGGGATACGTAACTAGGAGCTAAAAAAGGTGGGGGTGGGGGAGGGCGTTTCCAGCCTGATGCTGGTATCTCATGCCTATAGTCCAAGCTACTCAGGACCAGCCCAGGTAGAAAAGCCTGTGAAACTCTTATTGCCATTTAATCAAGAAAACCCAAATTGGAGATGTGGCTCAAGTGCTAGAGTAAAAAAAAAAGCCCAGGGACAGTGCCCAGGCCTTGAGTTCAAGCTCTACCAATAACAAAAATATTAAAATATTAAAATTCAATATTAAAACACATACTAGCAAAGGATCAGACTCAGAATTTATGGTTATAAAAAAAATCCTCACTGGATTGAATTGTCTTGTGTCCTGGCCCTCAGCAAGGTAAAAGTAGAGAATCACAGTAAATGATGCTGCAAGGCATATAACACAGGTGAGCTACAGCCACTGTGCGAGTGTCTAGAGCTCTGAGGACAGTAAGACTTAGGATTCCAAACCTATAACTGGGACTCCCAATCACCCAGCTCAAGACTTCAGTCCAATGAGCCATTTGGATTTTGCCTATTTAAAAAAATTTTTTATACTAACTTTATCCGTCATGGCTCTGGAATGGAGGAGATAGAGTGATAGATGAACATTTATGCTATCTTGGCTAGAATGTTTTCTTTCCCTCCCTCCCTCCCTTGTTCCTTCCTACCCTCCATCCCTCCTTTCTTCCATCCCTCCCTTCCTCCTCCCTTCCCCTCCCTGCTCTGTCTCTATTTTTTTTTTTAAATTTCATTGTAAAGGTACTATCTTTCTGCATTGGGGTTTGAACTCAGTGTTTAAAAAAAGTCATAATGACACCCCTCTCTGTATAATTAATGTAAGGTAAAACCCCCAAAGCCATGCTTCTCTTCCTTTAATTTTCACTTAGTAATTGGTTATTGGGCTTTTGTTATGACCAAATACTATCTGAAGTCCATGTAAGTGGATGATGTCATGGTGTGTGTTTAGGGAAGTCTCTTTTGCTTTAATTTATTTTTCAGATAGGGTCTTGTGCTTTTTTTGTTTGGGATCAGCTTTGAAATGACTTTGGTCTCCTTATCTCTGCCACTTTTGTAGGTGGGAGTAAAGATGTGAAGATGTGTACCACTGTAATAAGCCTGTTTTAAAATATTGTCTTGACATTTTTGCTTTTTTCTTTTTTTCCTTAGGCTCAGGCTTGAACTTTGATTTTCCTCTTTCTCCTTGATGCATAGCTTGGACTATAGGTGAGAACCATCATACTGGCCTGGAATATATTATTTTGCAAATTTTGGTGGAACTTGGGTTTGAATTCAGGATCTTACATTTGCTGTGCTTAATTGTTCGACTGGCATTCTACCACTTGAACCATGCCTCCAGCCCTGATGGTATTTTTAGAGATGGAGTTTCATGGGCTTCAAGTCTCAGGTTCCTGAAAGCTTGGATTATAGGTGTGAGCTACTGTTACTTGGCTGGAATGTATTCTTTTTTCTTTTTCTTTTTGCCAGTCCTGTGGTTTGAACTCGAGGCCTGGCATTGTCCCTCAACTTGTTTGTGCTCAAGACTAGTGTTCTACTACTTGAGCCACAGTGCCACTTCTGGCTTTTTCTGAATAGTTTATTGGAGAAAAGAGGCTCACAGACTTTTCTTCCCAGGCTGCTTTGAACCACAACCCTCAAATCCCAGCCTCATGAGTAGCTGAAATGTCTTCTTAATGAAGTCTTATTGTCTAGGTTTTCTGATGGAAAACTGGTGATTATTCACTCTATCAACAAATCAATAGGTTCTGTAGATTCTGTTTCAAAATTTAATATGCTTTCCTAATTTCTTCTACTTTGTGTTTTTCCGCTTCTTTTCTGATTTCAGGTTAACATTTCTTTCTTCAAGATGTCATGACTGAGGTCAAGATGCATTGTATACATAAACTGCTTTGTTAAATGGCAAAAAGAAAATCTAATCCATAACCTAAAAATTAAGCGAGGGACGGGATGGAGTGGAAGGTGTATTGAGAAGGTGACACTGTTCCAGTGGCACTGTATTCATAAACTGCTTTGCTGAATACAACTCCTTTGTACAACTATTTAAAGACCATGAAAAATATTTTTTAAAATTCCCTGCTTTTAGATTCTAGCCACACTTGTTAAGTCCTAACACTGTATCTATTTTCCACATCCCCCAGCTTCTCCTGGAGAAGTGCAGGCTTTTCTGCTTTATGGCCCAAATATGGCTTTCAATTCTTTCTCATGGTATGTGCTATCACTTAGTCTACTCCCTAAGCCTAGTAGAAATCTCCTAATGAGCCTAGATAATCCTTCCCTTCAGCACCCTCGGCAGTCAATTACCAAGTCCTAAATCTTCCTTCTCAGTCTTTTTTGCCTTAGTTCATCCTTAACAACACTTATCCACACTTGTTTGCACTGCTATCAATAGCTGAATGGTTGCTGTGCCAGGCATCTGTTTTCAGCCTTCAATCATCTTTCCAATGGACATCTTAATTCTCAAGAGAAAGCTCTTGAGAATTAAGAAAAACAACAACTCAACTCAGTTACCCTTCTGCCTCATGGTCAGCTATTCCTCCCCAAACCACAAAGTACAGACAGTGTTTACACATTCCTCGCTGTTTCACTCATAGATACCTATTTACTACTGCACCATAGTTCATAGCCAATAGGAGATCAAGTTAATGTACGCAAATAATCTCTACGGTTATCACAAAAGGAAGTCCAAAGTTTTCAGTTTTCTTTATTCAATGATTTAACTCCCCAAACAAGAAATTTTAGGGCAAATACCATTCAACACTAAAGTTAAAAAGAAGAATTTGGCTGTTGGAAACCAGGGAGATAACTTATCATTTAAAGTAGAGGTTTAAAGGCTCTTTTTATTCTCTTGTCATTTGGTACTTTATCATTGGAATGTGGAAGATCTTTATAATGTACCTTAATACTTTATTCTAATCCATCCATATATATATGTGTATATATATGTATATATATATATGTATATATCCTAGCTAGTCTTAAACTCCTGAGATCTTTTTCATATAATATCTTCCTATCTCCAAAAATCCAGTTCCACCTCTGGGGATATAAAACCTTCAGTGAATAAACAATATATGTTTGAATCAATGGGAATACTAAACCAAAAGAACTCTGTATCAAAATAATTCTTCCCAAAGCTTCTAAAACCACGGTATTCAAAACTGCATTTCAATACTTTTGAAACGAGGCTGAGGTTTCTCAAGTTTAATTTCCTAGTTTCTGTGAGATAGCAAAATGGTTGATTCTAAATAGTTAAAACCGTAAACTTCCCAGTTGGTAAATCTAAAGGAACTAACTGGGAAGGACAAGTCAGAAGGAAAATACAACAACGAAGTGGGGGAGGGAAGAGACCCAGAGCAACGTGCCAAATATACAATCCTGTCTACTCAGGAGGGCGAGAACTGAAGATCAAGGCTGAAAGCCAGCCAGGGTAGGAAACTCTGTGACACTCTTACTTCAATAAACTACCAAAGAAAACAAGAAAAAAAGTCAGAAGTGGAGCTGTGACTCCGTGGTAGCGTACTACCCTTAAGTAACCAAGCCAAGGGACAGTGTCCTGGCCTAGAGTTCAAACCCCAGTACCACCACCACCACCAAAGAGAAAAAAAAGCCCCTGGTCAGTTGAGTTCTCCTTTTTCCTCGACTGTAAATGTACATTTAACCAGGAAAACTCACGATTATTTTCTGAACATAGTAACTTGCCAATAAACCGAAACCAACTAAAAATCAGAAATTCTGCTATAATTAGAATGGAAAGCAAACTAATTACTACATGAAGAAATTCTAGCAACTGTGTGATCAAAATTTTTTTTACCACTTTTATGGTTTTTAAACAATTAGATTAAAACTACAGTGTCTTATTACATTCTAATACAATTTAAAAATACTTTCTGTATTTAGTCATCAACTAACATAGTTTACATAACATAACCCTCAAATATTAGGTATCAAAAATTGAACTATAAAAATAACCCAAGCCAAATTGTTTCAACACCCCAAGTTTACCCAGAAGGAATTCCACATTTTGCCAGAAGAGGCTGAAAACTATTATTATAAAACACCAACAAAAATGGATGTCAGCAACTTCATGTTAAACATCTGTGTTACATTTTCACAGCAGAATGCCTAACACGTACATTATAAACCACCATAAATCAAAACAGTGAAAGACAAAAATAAAAACTTACAGCTCCTTTGCAATAGAGTCTTAACTTCCCAGATGGAGTGCGGACAATCACTGACATTCGTTTTCTAGCACTGAAAGAAAGAAGTTTTCCATAATGGGTCATCAGCCTGAGTATGTGCATGTATGTTTATCATGCCTCACATATTTTAATACTCACAGTGAAAAAATAAATTCCAACAAATTATGATCTTATTCTTCTACATATAGAAATGTACTCTCATGTGGATACTTTTGAAAGTTACATTACTTCTTTTTGTCAGTTGTGAGGCTTGAACTCAGGGCCTGGGTGCTGATCCTGAGCTCTTTTACTCAAGGCTAGTGCTCTAACACTTTGACCCACAGCCCCACTTTTGGTTTTTGAGTGGTTAATTGGGGGTAACAGTGTCATGGGGACTTTTCTGCCTGAGCTGGCTTTGAACTGCAATTCTCAGATCTCACCCTCCTGAGTAGCTAGGATTACAGATGTGAGCCACTAGCACCTAGTTTATATTACATATTTAAAGGTACCATCTACCACCTCAGAGTAGCAATTTACAACATGGTTCCCTAGGAACCAGCAAGTGTTAATACCCACTGGTGTATAGATTTTTAGTAAGAATAAGTGGTAATTTTAATTTTAATATAGAAAAACATTAGCACTTTCAGAAATTACCTAAGCATCTATCATTTGGTTTCTATGATCACAGCTATCCTATGATGGCAAGGCACTCTTAAAAGACTCTGAAGCTGAGCTAAGAATGCGCACTGGGTGGGAAACTGCATACCTTAGAAGGCTTGAATAGAGGCTATAACTGAAGACCTCTATTATTTGACATTAAGAAATAAACAGGCCATGGGCTGGGAAGGTGGCTCAATGGTAGAGTGTTTGCCTTGCATGCATGAGAACCTAGGTTCAATTCCTCAGCACCACAAAAGCAGAAAAATCCAGAAGTGGTGCTGTGGCTCAAGTGGCAGAGCGCTAGCCTTGAGCTGAAGAGCTGAGGATAGTGCCCAGAGTTCAGGCCCTGAGTTCAGGCCCTATAACTGGAAAAGAGAGAGAGAGGGAGAGAGAGAGAGAGAGAGAGAGAGAGAGAGAGAGAGAGAGAGAGAGAGACAGACAGACAGACAGACAGACAGACAGACAGACAGACAGACAGACAGACAGACAGACAGACAGAGACAGAGAGAGACAGAGAGAGACAGAGAGAGACAGAGAGAGACAGAGAGACAGAGAGACAGAGAGACAGAGACAGAGAGAGACAGAGACAGAGACAGAGACAGAGAGACAGAGACAGAGACAGAGACAGAGAGACAGAGACAGACAGAGACAGAGACAGAGAGAGAGAGAGAGGGAGGGAGGGAGGGAGGGAAGGAAGGAAGGAAGGAAGGAAGGAAGGAAGGAAGGAAGGAAGGAAGGAAGGAAGGGAGGGAGGGAGGGAGGGAGGGAGGGACCAATCACTTCGTTTCTCCTTTCTTCCTACTAGATGACAGCTCATCTCCTTCAGTTTCATTATCCCAAAGACAAATAGACATTGTGATCAGACAATCAGGACACCACATTCACATTAACTGCACATAAATCCTGGTACTTTCGGTATAATGAGGTGCCAGATCAGTAGCTGCTATAGTTTGGAACTGAAATGTCTCTGAAAGGAGACTGCATCCAGGACCCCAGTTCAAGCCCTAGGACTGGTCCGCACCCCCACAAAAAAGTTTGACCATTTCGCCTAAACAAAGCATAAATAAAACCAAAGCACATATTCTAATTTAAAAGGGGAAAAGTAAAATCGACAGGAACTTATTGTGGCAAATCAGAGTAGGTGAGTAGGTATTTTACCTGGTGAACTCCAGGACATTGAGTAATTCGTATCGTTCTTCCTGCCCCAGCTATGAAGGAATGAAACATAAGATTATACAGCGTTGGAAATAACTCTAGCTTCTTAGAATAATTACTGGTCATGAAATTTTATTATAACAATGTCAACATACATAAAATTGCAGGCTAATAGAAACAGTCAAAAACAAGAGAAAGAAAACCATGGGCCCGGATATGTGAGAGGAGTGAGACTTTCTAACAGGCAGTAGATCCAGTGTGAATATACCGAGAAGGTATGGAAGATACTTAGTCACGGTAACAAAACAGTGCAGTGAAAAAAAGCAGAGGACTTATCTTTAGGTATTGAAGGAAAAATAATGTACATTTAGGAAATAATTTTCTGTTAGAAAACACAGAAAGAAAAATAATAGCTGGGCAGTGATAACTCATGAGCATATTCCTAGCTATGCAGGAGGCTAAGATCTGAGGGTCGAAGTTCAAAGCCAGCCTGTATAGACAAATCTGAGAGACTGTCATCTCCAAATGTCCAGCAAAAAGCTGGAAGTGGAGGTGTGGATCAAGTGGTAGAGCACCAGCCTTGAATGAAAATGTAATCGAGTCTAAGATCATGAGTTCAAGCCCAAGTACTGGTACAAAAAAAAATAAGTACTGAATATAAAGATGTTTAGCTAAGAATATTGATAAGAAAACTGGTATGAATGTCATAGAAATAACAATATTTTTTAAGAGATAATAAATGTTCAATTAGATCTCTGATATAAAGTTCAATGAAAACTGAACTGTTTGAAAAAGGCACTATCTTTGCAAAAATCACCCTGATGAAGATATGAAGCATTTCTTCATCCATCCATCCATCCATCCATCCATCCATCCATCCATCCATCCATCCATCCATCCATCCACCCACCCATCCATCCATCTATCCATCCATCCATCCAGAAATTCCCTTGTGCAGCTGCCCAATCAATCTCTTCTCTGCCTTGAGGCAACCTCAGCTCTAAATTCTATCACCATTAATCACTTCTGCCTGATGTCAAGCTGCATATAAATGAAATTAAAAATGCACTCTTTTGTGTATGGCTTCTTTTTTTCTTCAACATCATGTTTTTGAGATTCATTCACACTGCTGAATCAGTAAGTCATTCCATTTCCTTCCCTTTGTAGAAATATATCACAATGTGATTTTTTCATTCTCCTAGTGATAAGCATTTGGTTTGTCTCCAGTTTTTGGCTACTGTATATAAAGCTGCTAGGAATATTCCATTGCAAGTCTTTTGGTGGATAGATGGGAACTTTAATCTGTCCGATGTAATTGTCCTATAGTGGTAGGGTCAGGTGTAAGGTTGCCATTATTAGAAAACTTTGAAAAATGTTTTAGGAAAGGATTGTACCATGCATGTTACACATTTACTCCCATATATAATGGCTTCACTGGTTCCACATTCTCTTTGGCATTCAGTATTATCAATATTTTTCACTATGGCCTTCTAGGTGGGCATGTAGAGAATGTCCGTATGGTTCTGCATTTCCTTTCTGAGTAATAAAGTTTCATCACAAGCCTCCTAACCTCTCAGCTGTGATCTTTTGTGGCATCTCTGTGCAAGCCTGCTGCTTGAAACACAACTTGAGGTGAGATGTATAAATGCTTAAGGAAACAGATAGAGGAAGAGAATGTGGCGACTGCTTGTGGGGACAGAATTGGGGGGTGGGGCTTCTATTTTATTAGGATCCTTAAGTTAACAGCCTTTTGTTGGAAGCTCTGCACATGTATCACTTGGTTTAATAAGGAACTTAAATTATGCGTAACTTACTGAATCGATGATGACCGAATCAGGTGTTCTTCCAGTGAAGACGAAGTTCAGCTGCTTGGCGGCTCTGACCAGTGCTCCCTCATCTGTTTCAGGAGAGCAGGATGGAAGGAAGTCCGAGAGACAGGAGAGACAGAGAAATACACGCATGTGAGCATGGAATACAATTTTCATCAAAAGTCTTTCCATTCTGGCACCTGCTAGTAAAATCTTTTTAAACTACACAAATGCCAAAGGAATGAGAGAACAATCTTTTTTTTTTTTCTTTTGATAATGCTGGGGGTTGGGGGGGAGGAGGGAGTTGAAGAGGTGGGGAGAGAAGAGATGATAGGGAAAACAAAGGAGGAGGTAGCAATGCTCCATAGGAAATGTACTCATGACCTTACTCGTGTAGCTGTAACCCCTCTGTACACTACTTTCACAATAAAAAAAAAATTAAAAATGCTAGGGGCTGCACTCAGGGCCTTGTACATGTTAAGCAAATGCTGCACCACAGCCAGACATCCCCAAACTTTGAAAGAAAACAGTCTGAAGTCTCTGAGACACATATAGACCCTGGCATCCTGTTTCTGACTAGTAAGCTTCACTGTTAGTCATGTACCCAATTAGAGGGTTGGGATTTAGCTAAGTGGAAGGGCTACCAGTTGCAAGACCCTGAGTTCAGTCCTCAGCACCTAAAAAGAATAATACCCCTTAGTGTAGAAAATTCTCTAGAAACTTCTCTCCAAATGAATAGCACAAAATAGTCTTAAGTTGTATCTTTTCTTCCTATAAAGTTGAATGCAGAAAAGCTAATACTAGTCATTGAAGATTGCTTAAAATGGATATTTCATTATATATGAACTACTTTCATTATTGCCCTAAAGCCTTTTCATTATCAAGAAAGGGTGTGGGGATAAGAAAACACATAGGAACAAATCCAGGGTGCCTGTAATCCTAGCTACTCAGGAAGCTGACAGGATGACAGTTCAAAGCTAGCCCTAGCAGGAAAGTCCGTGACACTCTTATTTTCCATTAACAACCCAAAAAGTCATAAGTGGAGCTGTGGCTATCTTTGAGTTCAAAAGCTCACGGACAATATCCAGACTATGAATCATAACCCTGTGACTGACACTGGAGGAAAAAAAGACCCCCAAAACAAAAAAAAACCAAAAATCAGAAAACAAACCTTATATGCATAGATTCTATGCTAACCAGATGAAATGTGAAATTTTCTTTGTAGGAGTTCAGTATGTTGTACAAGTCAGACACTGGCTTACACAGTCAAAGTAAAGTGCTTTCCTTTCCAAGTGTACACCCTTCTCCCTAACAGGTTCAGTTATCAAACTGGTTTTTACCTAATCATATTTTGAAAATGAAACCTACATGTTAACTACTGATATTTCAATTTATAAATATTTTATGCAATCTCTTAAGTGTATAAAACTTTACTCAACTAAATAGAAAACAAGCACCCTGGGGCTAGGAAGGTGGCTCAGTGGTAGAGCACTTGCCTTGCATGCCTGAGGCCCTGGGTTCAATTCCTCAGCACCACATAAGCAAAAAGAAAAAAAAAAGCCAGAAGTGGTTCTGTGGCTCAAGTGGTAGAGTACTAGCCTTGAGCTGAAGAGCTGAGGGACAGCGCCCAGGCCCAGAGTGCAGGCCCCACGACTGGAACCCCCCCCCAAAAAAAGAAAACAAGCACCCTGTTATTATTCTTAAAAGAGGAAAGGAAAAGTCAGTGTTCTAAAATCATTATTTCTAGGTACACAGATCTTCCCATTCTATCTGCTTCTGTGAAAAAGGTACTTATAACTAGTATAAACTTATTTAAAAAGGAGGAAATTAGGATGATATATTCATTCACACCAAAAAGGACCTGTATCTTGTTATACATTTTAACATGTATCCTGAAAGGTGAGATTTTTCTCATTAGAAATTAAAAAAAGACAATTTTGTTTTATAACCTTTTCATATTAAATACATATTTTGAAATCTACATTTCCTGAACTATTTTCCACACAGAAGTACTGCATTGGCTGTTTCATTTGTACCTGGAGATGCTGCTTGATAGATGATCTTTTCACCCTCTCGTTCTGGTACTGCTGTGTGGCAGATTGCCATCATGGTAAGAAATTCACATATGATAGGTGCGGTTGGCTGTGAGAAAGAAACACAAAAATTTTAATCCTTTTCAGTTAACCACTTTAACACCACTCTGATAGTTATATTACTTCATATCTCGCTCTTAAGAATGCAGCTTGGGCTGGGTGCTGGTAGCTGATGCCTGAGGAAGAGATCTGAGGATCATGGTTTGAAGCCAACCCTGGGTAGGAAAGTCCATGAGACTCTTATCTCCAAGTAACCATGAAAGAATGAGTCAAAGTGGAGCTATGGCTTAGCTGGTAGAGTACTAACCTTGAGCTCAAAAGCAGTGCTCAGGCCCTGAGTTCTAGCCACAGCACCAGCACACACACAAAATCTTGGAATGTGAGATTAGTTGTAGTGAGCCAACATGTATTATGAACAAAGTATATTTCCACCCAAATTACTATAACTTGTACTTCTTCATTCACCTTCCAGATGAGTAGGGTGGGGCAATGCTCAAAGTTGAACTCAGAGCCTCACACTTGCTAGGCAGGTGCTCTTATCTCCTGAACCAAACCTCTAGCCCTTTTTTCTCTGTTTATTTATGAGATAGGGTCTCACTTTTTGCCCAGGCTGGCTTGTACTGTGATTCTTCTATTTATGCTTTTTGACATAGTTAGGATGGAAGGCATATACCATTACATCGAACTTTTGCTTTTGAGATGAACTTTTTTTTTTTTTTTTAACCTGGCTGGTTCTCAAACAGTAATTTTCCTGATTTCTGCTTCCAGAGGAGCTAGGATCCCAGGCATGAGTCACAGGTGCCTAGCTTACCTTCTGAACATTTATACAACTAGAACTAGTCAACTAGAGCTAGTACAGTGGGAAATGATGATGAATCCTATCCTTTGTGGATAGGAGAGAAATTCTAAAATGGCCACTTGCATGGTTATAATTTCAGATAGGAATTAAGTCTCAGGTATCTGATCTCATTTTTTGGGGGGAATGATAACAGGATTTCTTTGTAATGCTCTGCCCGCCTATCTCTAAAAATGGTAACCTGAACCTGCTGCATGTTTAACTAAAAGAAGAACAGGGGAGGATTCCTGTATAATGAACTCTTTTGCCTTAAGACTGGAAAAGCAGCTCCTTTAAGGAGCTAAGAGTTCATAGAAGAAAAAAAGCCAGATATTTAAAATTAAACAGCTTCCTGTCCAACTTCTGATGAAAAGGAATGTCTTTCAAATTATACTAAAAAAATAAAAACCAACAAACATAGGTTGAGTAAAAAATAAAAACAAAAAATAAATAAAATGAATGGAAAGGTCAATCAGAAGATTGGGAGACTGTTCTATCTAAGAGATGGTTCCAGCCATGGGCAGCTTAGACTCCTGGGGAGATAGAACATGAGTAAACTCAAGTGTGATTTATTTACTGAGTGTTAAGGATTCTAAAGAGAATATGGGAAAATCACAAGAGGTGTCTCGGGGAGTCTAATGATCCTTGAGACAAACACGTATTCATGTGGCTGACATTTTAGCACCACAGAGAATTGAGAGCAGCAAGGAATGGCCTACAACTGGAAAGGTTCTGAAGAAGGAGAAAATGAAGTGTGTTTGAGAAAAATCAAAGAAGGCCAGTGTGGTCTCAGGAGGCAGAGGTGAAATGGAACTCAGGTGGAGAGAGTAGAGACCAGGTTGGGGGTCTGATCACCAAACTCTGAGCAGGAAGAGGGAGGCAGAGTGATCTTGTACAGGGCAGGTAAGGGACTGGACTCTCATTGTATCATTCTGTCCACCATTTGCAACAACAACTGGAGAGGAGTGAAAAAGGCAAACCAGGAGACTGATTAGGAGGCTAAGGCTGAAATCCACACCGGGACTGCTGTGGTCTAGACAAAGGGAAAAAATGTTGAGAATGAATTATAGCAGACACTTGACACTTGTCAGTAATGACAAGGGCTTGGTGGCTCATAGGAGATCTGGACAGTGGAGAAAAAGAGAGACTAAGGATAGGCCTTAAATTCTTAGAAGGAGTAATTGGACACGTAATGGCATACTTTACTGAAACTGAGGACACAAGTGAGAAGAGCTGTATTAGGGTGAGGTTTTTGTGGATCCTGAAGCTATATTTTGTTGATGATCCAAGGGATATGGCCCTACTTAGGGGCAATAAGTCCATTTGTGGCTAGAATGAAAACTGTTGGGTAATGATTATGATATCTAAGTTTTGAAATACCGAGCTTGAGTGGTATTGAGGAACTGTTTAAATTCCAGAATACTTGGTACTTTAATCTCATGGAGTAAAGAATTATTGGTGACTACATAAGGATATGTTCACATTGGATGCAGACATCTTCAGTTGTTGTTACAGATTTTGCACTAGTTTAGGATATTGCCAAGTAACTCATACACACACACACACACACACACACACACACACACACACACACACGATTGCTAACAACATTGCTTCTTACGAATTGGCTCCGTAATTACTTAAAATTAAGCTCTATGAAAAGCGAGTGTACTGATTAATGATAATACTAAAACTACATTTTCAACTACCACAAATGCATGTCAGCCATGTGAAAAGGATTTAGCAATAATGGGCTTTTGGTAATTATTTAAATGATCCTGAGAAAATAAATATCTAAACATGGAAGAGAGTTGAGAAACATCCGTTTCCATCCATTAATGAAGAAAATGGTTTTCTGTCACTTACATGATTATTTTGGAGGTTTTCCAGCAATGACGAATCACTGAATGTCTTTTCATCTGCAGTCTGTGGGCTCTGCCTGCAGGGGAAGAATAAAGCAAACCTGCTTCATTTCTACCATGCCAACAATCTCATATCAAGCAAATCATTATGCCTGCATGCCTTTGACGAATCAAATATAACTCAGCCTGAATTTCTAAATAAGGATATCATGGCTGTTTCATAAGACACGTTGAAGCATTCTAAAATGTGTGTGTGTGTGTGTGTGTGTGTGAGAGAGAGAGAGAGAGAGAGAGAGAGAGAGAGAGAGAGAGAGAGAGAGAGAGAGAGAGAGAGAGAGAGAGAGAGAGCACCTGTACTGGGGCTTGAACTCAAACCCTCTTATTCTCTTTGGCTTTTCTTTGTTCACAACTGTTGTTTTATAACATGAGCCACACCTCCAGATGCAGCTTTTTTGTAGATTAATTGGAAATAAGAGACTCTTGGCTTTCTGTCTAGACTGGTTTCAAACCATGTTCTCAGCCTCCTGAATAGCTAGGATTATAGTGTGAGCTATTCATACCTGGCTGGTATTTTTTTAATATAACAAAATTTCTGTAACACCTAGAAGTAAATTTCTTCAATTTCCGTATTTTCATTTTTTTGAATTCTGATGAATGAAGTTAGCATAAAATATTAATCCTTTTACTTTAGCCTAAATGACTTGTTATATTAGTGATAAATACTTCATCTTTACTATATGACATACAAAAACATGAGTAAGCTGTTAACATATTGTATCAATATCTGTCCCTGACAAATACCTGCACAAATATTTATAAGCATATCACATCTCTGTATTTTTAGCGTTGTTGCTGCCTTCAGATTATTAGATGCACTGTATTGGTATTTCCTTTATAATCTAGCTATTATTAGATTCAGGGTGATATATTTGTGAGATTTAAAGGAAAAGGAAGAGAAACATATAAGTGGGAATGCCAAAACAAAAGGCATTTTTGTAATGTACAGTGAAAATATATACATAAACTTCTGTGCATAGGAGGAAAAAATTTCTGAATTCATCAAGGAAAAAATAATATCACCAAAAATAATTACAATCCAGAATGCTCCTGCGTTATATAGAGTATTATCAGGCTTATGTGTCAGCTAGCAAGACCATCATATTTTAAAACCAGAAGCTTGAAAGAAAGAATAGCTGAAGAAAATAGTGGATGAAGGAACAGAACACACACAGCACCTTCAATGAGATACATTTCTCCCCCCAAACCAATGGAGTAAACTTAGAATGTTTATAATAAAATTCATCTTGTTTTTTTACATGTAGTAGTCTATTAATTCTCAAAACTATCATTGGTATTATTGGTTTAGTTTTAACACTGGGGGAGGGACCAAGAACTTTTAAATGACGTATCAACACGCAGATAGAAAAATTACCATGCATTTCTCCTACAAATATTATTACATATTAAAAAGTTTATATTGGGGCTTTACAAAAGTTCAATTATTGAGATGTATTTTGGTTCCTATTTATAATTTTCTGCTTTACTTTTTAGGAAACTGAGATGATAAGGAATATTCATATTCCTATCTTCCACAACAAAGTCTATTTCCTTTCCAAAGAATTACAGAATATGTTTAATTCATCTCACCAATTATTCTTTTATTTTTGTAAATTCCAGTTGCTACCACTAATGTAACTTACAAATAAATGTATAATTCACTTAGATGCATGTATTTATAATTAACATATATATCCCTTTCTCTATTCTTTGATAAAGGCTTTTACTTCATATTCAAACCCCAGTACCACCCCCCCCAGCCAGGGTAGAAATTATTATTTTTGGGGGGGGGTACGGTCGTGGGGCCTGAACTCTGGGCCTGGGCGCTGTCCCTCAACTCTTCAGCTCAAGGCTAGCGCTCTACCACTTGAGCCACAGCGCCACTTCCAGCTTTTTTCTTTTTGCTTATGTGGTGCTGAGGAGTAGAACCCAGGGCCTCAGGCATGCAAGGCAAGCGCTCTACCACCACTGAGCCACCTTCCCAGCCCCCAGGGTAGAAATTAAAGGTAACTTTTAAGATGTCAAAATTCAAGGTCTCTATTGTTTCATGTATCTTTTAGTAGTTTTAAACACATGCTTATAGCAAGGCCATTCTCTGATGTGAAATGTTGAAAAATCAGTATGTCAGTACAATCTGGCAGATACTAAAAGAGACAGCCTGTTCCTAGCATCAAGTCACATCAGAAGGGGTATCTGTGTCTGCTTTTGCATTTAGCCACAGGCTGCAGCTGAGGTGGGTCCTGTACTAGGCAGGTGTGTACTGGGACAGGTGCGTGCAGTGCTCCTGGCTAGACTTGAAGACAACTGTGCTCTCCTCAGTTACTTCTCCAACCTTGTTGTAAGGTCTAAGTCAAAGCTGCAGGGCCACTCTGGGTAAAGGGTGCATGATGGGAAGGGTCAAAGGACACAGTCTTCTGGGAAGAATCTTGAGGCCAACCTCAAGATTCCCTTCTGTGCACCCAGGCTGCTCCGACTCATAGCCATGGCTGCTCCCCTGGTCCAGTTGCTGATTTCTGCAGTGAGAACTAACTATATTTCCAGAATTATGTGCTCAGTGCATGGCTACATGAAGGGAGGAAGTGTAGCCTGAGACCTGTGTGGCTTTGCGGGGTGACTTTCAGTCCTTGGCACAGGGCATCTTTGCAGGGACTACCTCAAGTGCAAGTCTGCCACTTGGCTCCACAGCCTCGACCTGTCGCCCTTTTCTGGCCCCTTTTGCCCTTTGGCAAGTTATTCACTAGACTGTCAATCTTGGCTTTCTTTGTGGCCCTCAACTTGCTATTGGCATTCTTCATACAGAATGAGGAAAGCTTGTTTCTTTTCTTCTTCTGATAATTCCAATGTGGGCAGGCAAAAGCCATGATGTCTTCTAGACCCTGTGTATACCAGGTACCTGCTCCTAACTGACTCTGGGAGAGCATATTTTCTCCTGCCCACTGCCGTACCTGGGTGTGTCAGGTGAACCTTCTTCTGGGTAATAACTGGTGGGAATTTAAAGCACATGCTTGAATTTCTCTTTTGAGACACCGATAGCGACAATTGGACAGAGGGATCTCCAGCCGCTGAGTTTAGTAAAGAGCTGTGCCATGCTCTGAGGCTGACCCATGCAAAAACATCTTCCTGAACACTGCCATTCACAGACCTGGTTGGTCAGACTCACAGTGCAACACTTGAATATACATATGACTTTGTGAGGTCAGCTGTCTAGATGAGATCACAGTCACCACAAAGCACACCAGTCCTCCTAGTCAGTGCTGAGACTCCTCCGTGGTGTTTACTAGCGCTTGTTGTCAGCAGGGCATGTGCAACTTTATGAATGGGATGAGGTTTCCCCAAGTGATGGAGTGCAGCCCGACCCCAGTCAATACCCTCTATAACCGAAGGACTATGGCCCCTTCCCCCAACCTGGGGAATCTCTATGGTGCTATGGGGGCGGGGGGGGGTCCTCTGGCCCTAGAAATCCAGCCCTGTTGACCCCATGATCTAACAACTTATGATTTTCAATGGTATCATTGATTCCAAATCAGAATTCCTGGCTGGGAAATTTAACTTTTTTGCCATGCGTCTTGGCCTTCAGAGTTAAATCCAAGAATGTACACTAGTGTTTAAATGCAATAATATTCTTTGCTAGACACTGGTTTTGAGCAAAGTAATGAGACCTGGCTTTCTGTGTGACTCAAAGTGTTTCTGAAGGCAATTACAAACGAGGCAATCCAAAAACATTCTCTGAAAGGCTGCATCACTGGATAAATAAATTACCCGCCAGGGGGACTGCTTTGAAGACAAATGCTAATTTAGATGTGTTAGATCTCATTATTGTATGGTCACACCCGGAAAAATGTTTTAGTGAAGCTAGCCCTTGCCTCAGAATAAAATACCTTTCACTTCACATATAATTATAGGCCAGAATGAAACAAGAAAATAAATGACTGGAGAACAGAAAATTATACTATCTGAATAATAAAACCACAAATGACTAAGCACAGGACATTTTTAAAAGTAATCTTTCTGGAGAGACACCACCATTATCATTTACTTAAAAAATTGCCAGAAGGTATACTAGGGAACTATATTAGACAGTTAATCAAACCCTAAATTATATGTTATGTGGGATATGCTTCAAAAGAATCATGGGGGAAAGACAAAGATGCACTGAAATTCGGCTTATTGAAGCTAGCAATGGCATACTTCCTCTTTACTGTTTATGCTTAAGATTTTCCACAAGAAACGTTAAGGAAAGAGAAAAATTGTTAAGGAAACAGTGCTAGAAAAATAAGCATTTCTTTTGGCTACATGGAGGTTGAAAAAGACTGTTTCTCTTTATACTCTAAATATTGCTTTTATCAATGTAGAGAGTAAGGGGTCTTTAATAGAAAGAAATTTATCTGTGAGGTTATTTGCTAGCTGATAGTTATTAGTGATGATATGAAAAATACAATTTTGGAGTAAGCAGCAGCTGGTTATGACATAATTTTATCTCTGCAAATTGTAAATATATTAATTGTAAATATATTAAATATATTAATATTTAACAGCAGAAATACAGTCACCATCTGACTACTTTTAATGTCAACAAAATCTGTTTGATAATGTACTACATGTTTGCCTTTAAAACTGACAGCCTGGGAGCTGTCTCTGAGCTTTTTTTTTTTTCTCATAGCTAGCACTCTACCACTTGAGACACAGCTCTACTTCTGGCTATTTGGTGTTGAATTGCTCTGTCTGGCTTTGAACTGCAATCCTCAGATCTCAGCATCCTGAATAGCTAGGATTATAGGGGTGAGCCATCATAACTTGACACTTTTGTAGTGAATACTAATTCAGGTACAGCCGTAAAATACATACAGCTCACAGGCTTTACATTTAGAATCCAAGGAGACTCATGCTGAAAGTTGAAGCTATGGAGTAGCTGGCCTGGAGTACATGTTCAGAGCTGTAGTTGTGATTTACAGAGTCACTGTACTCCTGATGCCCAGGAGCATAAAATGCATCTGGATGCCTGGAACATGCCTGGAACAGGATTCGACCAGGATTACACCTGATGACTTTGCTTTCCTTTGCATAAAAACCAACTGGATGAGATTGGGCAAATGCCAGATGCATGAATGTGAAAAACTGTGGGTCCTTCTGTTCTCTATATTATCTTCGAGTCAGTCAAAATTTTACCTCTATATTTGTACTTGTTCAATAATACCAGAAACTTACTGAAATACATTTAAGATTGAGAATGCTAAAGGAAATCACTAGAAAAAGAGAATGATTTTTGAAGGTGCAAGACTATCTTGTGCTCTAAAAGCAGGTACTCGTAACATTCCAAAATCCATACAATGTAATATAACCAGCTTATACTTTATGCCTGGGCTAGACCAAATTTTAACTCTGGATTCTGTGTTTGCAGCTTTTATTCTCTGTGGACAAATTACTTACCAGAGTCTACCTAAATTTTATCAACTTTAAAATGACCCTGGCATAAATGGACATGTTAAAATGGAATACTTTTGTACAATTAATTGAGGCCCACAAAAAGTGCTATGGTATGAAGAGTGAAATCAAGTAGAGGTGGTACTCTGTGGGCTTACTATGTCTAAACACTCTTCTAAGCATTTTAAAAACAGTAGTTAGGGCTGGGAAGTTGGCTCAGTGGTAGAGCGCTTGCCTTGCATGCATGAGGCCCTGGGTTTGATTCCTCAGCACCACATAAGCAAAAAGAAAAAACCCGGAAGTGGTGCTGTGGCTCAAATGGTAGAGCGCTAGCTTTGAGCTGAAGAGCTTAGGGACAGCGCCCAGGGCCAGAGTTCAGGCCCCACGACCGGACCCCCCCCCCAAAAAAAAAAAAACAGTAGTTATTTGATCTTCAAAATTCCCTAATGATGTAAGTACTACCCTTATCCATATTCTCCCTGTTGAGTTAATAATAGAGGACCCCTCCAAAGTGGGGTCTGAGGTCAACATTCACATGACTCAGGACCAAATAGAAACTCAAGTAATGATTGTTCCTTCATCTTTTCAGGTCTACAGGTAGTAATTGCATAGGTGGAAAATACAAGTATATAAAAATAAAGCTTTTGGAAGTGGAACTATGGCTTAAGAGGTAGAGTACCAGCCTTGAGCAAAAAAGTTAAAGGACATCAACCAGGCCCTGAATTCGACCCCCCCCCCCCCAGTACTGGCACAAAAAACCAACAACAATACAAAAACATAACAAAAACCAAATGTCAGATTTAAGAATGTGCAAAATTCTTATTAAAGAGGCAGAAAAGTTTTTATTTTAGAATATTTACTTTTTAATAATTAATATCTAAGTTTATATATAATGGCAAGTAGAAATATATCAACAAGTTATAAAATTCTGGCCCTCTTTTATTTGGAGTTACATCGTTTAGAATATTAAAATTTCTAAAAGGGTGTTGTATTTATTTTTAAAATCTTAATTAACCTAGATAAAATAACATCCTCTCTTTCCAACAGCGATTAAAGTTATGAAACATCTGGACATGTCCATTACCCTAGGCAGGAGACATACTCATGCAGCCTGCAGTGGTCTAGCTTAGGAAATGATCTATTTTGTATGAAGTAATGTATCACAGTAACTGGGAGAATAGGAACAACTGTAGTCTTCATTTTGCAAACACAGAACTCTCTACTGAAAATAGGATATCTTAATGTCATTTTTTCACATTTCTACCTAATTTTAAGTAAAATACTAATCTTAAATAGAGTGAAAGTGATTTCTTTCTTTCTTGGAGAAAATATACATCAATGACACTACTGAACAGTACTTAGAATCAATAGAAACATGCTGCCATAGAGAAGCAATAAATAATACGGGATACAAATAGCCTTGGATTTACAAAAGTTGAACTTAAAACTTACCCATCATAAATCAAGGAGCATCTTGAGTCAAATTTTAACTACATCATCAAAGGGACTTGTGTAATGTTAAACTTGAATTATACACAGCTAAACATGCTGTTTATGTATTTAAATTTTACTAAAAATTATAGTTGCTTGTAAGATATCCAAATGCATGACATTAACCATGAGCACAAAATAACACATCAGTTGTCATATGAATCAAGCAAATGCCTCCCTCAGTAATGATATGAATTATAAGGTTTACTGAAGAAGTTCTGTTAAATCTTTGCTTTAATTTATTGAAGTAACTAAACGTCATTAATTTGGATTTATTAAATGACTACATGAAATAATATCACTTAACTTCATTAAAAATATTCACGTTTTAGCCTCTGAAGAGACTTTGTAGGACGAGAACTATAAAAGGAAATTTCCCTGACTAGGCCATGTGTCAAGCAGTCTGTTCTGTAGCTGCAGAGAGCCACGGGGGCAGAAGGGGGCAGTGCTGAGCTACAAAAAAAATGTAACATAAAACCAGTTTTGTATTAAATGTTTAGACAGGCTATTGAATATGAAATCAAGGATACTCAACAGATTTCAATAAATAATCTACATCAGAGCATCATCACCCAATCTGCTAAGCAATGCTTCTTTCAAAAGTAGTGTAATTTGTCTAACAAAACAGGAAGACACAAACTGTTTAAAGACATCCATGGGACAGAAGCGTCCACACAGCTTACCAGTCATCAGGAGAGCACACATAATCCTCAGGTTCAGGGACATGGCTTCAGAAAGCAAGAAGCAAAAGACAGAGAGAAAGAGAAAAAGAGGGAAAAGTAATCACAGAAAAGTTGGGAGAAACAAACAAAAAAAGACCATGAATCAGGGTAGTACTGAAAGGTGGGTTTCTGAAAAAGTAAAGAAATGAACTTTTAGTTGGGTCTAAAAGAATGACAGTTAGTACTGTAAGTAGAACGTGAAGGATTATGGTAATTATGTTATATGACATTATCCAGCTCATAACTGGAGACCAATTTGCCTTTCAGTCAGTACAAAATTCACTAATTTTTATGCACAGAATTCAAGATTCAATAATAAACTTAGTAACTTAAATTTGCACTAAAGCCAATGGAAACTAAACACATGTGTCTTATAACCAGAGTAAAATGTTTTAATCAAAGCCAATATGCTAATACCTAAGGAACAATCACACCAATAAAACTTGCCAATAAATACATTTTTAAGAAGGAACTTGAGCAACCATGAAACAATAATTCCTTTAAAAGATACATAAAAATAAAGGTTAATTGCATGTCTGTGATTAAATAAAGCCACATCTTAAAAGGTTAACTGGTATACAAAAATGTTCACTTAAATGTCAATTCACTCATTAATCCATTCTCTATCTCAAACAAAAATGTGCTCCTCAACACTTTAAATTTATCCACTACTTCATTAGATATATTTCATGTCAAGCAGACAGTCGTTCATGTCAGAGCAAATTTGTTTTATTAATCTTTTCTTTCATTATTTAGGATCACTCATAATCTTTTAAAATAACTTATTAGACGTCAGTTGAATTTTTAAAGATGCAGTCCTGAGTACAAATGAAAGGTCACCATTCTGAAGAATATAGAATAAATTTTGCTAAAAAAAAAATACCCCCAAAACCCTCATGTAATCCTTCTATTCCCTAAATGTCCATCCCCTCATTTTTCACTCTTTTTCTTCTTTTCATCTTTTTCATTCTACCTTGCCCTGGCATGAACCTTACTCTCCAGGGTCACTTCCCCTAGATCCAACACATGAATTACCTCCAGGGCAGTATCCACTCTAGCGCTCTGCTCACTGGGAAAGAAAGGGTCCCTTTAACTCACCATTCTCTCTGTGTATGCCAAGGAGGAGGGAGGGATAACCAAGACAACTGTGGGCTGCACTCCCAGCAAAGAGGTTGGCCTTGCTGCTAAGCACCATGGAAACAGGCTGCAGCATAGTGCAGACCAGGGTCACTTCTGATCAACCTCGAGATTGGGTCCTAGGACTGTGGTCCTGAGAGCTTATCCTGATGGCAAACCCTGTGCCAATCATCTTCCAAGTTGCACTGGGATTGGGGCCCTAGCTTTTGATCTCTTAGAAGGGTGATGAGCAGAGATGGGGAGCAGGTGATGGGCAAATCTGCCTTTGATCCAGCAGCCCTGCTGTGTCCATGTGCCTTTGAACATGCCAGTCCTGTCCAGTCTGCCCAGTAAGATCTCCACTTAAATCAAATTCATTCTTAAATCTCAACTCAAACATCACTATCTCACTACCTCTCCTAGACCTTCCTGATTAGATTTGCCTTACAGGGACCCCTGTACTACTTTAGGATTTTGTCTTTGTATGATTACTTAACATCTCTAAATCTCTCAATTAGACTGTGAACTTTATGATATAGTAGGAACCAGGTGAACTTTGGTTAGTTACTAAATCTCCCTCAAAGAAGGAGTCTGATAGCATCTGTTGAGGTCTGCATGTAAATAAGTAAGTAAATACTCTGTCTTAGTTATTATAGACTGCAGTCTTGGTGAGCAATAAAATCAATGGTTAGCCATCATCTACTTGTGGGGCAAAGAATTATGATAATCACAAGGTTTCTTCTTAGCTATAGAGAAGGTATACATTTCTAAACAAAATACTGTTAGCATTATGACCACCTTTGGTCCTCAGCTCCACCCATACCTGAGCTCCTCCCTGCCCAAGAATTCTGGCCCTACAGCTGACCACTCCCTCTCTCTACACAGACTGACCTGAACACTCACTTCTCTCACTTCCCTCCCTCCCCCCCACTACCTATATAGGGAAAGGTGCCATGTGCTCCCTCTTGGGGGAAATATGGCCCCTCTAATAAACCTTGTAATAATCTTTGTCCTCTGCCTGCCTGCCTCTGTGAGGTCCCCTGGGATGGATGTGAAGGATTCCTTTCATATACCATGCTCACACACACACACACACACACACACACACACACACACACACACACACACATATATTAATTTAATATATATACATACATATATATGTATGTATATATATTAAACTTGTTTTTCTGAAAAGGAAAATATATATAATTTGTTTTCACACCAATTAAAAAAATCCTAGGTTGGTTTTCTTAGAAGGTTTTCTTAGCGTCAGAGACCATTAAAGTCTTAAGTTGTTGGCAAATAATAGTGTGGAGGGAAAATGTCCTACAATCCTCATAGTATCAAAAGTCTCAGCCACTGAATATTAAATTTCTTATCTATTGCTGAGATGAAAATACCTGTGATAAAACCTGCAATTTTACATGAGGAGATTTGCTGGAATTTGACACTTCCATAAATGCTCAACAGTAGGATTTCTCAATTGTAATATGTTAAGCTTACATATGAAAGATATTCACACTTCACTGCCAACTATGCCACAAAAAAGAGCTAATCAAATAATCCAACAGGTTTAATCATAGGTATGCCTGTCACAAAGTTGAGCCCTATATATTAAATACACATTAACCACTGTTATGGGACCACTAGGGACGGGTTTAGATTCCTATAATTGCTGAGTACCCATTAAAAAAATATCCCTGCAGAGAGCTGGCTAACAGTAATCATTCTCCTTTGTACTTCAATTGTGGATGGAGTCTGGCTACAATCAGGCAACAGGCTGTGTGCTCTGATGTATAAGCATGTAGTCAGAAGACAACCATGCTTCCTCCAAAGCCTGTACCATTAACAATCCTCTATAATGCTAACAAACTGTCCATCACAATATGGGACAGGGAATATTTATTAAAAACAGTATCAGGGGGCTGGGAAGATGGTTCAGTGATAGAATGCTTGTCTTGCATGCATGAGGCCCTGGGTTCGATTCCTTAGCACCACATAAGCAGAAAAGGCCAGAAGTGACGCTGTGGCTCAAGCGGTAGAGTGCTAGCCTTGAGATGAGGGACAGTGCCAAGGTCCCATGACCAACAGAAAAAAAAAACAACAACAGTATCAGGATTATGCTTGACTAAAACAAATAATACATGAATATGGGAAGTCAGTTAACAACTCATTTAACTGAATATAGCTTCTAGCATTCTTGAAAACATGACAATACTCTAAGATGAGACATTTCAATACTCAATTAAATTTTGTAAACAAAAGGATTTTTTTGCAAACATGATAGAACTTTGTATCTGGATAAGGATCTTAAAGACAATCTGGTCTGTCTCCTTATTAAATTAGAAAGAGTCAGGAATATCTGCAAAGGAATAGTCTAGGTTCACATGATGAATTGAGCCATTAGAACTTGTGCCTGTGACTGCACCAAGTAAAAGTTATTTGTTAAGAAAAGTTATTTCCAAAAAAAATTTAATCTACAATGAGAGGTTGCTCAAAGCTACTTCTTCTAGCTCTTAATAATAACATCACCAACACAACAGAAGAAGACTGCTTCCTAAACCTGCCTAATAGGAGTAGCTTTTTAGCTGAAAACCTGATAAAAGAAAAATGAGGCAAGATCCCATTTTACCAAAAAGAAATGTACTCTTTACTTGACTTATGTAAGTGTAATCCCTCTCTACATCACCTTTATAATATCAATAAAACTTCTTTTTTCCAAAAAAGATAGCACTTTAGATTTCTGATTATTTCAGTCAATAATCACTAACTTGAAGAACTTCCTTATTGACTTAAAAGCTGGACAAAGTACAAGAAGGATATCAGCTTTTAAGCAGGTTGTTGTAGAAATGATATTCAGGAATGGGTTTACAATGTGTGCAAAAACCATCACCATCCATCTGATAACTAATGTATATTATACAGTGCAGAAGCCTGCCCCCTCCTTCATAAGTCTCAGCCTAGTACCTGTGTTACCTGGGTACCTGGCACACCTGGAGGCAGGACCTCCCCCTACGCTGAGGTCACATCCTGCCCCCAGTCATGCCTCTCATTGGACTGTGGGAGGGACGCTCAGAAGTCACATCCGAATCTGGCATGGCCACACCTTCCCCCCCACTTGGCCATACCTGGCCATACCTTCCCTCTATTCCTCCCCTAGGTAAGACCTTTGGTCATGCATTTCTACTATGCATGGTTGAGCAGCAATTCAGAATAAAACTTCTCTTTTTGCCTGGATACTATGTGGCATTCACCTCTGGGTTACCTAATTAAACCTAACAGTGCCTAACAACAGACATTAACAGCCTAGTACTCCTCATCTTCCCAATTTAAGTGATTCACATCAGTAAGGCCATTTTTTTTTTCTCCCATAAAACACAATCTTTAGTCAATCTTTTACCATTTGTATTCATCTTTTAAAAAATTATTATCTTTGAGTAGTTGTACAAAGGAATTGCTATTTTATAAAGCAGTTTATGAATAAAGATGCCTTTTTATTTATTTAGTTTACTGGTCCTGGGGCTTGAATTGTTGCCCTGGGCACTGTCTCTGAGCTTTTGTGTTCAAGGCTAGTGTTCTACCAGTTGAGCTATACAACTGCCGTGCCAGCTCTTTTGGAAATTTTTAATGGAGATAAAGAGTCTCATGGACTTTCCTCTCCAGGTTGGCTTATAACTGTGATCCTCAGATATCAGCTTCCTGACTAGCTACAATTATAGGTGTGAGCCACTGGTGCCTGGCTTCAGCTGAAGTGAGGAAATCAATGATTTGATTTCATGTACCTAAGAGCAGTTGGGCCGGATGAAGTGAGAAACTGAGTGACAGACATCCAGGCACCAGGTGCCAGGAGCTGTTGTTCACATAGCCATTCTGGTCCTATCGAGGAGATGGGGGCTGTCTACCAAGCTCCCAGGCCTAGAGGCGAGACAAGCCATCGTTTGAATAGCAGATACCTGGTGCAATGGGTAGAGCCAGAAGGGTCCTGCTTTGGGGAATACGTGGTATTGTTTAGCCCCAGGGGAGTCCTGCTCCTTGTACTGGGTCCTGTGTAAGTCTCCACCCAACATGTGGCCTTTGTCTTTAAAAGCTTGGTACAAGCTTGGTTTGGGGCTGCAGGTCTTTGTAATTGGCTGCCTGCACACCACTAGCACTCCAAAAATCTGACCTCTCAAAATGTGGCTTCTCTATTTTTCGTGACTGGATTTATATATCTGATTTAAGGTATAATTACTGTGCAACAGAACACAATATATCTTGATCAGTCACCCCTTTCTACATCCTCATCTATCCCTCCCCTATCTACACCTTACCTTACATTTCTTAATTTTGTAGGACTTACATTGGATTCTTTTTTTGGGGGGGGGGGCCTGGTCGTGGGGCCTGAACTCTGGGCCTGGGCGCTGTCCCTCAGCTCTTCAGCTCAAGGCTAGCGCTCTACCACCTGAGCTTTTTTCTTTTTGTTTATGTGGTGCTGAGGAATCGAACCCAGTGCCTCAGGCATGCAAGGCAAGCGCTCTACCACTGAGCCACATTCCCAGCCCCATTACATTGGATTCTTGACTGCATTCTTCTCTTCCCTTTCATTCATCTACCCTTTTCCCCTTGACCCCACACCACTCGTTTGAATTATCTGCCTCCTAGTGTTTTATTTTGTTGAGCTTTTATTTTGCCTTTCTAAGGAATTACACAATTTGAGAGCTCCCTCAAATCAACCATATTTCAGTCAAAACATTTGTATACACTTACATACCATCCAACATATTTACTTATTTTTAAGCTAAATCTGAAGTAAGGAGGTCAGGTCTGGCCAGCACCATATTGGCCACATGGTAAATGGCAGGGTCTGGCATCTTGTCTTCATGCTGGGAGAAGGAAATGTCTCTACCCATCACCAGGTGATGGGTGTGCTGTGAACCAGGGAGGCAGGGGCAGGCACTTGGCTGATAGGTTACTGTCAGTCCAGTGCCAGGGACTGGGAACTTCCTGTGGACCTGCTCACTGCTTGGACCAGCACAGGCATGATTATACCATGACACGTGTGTCTCAGTGATCATGTCCCGTCTCCTGTCTTGTCTCCGGCCTTCATAGCATCCCAGTTCAGCTCTCCATAGGAGCTGAAATGATTTGTTAGTATTGGTTTTGTTTTGTTTTCTTTCTCTCTAGCTTGTTTCCTAGCTATGTTACGTGTATTTGAGGGCTGCAGGCCTCTGTAACAACTGGCTGCCGGAAGTATAATAAAGACTTCAATATTCTAAGCTTCCAAAATGTGGCTTCTGGAATAATTGCACCTTACAACAAATCTAGCTTCCACAAATACGGGAAAACATTCATCCTTTGTCTCACTTGGCCTGCCTTAATTCCCATAACAATTTTTTTCCAGATCTTTCCATTTCATCACAATTTTAACTTGCTGTGACTGAAAGGAGGAGAATCAGGAGAAAAAAAAATCATTGAAAAGGTAGCCACTAGAGAAATGACAGCATTTTAATTCAAAAACCAATCAAGTTCTAAATGCATCTTTTTCCTTCATTGAAGCTGTACTTTTGACTTCCATGCCCAGGGAAATGTATTTGTTCTTCATTACTGGGCCGGGCCCCCTGCAGACCTTCCACAACTTTAAACACTGAAAAAACCATTTGGCCCACACCCTCCCTAGTTCATGTCATCCCCAGTGCAAACAATACCAAACATATACAGAGCAGCTGCTTTCTAGAACAAAAAAGGTTAAACTAAACCTTCTTGTAATATGAATTCCCAAATGTACCATGTTAGTGGCACTAATTAACTGTGTATATCATATGCTAATTAGAAGGGAACAAAACTTACCCATAAGCAATGCCTGCTATGGTGCATTTCTTAAACTGCATTACATTGCATGTCAGGGTGCCAGTTTTGTCAGAAAATATGTATTTAACCTAAAAATGGTTAAAATTTCCTCATTAGTATCATTTCATAAACCTTGTAGAAGGGGAAAGCATCCTTATATTTTTGTTAAAATACTTTATTGTTATTATAAAGGCGATGTATAGAGGGTTACAGTTACATGAGTCAGGTACAGAGTACATTTTTTTTTTTGGACAATGTCACCCCTCCCCTCACTCTCTCCCAGTTGTTCCCTCCCATCCTTACCCATAAGTTGCACAGTTCATTTTCAACATAGTGTCTAGTGACTACCATTGCTGCATTTATTCACCCCCTTTGTCACTATATTTCTGTGCCCCTTCCATACCCTTCCAAAGATAAACAAACTAGACAAAATGAAAAGGGAACAAAAGAAAACAACAAAACAACAACAACAAAAAAACCCTCTTGTTTCCATTTCCTAGAGTTTATTTCAATAAATATTTTATGATCAGAGGTTCCTTCTCTAAGAATGTAAATTATACTTTTTAATCAATGCTATTCCATTATTGGGGTACAATGAACATTATCAATTACTTTTTACACATTCATCAAGGAAAATATTCACCTTTTTTAGTATTGCAGCAATAAAATTATTTTATAGAGAAATATTTTATATGATCAGAGGTTCCTTCTCTAAGAGTGTAAATTATACTTTTTAATCAATGCTATTCTATTATTGGGGTACCATGAACATTATCAATTACTTTTTACACATTCATCAAGGAAAATATTCACCTTTTTTAGTACTGCAGCAATAAAATTATTTTATAGAGGAGTACGAAAGTCTACTAAGGTATTAGAAAAACTAGAGAAATATACCTTAGGAGATCTACTCACATTCCTCAATTTAGAATCAGCATGAGCTAATACAATGAACATCAAACAACATCTGAGTTGGTAAGAAAAAGAATAATTCTATCCTAAATGTTCTTTGAATAGTAAGAGCTGGAAAATGGCAAGGGTATCACAAGAATTCTTTTATCAGATAGCATATATAAATGGATTATGAAAATATACATAGTCATGTGCTATATAAGAATGTTTTAGTCAGTGAAGGACTGCATTTATGAGCGTGGTTTTATACGATTATGGTGCCTAGTGACATCACAGCCATTAGTGTGCTGATGTATTTTCTACCACGTCTTAACAATGATAAGATCACCTAACAATGCACTTTTTAGAATGCATCCCTGTCATGTGATATGTAAAGGTTGTACGAATTACAAATCTAAATCCTTGTTTTGGACTGTTGCATCTTGACATTTTCCTTTAATTCAAGCTGAAGGCTTAGAACAACTGTGTTTATAATTCAAAAGCAGCCAATATTTTATATAATACCCTGACCACGTACCAAGGGACATGCTTAGGTTGGTGCAGTGTCTTACCTTCAGGCAAAACCTTCTTTACATAGAGTTTGAAATCTCCAGTTATTAAAAATAAAAATGTTAGTCATGTCCTAACACATGTATATATGCCAAATATTCAAATAATGGAAAACTAAGAGTTGTTAGCACCTCTGACTTTGCCACATTAAGTTAGAAATTACCAAATCTAATTTCTGACTAACTAATAGTAAAAGCTTACCTGGCCAAGTTCCTCATTCAGATTAGATGTTCGAGCCATAGCAGCAGTGTCTGTGGGTTCATAGTGCATGTCAAGATCCTTTAAATAAATAAAGAAATCATTGAATACATCTAAAAATAAGGGACTGGGTAAAATTGGAAAGAAAACAATTAGTATCTTCATTCTACATGTAGACTATATATGTAACTACTACAGGTTCTTATTTCTCTATATCATGTCATTTAATTTCCTTGAATGTTAAAAGGGATGACATTGACCAAGATATACTGTATTCAGAAACTGCTTTGATAAATGGCAACTCCTTTGTACAACGTTTTTTTCCTCTGCTGGGCTTGAACTCAGGGCCTGGGTACTGTCCTTGAGCTTCTTTTGCTCAAGGCTTGCACTCTACCACTTGAGCCACAGCACTACCTGGATTTTTCTGTTTATGTGGTACTGAGGAAGCAAACCCAGGGTTTCATGCATGCTAGGCAAATACTCTACCATTAAGCCACATTCCAAGCCCTGTAAAACTACTTAAAAATAATAAAAGAAAAAAATAATTCAGGATAACTCAATATAGAATGTATCTCAATTAGGGCAAAACAGCATGCCAATTATAGCTTGTCTCTGGAGTCAGGCAATCTAGGTTTACTATCATTCTAACATTTTCAATTTACCATAAGAATTAAGATAACACATGTGAAGTTCTTTCTAGAGTGTCTGTCACATGGTAAATGCTTAATGACGTGAGTTGGAAAAGAGCAACTAAACATTATTCAAATGATTAGGTCTTCAAGTCCCTGAAAAATTATCTAAGACATTCCATCTGGCTATAGTTTCTGGGCCAAGTCTCTTATATTGCATATTTGAAAGGAAAACAAATGTTCCTCTCAAAAGCCAAACCCAAAATTTATATATTTGTTCTTATTTATGGTCCATATGATCCAAGAAAATCACTATTTTTCTATAGTAGAATATTTTGTCAGACATCTTAAGTCTTTTCCTCCCTCCCTAGTTGAAAGCTACAAGCAGATATATTTCTATGCTTATAAATAAAAAATAGCTAATGTGTTATAGACTAATCAGCCCATTTTGTATTAGTTATGCCTAGGCTTGTATAGTACCTTATACTGGAAGCAAAATCTGCTTTATTAGCATTGAAAAGTCTACTTACTAAAAAATGAAAATGTTAGTCATGTACTAACAACTGCACGTGTGACAGCTCAAATTACAGAAAATTAGGAGTTGACAAGTAATGGCTGTAGTTTTCATGTAGCAAATGAGAAGACCAAAATTGAAATAAAAACTCTGTGTCTCATGTACATATTCTGAATTGATTAATATCGGCTTCTTGAATAGACTGCTGAGTTTTATGTGCCATGTTTGCATGAGAGAATTTATCCAAGTGTACCACATTTAGAGAAAAGCATAGAGTAATTACAATAGGAACTAATTTGAAAACCACAAAAGTGAAGACCAACTGAAGATGGGAGGTGTGTCCTTAATGAAAAAAGGATGTGACAGAAGAATAGAATGAGGGTATTATTCAGAAACAAGATTAAAGATCTTCCTCATAGTCCTTTAGGTAGAACCAGGAAGAAAAATCATCAATCTCATTTCCACACAAGGAAGAAACTCCCCTGTGAGAGGGGTTAGGAAAGCCAGTCTTCCATCTGTCAGGGATGTGATAAACCCTGCAGGTTAGAAGGGTGGGTGAAGAAGGACTGACTTCATCCAAAACTAAAATTATAATTAAGTACAATTTCTGAGAACCCAAATGAAAAATTTGAATTGGATGAGTTTGTTGCGTGAACAGCAGTGTGAATTACCTAATCCTTTCTGTGAGAACTCTTCTGTAAGCTTTAAGTGTGTTTGCACACAGGCCATGATTCCTCACCAACACAATCCCTGCATGAAGGAAGGTGTACCTGCAGCTCATTTTAGATTTGCAAATTGCACTTTGATATTTTAGCAGAGAGTTAAGAGACCAACAGTTTAGGGGAACATTTGTCATAAAGGTTACAAAACTAGCCCTCATGACGTGAGAAATTACAAAGGTAACATTGGTTATATTTGTGTATCAATTATTCAGATCTAAAGAGTATAATATGGTTTTTTAAAATTAAAAACATAATCAGAAGAAAAATTGATGCATAGTGTGAAAAAATAAACTAAAAAGGTGATTAAACATGAGAGGCAATGATCATTACCAGTTGCAAACACAGTCCTGTGTGTAGAAGTGATTCATTGTTTACAAAGCTTAATGCTATGAATGCTATGTCAAGAGGTTCCTTCTTCTGTACAACCATTGGGAGATGTAGATAAAGGAGATATTATCACCTGTATGTATGCTAGTGTACCAAAAATAGAGTTTTAAAGAAGTCAAAGGTCATGCAAAGTTTGCTGATGGAGGAAGTTGTAACACCAGAACCACTATCTAGGTGTTTTAATACCCAACTTCCTGTACGATCACGCTGTATCCCAAAATAGGTCTTCTGAAACTCATTTTCTTCAAAATGTCTGTTTATAAACCTGTAAGATTTTGAGTGGAGAGGCTTTGCTAGAATTCTACTAGGTGACATGCCATTATGTAGTTTTAAAACAGCAGGAACAATTAAGATATTTTTATCCTCTGAGATAGCAAAAGACCCTACTATTTAAAAAAGAGAAACTATATGCTTAGATTATAGGCAATAATTTACATTTACCCAATTAATGAAGTATGCCTGAGTAAATTTCACCACTTCTAATGTAACCAACAAGCTGATTGGAATGAGGTTGTTGAAAAGGATAATGAAAGTCAAGAAATTCAGGCCAAAATTATTAGCGCCACCATCTGTTGGAAGAGGTAAGAGAAAAATATGTACAGTTTTATATTTTATTTGCATTGATAAAAGCAGCATAACAAGAACTTTCCAAATTATATAGCACATCTTGATCAATTGGGAAGATTCATAATACTCACAAGTACTTTGTTGAATGGCAACTAGTTTGTACAAATACTTGAATAAAAAAGTTTTCTATTTTTTCTTAATATGTAATTATCAAACCCATTCTTCAAAATAGAACTCTGTTTCTGGTGAGTTCAACCATAGACTGAAAGTATAAAGGAAAACTATGTGCCTGTGCTGAACATGTAGACTTTTTCCCTATGTCATTTCCTTAAATCATACTGTGTAAATAAACAGTACTTATGCATTGTATTAAGTACTTGTGCATTGTATTAAGTCTATTAAGCATTCTAGAGATGATTTAAAGTCTGTGGGAGGATGTGTGTAGGTTATATGCAAGTTATATACCAATTCATAGAAGAGACTTGGGCATCTGTGGGCCTTAATATCCTCAAGGTGTCCTACAACCAATCTCCCAAGGACACTGAGAAACAGCAGTACTGGCATTTAATATATTGTTAATCCAATTATTAGGAGTTGCATAATGGTACTGAAAACTGAAAGAACTACCAAGCACTAGGAAGTTCAGAGATATTAGAGGTAGGACTGAAGGTGTGTAAAAGCAAATTTTCAATGGAATAGAATCACATCCATATGAATTCTGAAAAGCATTTCTTAAAGCATGCTATTAAAGTAATCAAACAGTAGCAGCAAAAACAATCCAGATTGTATGAACATCATTCATCCACAGGTAAACTATTTTCCTAGGTAAACAAGTCTTTCCTCCCAATAAGGAAAATAAACTGGACATGCCTGATATACCATAAGGAATATGAAGAAACAAAGTAGTGGTAGTACCAGCACTTTTTACGTTGAAATACTGAATCAATGACTATAAAGCCTTAAAGTTATAACAGTTAAATAAATGTAATAAAAAAGCTTTAAGAATAAGTTTTTGCTCTATGATTTTACAATAGACTTAACACATCTGGGAAATTAAGTGTTTACTGGCTAAGTATTCATCAAATGGAAATTAAACTCACTTGATACACATGGGTGGTACATTAATATCGCATAGCATTATGATACCTGTTTCAAAGGAAACCATTTAATAACATTTTCCCTGGAACCTGATGGCATTAACACCAGACTCTCTACTACCAAGTGCAAATCAAAGTATAATCAGTTCAAGATCTATAAAGCAGGTAAGCTACTTTCTGGTACGTAGATATATAATACACACACACAGACACACACATACACACACAATCTACTTGCTTTAACAGCTAATCACTTGTGTTAAAAATGTGTTTAAAAACTAGCTCTTAAAAATGAATATCATATGAAGGCTTTATATATTGAATACTTTATATTACTATAAAGGACTTTGAAATTTAGAGATACTAGAATTCTAGTCAGGAAATCTCACTGAAAAAATAAAGATTAAATTGTCCAATTATCTTAGTAACAGTATCTTCTTTGTTAGAACAACAGGACATTTTATAAAACTAACCACAATCAATTGGGGAACAAGAACACATTTTAAAAAATGGAAAAAGTAAGTGAAGTCATCACTTTGTTACTTACAGTTTAGATTGAGATACCAGTCTTTTCCCGAATGCCTCCGATTCCAAATGGCTGAGCCCACAGAACAGACAAGAGACATGGCAATTAAGATACAAAATAAAATCAAAATCTGTACATTTGTGATCCTTTCCACATTGGAGAGCTTAAGCGGTGGACTTGTTGAATTCTGTAAGAAGAAACAAGTAGTAAAAAATGTAGAGAAACACCTTAAGAATGTGTGTCTAGTCTTTGATGAGGCTGATGAAGTTACTACTCATTACCTAAACAAGGATATACATATAAATACTACGGAAAACCCATGAAAAGTATAACAAGGTGTCAATGTTTGCCCATTTCTTCTTAAGACTACTACACCATCTAAAGATTTCTGTGGGATTTAAAATGCTATTTAAAAATGGAGGGAAGAAAGTAATATTCTTCTTAGTGACATTATGACAAATAAAATAAGTTTGGCTATGTAAGTGAGAAAGGTTATATCGAACAACTGAGTTTCAAGGGATTTTGCTGTAAGACAATAGCAGAGAGGAGGGCCTAGGCACCCATGACTCCTAGAAATCCTAAAGTTGTAAAGCAACATCGAAAGGATTTCTGCTTTTCTGGTAGCATTCAAGAGAGCATGTATTGTTACACAGACTACTTGAAAAGATCACCAATAGTTAAAGTACATTGTCAAAAGACCAACACACACCATCACTCAAAGCACCCGTAATGGATGACTTCTGGTGCAAGTTTCTAGTGCTCCTGTTGGCAATGAGTCCTTCTCCTAGAGGGAATTTCAAAACCTTTCCCATTGAAGTATCAAATTCTAGATGGAGTGGGGCTCAGAAATCATAACAGATGGCCTGTTTGGGATTAAACCTAGAGCTACAAATAATACACTTATAAAAGTCTTAAGCCCGAAAGCATTTGCAGATACAATTCCCACCTGCATCAGCTTGGTGTCATGTCCAGTGTAGACAACTATTCCATGAACCCACTGAGTATTTCTCAGCTGAGCACCTCGAAGAAGAATCTGATCTGCTCCCAAGGGAACGGTGCTAGGGAAGATTATGTTGACATTAGGAATGACATTTTCTGAAATGCACGAGAGGCACAGCCACTATATAGTTCCAAAATAGCCCGTCTTACAACTTATTTTATTTTTTGGAAAGAAAGTAAATTTCTTATCAAAAAGAATAATTTTCTTAATGAGGAACTTCTTTTAGAAAGTTCTTAGGTTGGCTCTTGTTAATAATTCCCATAATTTATATTTGAAGTGTGGGACTGAATGTGCCCCTGGCCTCAAATATTTACATGCTGAAGCCAATGTGATGGTATATGGAGATGCCACTTTGAGAGATGAACAGATGTAGAAGAGGACATGTGGGTGGGGTCTTCATGATAAGAGTAGTGCCTGTATGCCAAGAGACACTAGAGAGATTTATTTTTGTTGTATTAAGATTCATCAAGAAGACATCTTTTGCCAGACAAAGGTAGCTTTCATCAGGATTTGATCATGCTGTTACCCTGGTCTTTCATTTCCAGAAAAATCAATTTCTATTATTAAAGCCATCTATTTATGTATGGTATATTGTATTTGAAGCCTGAGCAAATAAATATGCTATATTTGCAGAAAAAAGTTTAGTGGGCTAATTCTCAACCTATTTGTTACTTTTCTTGAATTAAGATACAAATTTAAGTTTCTAAAAATTTAAAGTTGTAGGGGGGTTCTGGTGGCTCTTGCCTGTATTCCTAAAACTACTCAGGAGGCTGAGATCTAAGGATCGTGGTTCAAAGCCAGCCCTGGAAGGAAAATTCATGAGACTTTTATTTCCAATTAACCACTAGAAAACAAGAAGTGGCACTGTGGCTTAAGTGCTGTAGAGTGTTCACTTTGAGCTGAAGAGCTCAGGGATAGTGCCCAGGCCCAGAATTCAAGCCCTACAACTGACAAAAAAAAAAAAAATTGTTTTTGAAGTTGTGAGGCTAAGGGATTCCTCACTTCCTTCCAATTAAAACAAGCATTCTAGATTACAGATGTTCAAAATACACTAGATAAAAACACACAGGTTTCAACATAAAACTTGCATTGTCCCAAGACAAGCCCCTTTACCTATGACATTCAGTTTTCTAAGAATTGCAAACACATTTCCAATGAATGGTAAGCATTTCGAAGCATTTATTATCCTATACTTTCAACCACATTATTCATGAAGAAAAGTCAAACGGGATGTTTTGTGGGTTATCTGTCCGGCCTCTATAATAGGTTATTGGAGAAATAAGACGGGTATAATACTATCATAGATATATTGGGTTATTTGATAGGAATGTAACATATAAAATTTAATGGCCTTAAGAATTCTTATGATCTAACCTTCATTTTAATAACAATAAAAGCAAAATAGTTGAAAATGCACTTTTAAAAGGCTTTTATACTCAGGGGGGCTGAAATCTGAGGATCATGGTTCCAAACCAGCCTGGGCAGGAAAGTCTGTGAGATTCTTATCTCTAATTAATCACAGAAAAAGCTGGAAGTGGTGCTGCAGTTCAAGTGGTAGAGTGCCGGCCTTCAAGGCCCAGGACTCGTCAAAAAAAGGGCAGACTTCTGGAAATAAAGAAGAAAACAAATTCCTTAAGAAAACTTTACAGAGAACATAGAATTTGTCAGCGAATTCCAACTGATGCAGCCTTCTGTGGCTCTGAAGGCTTTGAAGTCAGTGGCAGCTTGGATTTGGGATCTTCTTTCAGGAATAACCAAAGTTCCACTGGCTCTGATGTCAACAGTCAGAAAGGAGAGTAAGTATCCTTTGAAGGCAGTGCATTTCAGTTTCCAAAAAGGATACAACACAACTTTCCCTCTTTAGGCACAACAAGCATGCCTCAGGGCTCATCTGGATGGAAGCCTATCTTGGACTATTTTGCCACTATGAAAAACACTTAAGACAGGTCATTTTATAAGTACTTTATATAATAGGTTTTGATTCAGTGTCAGAGGTTGCAAAGTCCAAGCTTAAGTGGTTACAAGTGGCAAGGGCTTAGTGATTTGCTGTAATGTGAGAGTTTGAAAAGCCAGCTGAGAGCTTGGGGATAGACAAAAGCCTGGGCAAACTGTAAGTCATTTACTGCTTACCACTACTTCCTAAGATACGGAAGCCCTTTATCACTAGCATAAGATTATATCACAAGTTGGTGCTTGTGACTTCAGGGATATTGATCAAGACTGTATCCTATGATGGATGTTTGTGACTTCAAGAATACCCATACCTCACTTTCTGCACACACACCCTTGTACCCTACTCAATAAATACCTTATAAAGAGGACCTTGGACATCTGAAGCTGGTGGTAAGTTTCAGGCCCCTGGTGCCCCAAACCTCAATTCCACAATCCATCTCCATGACTGACTTGTCCAAGGTCACAGTGGGTTGCGACACTATAATATCTGAGTGGCATCACTTTGTGGGAGTGCATGGGACAGTGACTAGAAATAGCAAATCTATTCCCCGACTCCAGGAAAACAGCCATTAATCCTTTCTGAAGGAGATCTTAATAGAGCTACAACCTAACACCAGTACATTGAGGACCAAGCTTCCAAGCCATGGCCTTTTAGGAAGATCCATCTAATATATGCCTTAAGATTTGGGGTACATTTCAGAGTTGGAAGGTGCCTTGTGTTTAAAGCAGATTTCCACGAATTTCTTGAGAAGTCACTGAGCTATGCCAGGTGTACCACTGCCCCACCCTACTATAACCAACAGCATTTGTGTTGTGGATTGCATGGAAATAGGTATCAATTTTTCTAAAGTGAAATATGCTACTTTTTAATTACTAGGGCTAAAGAAGTTATTGTTAGTTTGCTTCGCAGATGGAATTCCAAAGCTTGTCTGGCTTTAGGCAATGATCCTTATCTTTGAAGTAATCAAAGTATTCTCACTCCAAATGGTTTCTAAGAATACTGAGTAATCACTGTCAACGCCAAATGTGCTACTTCCACCTTGTAAAATAAAGCACCTTACATAAATGGTATCTGTATCCTAAATCTTGGCACCACTACACAAAATTTTTCCTTCACAGCATGGATTAATTTGGCATCAATTTAGGGGGAACTGGTAAGAAATGGAAGCTGGCCAATTACGAATGTCAGACTGAAGAAATATTACTTGTGTAAATGGTTCAATCTATCATTAGTGTATAACCATATGTTCAGAGAAAGATCACTCTGAGCAAACTTTAGAACAATAATTACATCAAAGATTATGAGAAAGCTTCTGGTGGATTCAAATAAAGACAACAGTTCAGAGTATCCTTCAAATGTCCAATAATGCAATCACGAAATAATGAAAGCACCAATGACATTCTCCAAGGCTGGTTGAACTAATGCACCTATCTAGATAACATTTAGCTGGTCATTATAAATGTCTGGTAGATGGATATATTGGAGAGCATGCTGGCAATGAAGGGAAAGTTGGAAGAGAGAAAACAAGACAGGAGGCGAGAAAGGTTCTACTCTTTCTGCTAGGTTATACCTCATTTCTTTACTCTTTGAAACAAAACTCCTTGAATAAGAAGACTTGTTCCAAGATTCCAAATTTACCCTCATCAAGCTCCACCTGTTCTGATCAAGGTACAAGATTTCTACTTGTAATGTTATCATTAATGTTCAACTACACTGTACTTGGTTATCTGCAATATCTGACTCATTGTAGTCTCCTCCCCACCCCCCTAACTCCCCACCCCCCACAATCCTGGTAGTTTCTTCACTCTCTCTTCATTTCCCTACCACAAACATGGTCTTCATTTCTTTTAATAGTCCCTTCTCTTTTCTCAACCTCTTAATATTGGCAGTCTTAGAACCATCTTTGGGCTTTCTAACTTTACTGTCTCTATCCTGAATGGTTTCTTCTAGTTCCATAGATTTATGTATCAATGATAAGAGACTTCTATACCTATATATTCAACTGCCTCCTGGACTTTGTAGATTTAGTGAGTCCAAAACTAAACTAGTGACTGTCCTTCCTTATTACCTTCCCATGGATGTCCATTTTACTCACTGTATACCTTCACAGTGGCCCTCGAGGCCTTACATGATCTGGTCCACTGTTATCCACTACTGGCCTTTCTTCTACTACTCTTCCTTTCTTCTATTACTCTTTTTATTGATCACATCACTATCATTGCAAATTTATTCCAGGCATTTTCTCACTTTAGCATTATGTAATCATTAATAATTTTTACTATTTCCTTTGTGTGAAATCCTCTTGCAGACATTCACAAGGTTAAGCTCCTCACCTCTTACTCAACATTGCTCAAATGCCATCTTCTCAACGAAGTCCACTTCAACTATCCTAACGGTCTAATTAATGTATTTTCTCCCAAGGAGGCCTCATGTTGCTCACTCTATCTTCTTTTCCAAAGAAGTTTTGTTTTCTAATATAAGGTTGAATTTTCTCATGGACACTTAGTTGTTTGTCTGTTTGCCCTTCCCTTGTATACAGCTCACAGGATGCCATTGACTAAATGTTAGTTTCCCCACCCATCCTGTATTTATAAATTGAAACCTAATCCTCAATATAGTGATATTAAGAGGTTAGGTTAGGGAGTGACTAAGTCATGAAAATTCTGCCCTCACAAACAGAATGTATGTCCTTCTTATACAGGAGGACTGAGGACCTCTGCCATGAAAGAACACAAAGCAGGCTCCATCTATGAGCAGAAGGTCCTCACCAGCTCAAGTGTGCTGCTGTCTTGACCTTGGACTTTGCAGCTGCCAACATTGTGAACAATGAATCTAAAGTATTCACAAAACTTCCAGCCTAAGGAATTTTATTAAAGCAACCTGAATGAATAAAGACACAGAGGTGGCATATTTATCTGCTTTGTTCATAGTTGCTTCCTTACCATTTATAAATGGCCTGGCCCACTAGGTACATAATCCATTCTGGCTGAATGAATGAGGGAAGAGTTAGGGAAATGGTAGAAAAGAGGTAAGGAGAGAAAGACAGGAATCAATAAGAACAAAAGGTGACTATAGATGATAACAAGGCCTACAAGACAGCCTATAGAATTACACAAAGGAGATAAGAAATTGTCCAATACAATGAACCTCTTGAGGGTAGATCCTAAACTCACTGGGACATCTGGAAACCATACAAAAGGACCCCCAGCCATGGAGATTAGACACTTAAAGCATATAACCAGTATTTTGGTCAAAGAATAAACCACAGATTATTTACAAACTGAACAATCTGCTGTAAGCCTGGCAGGTCCCTAAAGATATCCAATTGACAGACTGGCAAGAAACCTGGGAAAGACTTCAGCTATGCCACATAAATGGGGTTATGATTTAGTGTTTTCACAAAAAGACTCGGGTTGGAATATATACATGGTTAAAACAAGGGTTTCGAGTGGTCCATCTTGGAGTAGAAGAATATAGTATGCAGCCAGACTTGCAAGACATTCATGACATGGTGAATGTGGTTTACATACCCATGTCCATCAAGCCTTATATTTCCAACAAAATCGTAGAGATGTCTGTTTGGGCTTTCACATTCAATTCTGCCAGAAATTCTCATCAAATTGTCAATGTCTTTGATATCCGAGGTTGCTGGTAAGCCCTGTTCACATTTTTAAGTAAGCGAAGAGTATATTAGATAAGTTGCATTGAGGCAGTAGATTCATCCAAGTCTTAGGTTCTAAGAGGTCCCACTATTTCATGAGTAATTTGCTCTCCTTACACAACCACTCTCTGTCCAATTGTAACAGCTTTTGAGAAAGTTCTGTAGTAACTATCAACAAGTTTGCTTTAAAAAAAAATAGTTAGACAGGTTCCTAACTTTACCAGTGGCTCATGCCTATAATCCTAGCTCCTCAGGAGGCTGAGATCTGAGGATCGCAGTTCAAAGCCAGCCCAGGCAGGAAAGTCTATGAGACTCTTATCTTCAATAAACTACTGAGAAAAAGCAGGAAGTGGCATTGTGGCTCAAGTGGTAGAATGCTAGCCTTGAGCACAGAGAGGCTCAGGGACAGAGCCCAGGCCCTGAATTCAAGCCCCAGGTCTAGCAAAAAAAAAAAAAAAGTTAATACTTGGTATTATGCAGTCTCAGTCTGCCTGCTAAATCTGAACAAAGGCTAAAGTATGGGCCAAAGGCTGTGTTCAGAAGCAGTTTTGTTTGCCTTCCCTCCTTTTCTCCTCTCCCTTCCCGGAGCGGGGGGTTGTCGGGAAACATCCCCTAGGAGTGGCTGCCACTGAACACAACCTCTCTTCCTAGGGCATTCCTTCCATGACATTTCTACTCATTCATCAAGATGCCAAAGGTGTGTGTGTGTGTGTGTGCACGCGCGCGTGTGCACACTTCCACACATGCATACACATAAAATTTGTTCATTCATTCATTCATGTTAGTACCATGGCTTGAATTTAAGGTCTCACACTCTTGTTTGGCTTGTTTGCTTGTGTGGCTGGTATTCTACCATTTGATCCATGCCTCTGGCCTGGGTTTTTGCTGGTTTCTTTGGAGAGAGAGTCTCATGGACTTTTCTGCCCAGGCTAGTTTGGAACCATAATCCTCTAAACTCAAGCCTCCTGAGTAGCTATGATTACACTTTGAAACACTGAGGCTTAACTTTAACTCCTCCTTTAAACTTGAGTAATAAAAGCCTTACAGTTCTTTGCTGCAAAGTAGAGAAATCTAAAAGTAATCTAAATCCTTAAAGATCAATGAGTTATAGAATAACAAAGTATGCTAGAATTTCCTGATATGGCAAAATCAAATAATAATTTGGGCCAGGTAAATAGGAAAAATAAATAAGCTAGCAATTGTCAATGCACTTAGAATGACTACTAATTGTACGTACCAGTGTCAAAGCACTTAGAATCATCTGGGTATTATATTATATTATATTATAAACAGTATTTATGTGATGGACCACTTTTAAGGCAAGTAAATCTGAATTCTATAATACTTGACCAGTTCTCGAGACCTCTTCACAGTGTTTCCATGAGAGAATAGTTGTAACTGAGCAGAATTTGTTCAACTCAAGACAATAAAACCATTAACAAAGCTACTGATTGCATGCAATAAAACAGCAATGATTATATGAACTCCTACTGAACGTACCTGTCTAATTTTCAAGTTAGTTTCACCATCTAAGTTGGATGTCTCAATGTAGCACATGGCCTGGGGCTCACTGTCATTTAGAATTGAGAAGAAGAAGAGATTTAATGGGGGAAGGACAGCAGAATAGTAACAAAACCTTATTTAATTGCTCACTCACCAAAGCTGAAGCCTTTTGTGCTAAACAAAGCTACAGTCACCTAGCTTCTTGAAGATTTTCATTCTAATAGCAAGATGCTGTGAGGCAAAACCCATGCATGACAAGTCATGGACCAGCTGTCCAGTCAGAAGGACCCAAAAGCAATTTCCTGACAATACTTAGTAATGGTTTTCAAGATAATGAAATGAGTAGATCTGTCACATTATTTTTAAATTGCTCATCCATATAGACACAACACAGACTGAATTTGAAATGTAAAGCAGTTTTGTGTCCAAATTTATCTTTAGCTCTGAAATACCAAATGAGATTTCCATGCTCCTGGCCCACATGTAAATTGGTTATGAAAGTGGTTGATTAGAAAATTCCAGATGGCCACTGCCACAAACTTGCCTACTCCTCTATCCTCTATCTACCCTTTTAGTGAGGATAAACAGGGCCATATGGACCATGTAACATTAAAATTTTAAGGCTACTTTGAAAAGCTGCATGGACATATATTACAGTAAAACTGGATACACAAGGTTTTCCCTTGGTTTTGTTCCATTCCTGCTCTCCTTGAGTGATTCTTGAGGCAGGAAAAAAAATCAAATGAAAATTAGCCCAATTATTCAATATCTAGATTGCCCTGAACATAGAAAATCGACTCCATGCATCTCCACCAGAATGGAAAAGCAAACTTTGGTGTGTAGTTCCATTATAGGTTGGTCTGTTTTTTCTAGTTTATTATCAGCATGTCAGCCTAAACTGTTTGACATTCTTTTCCTTCCCATGCTGACTTTATGTGCCCTGCACTTAGGAGTTTACTATATAATTTGATTCTCAGTTGCATGGAAAAGCAATTTGAGGTCAAACCAATCTCATTAGTACTTCAGTTAAATCCTATCTTACTAACATCACATAGGTTACTCTGAATATAATTCCTACTAAGTATGGGCACTTGGAGTTAGAAGGAAAAACAGTGGCAACACTAGGAATTTTCTAATCAACTTCCAATTTGTACATGTGCAAAACAGACTATTTAAGGTTTCAGAAATGGGTATTTAGCTTAATTTTGTGCCCCCAAGATTCGTGAAAATCACTTAAACACATGAACATTAATCAAATATTTTTGAGATTCATTTTATAGTAACTGTAAGTTCTTCCACTTGCTCTATGAGCTTTCATTTATAAAGGCTGGTAATTTTCCCTTCAACTGGCATCTTCTAATATTAATAATTTCACCCTGCCAATTATTACTCAAAAACCCTAATCTTTAAATCACTCTCAAGTGGTAATTTTTACTGTGATAACTGTTTCAAACTTGTAATTGTCATATGTATATATATGCATAAATACATATACATATGAAATAAAAGTAGTTTACAAAATTTAAAATATTCTTTTCAGATAATATGATGAAAAGTAAAATGCAAAATGACAATACTGAGTCCATATATTTGCAGCAAAATACATTATATTTTTACTGATAAATCTATATATCCAAGGCCAGTCTCCTATGGAGAGTAACATTTCAGTTCTACTTCCTGTTTTGTTTCCAACACAAAACAACTTGTCTAGAACTTTTGATGGAGGGACTTCTCTTTGAAGTGGGGCAAATAAAAATGACATCTAGACTCAGAACATTCTTAATATATCACTGAAGATAGCTGTGACTGAAGCAGTACTTAACAGAGCTGCAAAAAGGTAGCAGGAAGTCAAGAATCATGCTAGATCAAAAATGTTTCAGCAAATTACAATGACATCCAAAACACAAACTACAGTCCGAGAGGCAAAGCAGGCTTTTTGATTAGTAAGTGGAAAAAGAAACAATGAAACGAGATGCAAATCACAACACAGACACTAGTAGACAGCTTGGAACTGATCACAATAACGTGCACTTTGTCACGAGTTACAAGTGGGATAAGGAGTGATCCTGAAGCATGCGGTACAAAAATGTACAACAGCCAGCTTTGTGCAGGGGGTCCTCTATAAACCCTATCCAAGCCCAAATTACAGTTATAATCGTGGGAAGGATTCTGTAGAACTCATCTTTTAGATGAGAATAAGAAGACAGGCTTAACACGTCATCACTTTTCAATGACTATTGCATAAAAAGCTTAAGCTGTTCAACACAATACCCTGGAGATGTAATAAGTTAAGCCTATACTGAAGCATGTTGTAAAATATGAATATACATGTTAATGATGTATTGGAAATACCATCTACCTTTACTGGGCACACCTTTTAGACTCCCACTGGAAACAATAGGAGTTGAAATCTACCCAGTTGAGGGACAAACTTTACCCATATGGGATTCATTAAATACCTTTAAAACATCTATGAAAGATCTATCACAAAGTATAAAAAGTGACAGAGACAGGTCTCAAGCATATTTGGGTGCAATGGCTCTCTGGTTTAGGGTGAGGACCCACATACACACATCCTGTACAGCTCCATGGTTCTAACCTTGTGGACAGACTGATGAGATCTGCTGGGAGATGTTCCCCATTGGTCACTTTGACTATTTCCCCTACTGCCACCTACATGTCCCAGTGTAAAATAATTAAAATGGGGGAAAATGAATAACAGAGAGAAAAAACAAACAAACAAATGGACAAAAGAGACAGAAGATTGAAATTATTATAGAAAATAATACATGTTAATAAAAATGTCTAGTGTTAATTTTTTCAAAACTTATTTTGATCAGGCTGAAATGTATAAGAAAATACTGAATATTTAAGGATTGCTTATTTTGCTTTTAAGACTTTCATTTTCTAATGAGAATACTTCAAATGTTTATGTTCAATGTTTTACGAAGAGTGCTACTTTCTCTTGCAGATTTCCCTTTTTCTAATTCTTCAACCTGCTATGCATAGTATGTCCATTTCTACCAAAAAGCCAAGAAATAACTGTTGCATCTAATTTTTAGACACTTGAAAACGAAGTGTATTACACTAACGATTCCTGCTTCCACCAGACTCCTCCCAAATATTAAGATACTTGAAAATGTTCTGATTCTAACTGGGCACCAGTGGTTCACTTCTGTAATCCTAGCTACTCAGGAAGCTAAATTCTAAGGATCAGGGTTAGAAGCCTAGTTGGGCAGGTAAGTCTGTGAAAATCTTATATCCACTTCATCAGTAAAAAGTCAGAAACGGAGCTAAAAGACAGTGGCTGAACCTTGAGGTCAAGCCCCAGCACACACACACACACACACACACACACACACACACACACACACACACACACACACACACACACACACACACACACACACACACACACACACACACACACACACACACACACACACACACACACACACACACGTTCTCATTCTAAATTATTTTCAATGTTAACTGTGTAAGTATCTTATTGGATTAAGTGGAAAGCTGAAGAAAGAAGTTTGTTGGGATATTAGAAGGCATAATTAAAGCCTTAAGAGATATTTAGTAATTAATAAAATCCAAGTAATACACTGTGAGGGTTTTCTGGTGGGCAGGAGCTAAGTATGAATCTCCAGAAAAATTTTCAGGGAATGTGCAAAATAGACATGCCAAAAAGACACCTAGACTTGAATCAATAGCTTGAGTAATTTATTTTATCACTCAACACATTGGTTGTTCTATGCTAATATTTCAGTGTATTCATAAAAATCAGTAAGACATAGTAACTTCCTTCCAACCATGTTCATGCTTTAATTTCAAGCTACCTTACTGAAGATATATAACTAATAACTAGTAATTGAATAAAATGGAAATTAAGTATAATAAATATTTTTCAAAATTCTTACTGCTAATTCATGCTTGCAGGTGATAACCACAGTGTAATTATCTTGGCAGCAGACTGTGTGGCATAATGAAAATAATTAGTTTTAGTTTTCCAACCTTGACTTCATCATTAGCTACAGTTTAGTGACTAAATAGAAAACAATGTCAAAATTTCTCTTTCTGTTAAATGATTTAAAAACTAATTTTTAGGATTAAAGTAGGTTTCAAAGAGCTAAGTAATGTGAAAATCCCTTAAGAGCCACATGTTGGTTGGTGGCTCACTCCTGTAATATTAACAACTCAGGAGACTGAAATCTGAGGATCACAGTTTGAAGCCAGCCCAGGTAGAAAAAAAAAAAAGTTGGTGAGACTGTTATCTCCAATAAACCCCCATAAAGCTGAAAGTAGAGGCTTGTAGCAGAAAAAGCCAAGTGAGCGCATGAGGTTTTAGTTCAAGCTCCAGTATAAAAACATCCATATTTGTTTCTCAAATCATTTTTCTGCCCAAAAGAACCCTTTTCTGTATATGGCACAAATGGTACCGATTATAAAATATAGAAAATATAACCACCTGTGGTTATTTCATTAACCTGTTATTTATTTCTATAAATAACTCTCCAAATACAAGTACTGTCAAAATATATAAATTATAAGTCTTGTTTTCTCATTAAATTGCACAAATTTGTCAAAACTCCAATCACTTTAGATCATGACCTGATTAAATAAGTTTTGAAAAAAGGACACTGTCCATATTTATATGTGGATTTTTACAAATAAAACTGTCCAAGGAAATGATGATAAACAACCTCTAAGATATTAAAAACATTTCTTTGTAATTTATAGTAGAACTAGTTTTACAGTTTTTAAACCTAAAACCACTTGAAAAATCACATTCTTTAAAGGGTAACTATGCCATATGTTTCTGAATACTAACTCACGACTCTCTGAAATCTGAGCAGAACAAAATTTATCTAAATTCAGTAACAGAAAGCACTGAAGAAAGAGCAAAGCACTTTTTTTCAGTTGGAAGAATATGGCATTTGAAAAGGTACGATGACAAAAAAAAAAAAAAATCCCTTATCCATTTTCTTCTACCATTTCACCCCAAGGATCAGGAAACTTTACAGAGATCGATGATTACATCATAAAAGAATTTATGATGGACACGGACTGAAAGATAAAAATTAATAGGACTCAATCCATGTATAGAAACTAAGTGACAGGAAATCTTAGACAGTTAGGGGTCCACACACACAGATCTGCCCACATTGAGAGAAAGAGAAGACTGAATTTTGAATTACATCACACCAATTTACTTATTCTATATGGCAATCATGAGAGATCCCTTTATGTCCAATTTTTGAATGCTTGATTAAGAAACAGAGAGGTTTGAAATTCTTCGTTTATTCTTTATTTCCTTGGAGAAATCACAAGATCAATGCAGGGTAGAGAAACTGTCCTCTACACTGTTTGAGCATCAGTAGGTATCTCTACCTTGATGAGAGAAGTACAGTGTCAGCAGGTATATACTCTTTGCCTTTTATTATAACTATATCTCCAACATTTACCTGAAAGAAAACTGGGAATCAATTAATTATCTGCATGTAAAGATTGTTACAAATATACAACCCATTGCATTAAAGCACAGAAGACAGGAAAATGGCAAATAAGAACCACTTATCTTCACAAAATGGCATATAATTGTTTGGGGATGAAGACAGGAATGGGGAATTGCTTCAAAAAAATGAATTACGTACCTTCTCATATTCTCTCTCTTTGACATAAAAATAAAAAGGAGGAATTCACCAATGGAGATCTTTATCAAACTTAAGGAAATCTGAACATTACCGGAGATGTTACAATATATGTATGTCATCATTGACCCTGATGAAACAAATATTACTCATAATACGGAGAGGGAGAAAATAAATTTGAGATTCTAAGTTATTTGCTCAGGAGCAGTGTAGAAAAGCTTGGACTCAAATCCACATCTGACTGTGCAAAGCTTGATTTTTGCATAAGTAAATTTGCTGAACCTATTGCTGTAACTCAAAAGAATTTAAAAACACAGCAAAATCTCAATTTTACTACCAGTTTGCATTTTTTTGGAGCATGACATGACAAATTAAAGGTGCACTCGGACCTTATCAGAGGCTGTGAGAAGTGATTTCTGTGTTAGGTGGTATGTTTTACTGTTTTTGGCAAACCACACAACTCTAACTCAGTAACCATCTGACAACCCAGATGTCGGCCACCCCCACTACCTCAGGAATGATCCCTTATCTCGTAGTAGACAGATCACCTTTTTATTCTTCACACTCTCTACTTTCCCTTGAATTCTAAAATAAAAAAAAAAAACAACTTTGCTGGGGGAAAGGAGAGACTAGTATTCTAATAGATACATCTAATACATTTGTGCAGAGGTGGCCCTGCTCCCTTTTACTTTATAATCTGGAAACTGTAGAGGTTTGTCTTCTAATTCAGGCAATGTAGGCTGGCTAATCAGATGAAGTTTTGGGTACCTTGATTTTTTTTTTAAAAAATATGACATTTGGACTACTGGAAACTGACATATGACACCTAAGATCTTGGAATCAGCAACTTCCTACTTCAAAAAAGGGCAAACATGAGGCAAACAACAACAAACAAACAAAATGGTAAGTGTAAATGCAAATCAGCCCTTAAAAGAATGGACTGCAGTCAATGGTAGCAGTCAATGGCCACAACCTTATAAAAATATAAATTCTTTGTGATCGTGGCATGTAGAGGATGTAATCCAAGTTACCATTGAATTGTTCTTTAACTGCTTCTCATGTGTTGATATTTCTACTTTGGTTAAATTATATGCTTCATAAAACCAAGACTGTATCTGTCTATATAATCTATTTCATAATGGAAACTTCATTCAGGAAAGCAGCTGTACACAGTGGCTTTTATACATGTAGGTAGCTCACAAGCCAGGCTTCCCATGAAGCTAGAAAAATGTATTCATTTCAGAAAAAAAAAAGCCTCAGGGCAACAACTGGAGGAATGAATGACTAACGTCTGAGAAGTGAATCTTCCTATCTGTGAAGGACTAGACAGACACTGTGGGATTGGTAGGTCCTCTGAGGACCATTAAAAAAGAAACCACAATCGCGATGTATATGCATGGTAGAGAAGGCATCCCAAAGTGAAGTGTCTCTCACATGATCTTGGCATGTAGATGACATTCTCAATTTTGGCTGGTTGGTTGTGAGCATATGTATGTATGCACATATCATGTGTGTATGATGTATGCATGTATGTTCTTTAGAGACCATGCCTTGCAGTGTTAAGATTGGCCTTGAACTGGAGATCCTATTATCTCAGCCTCCTGAGTGCTTGGATTATAGGTGTACACATTACTACACTTGACTGATGTTACTTTTTTTAAAGTTTCTTTTTGTGAATAAAAACATACTGTATTTTGGGATTTTTTAGAACCATGAAATATTAAATGTTAAATCTGAAATTTCATTTTGTTTTTATTAAATGGTATTACATTCTCAAGTTAAGATTTAGTGCATTATTAATTATAACTTTTTTGTTGTTGGTGGTCATGGGTCTTGAACTCTGGGCCTGGGCACGGTTGCTCAGCTCTTCAGCTCAAGGCTAGTGCTCTACCACTTGAGCCACAGAGCCACTTCCAGTTTTCTGAGTGCTTTATTGGGAATAAGAGTCTCACAGACTTTCCTGCTGAGGCTGGATTTGAACAGCAATCTTCAGATCTCAGCCTCCTGAGGAGCTAGGGTTACAGGCGTGAGCCACCAGCGCCTGGCATTAATAACTTTAATTGAGAAAATAGTACTGATAATTAAAGTTTAAAAATACTATATAACAAGTCATTACAAAGTTTTGTTTCTAATGTAAATATTTATTTATAAAGAAATGTTTTTGTTGTTGTTATTGTTATTTTGTTGGTGGTGGGGCCTTAACTATGGGCCTAGGTGCTGTCCCTCAGCACTTCAGCTCAAGGCTAACGCTCTACCACTTGATCCACAGAGCCACTTCTGGCTTTTTTCTGCTTATGTGGTGCTGAGGAATCGAGTTCAGGACCTTGTGCATGCAAGGCAAGCATTCTATCACTGAGCCCCCTTCCCAGCCCTGGGTTTGTTTTTTAATTGTACAAAATGCCTAAGTCAAGGAAGAACTTGCCTCCATAATATGCCCAACCCAGCCAAAGTCAGCTTTGTGTCTGACCACTTGCTTGATATAATGCTGCTTCTGCGGAGGCATCTCAGGGTTCATAGTCCTGCTCTGTTTATCTATGATTCTATTTTACAACACAAGAACCTCTATTATGTGTTGCTTCTTGCGATGAGCTCACTGCTTGGTACCTTTATGTAAAAAAGTACTTTTTGAATAGAGTATAAAGTTTTTCTGTGTTGTCATAGCACATAAAGTTACAATGCTTACTTGCCATGAGTGTAGAATGCACTAATTTCTTCATAAAATGTGTTCCTCACTGTATATCATGTACACTAATATTTATCTATTATAAATAATGCTAGAACACGTATTTTATATATGTAAAGATTTTCTCCCACTTCATGATTACTTTCTTTGGATAAATTCCTAGAACTCTCCTCTATGATTCTCAATCCACAATGGTATAGGAATAAAATATAAAAATTCTGAAATAGTCCAGGAGCCAGAGGCTTATACCTGTAATCCTTGCTACTCAGAAAGCTGAGATCTGGAGGATCAGGTTAGAAGCCAGCCAGGGCAGAAAAGTCCATGACTACTTCCAAAATAACTGATACACCAGGCTGGGTTGGAGAAGTGGCTCAAGTGGTAGAATATCAGTCAAGCAAGCAAAACTGTTTGTATGAGTTTCAGAAACAATGTTGTAAGCTTTTAGCCAATTGAACTTATTTTTGGTATAGTCTGTCACTTAGCTATAAACTAAATATTCAAGCATTATTCTATTAATGTTTAAGAAAATTAATGTTTTTACCACTTATTTTTGTCTGGTCTATAAAATATTTAAAAGTTTTTTTCTTTAACATTGTATTCTATTCTTTGCTATCTTTATTTATGATTTTCTGTTCATTACTGTCTATTTTTAAACTATATTCATACTATTTAAATAACTTTCACATTTGATTTACTTACAATTAACTCTAGTACTTTCTTCTTCATCTTTCCATAGTCTTCTATTTTCTCAACTATTTAATTTTGAAGAAATCAGACTAGTAATTTAATCGACTCTTGAGGGTTAAAAAGAATAATTTCCTGGGAATCATAATTACATTAATAATTTGAAATATGTACATTTAAGTGGATCTTTGACACTTCAGGTATAGATGATTTCTTTAGATTGTATGCAAATTTTATTTGTATGCATATTTGACACTTCAGGTATAGATGATTTCTTTAGATTGTATGCAAATTTTATTTGTATGCATATTATCAGCAATATGATCTTTCTTCCCATTTTCTAACTTGATATTGCTCACTGAAGAATGCTTTTGATGTCTGCATATTCAGAATTCATCATGGAGACAAACTTTATTTTCTAATTAAGCATCTCTTTGTAACTATACATGATATAAGCTCATCTTAGCTAGGTGACTACTGTTTCCACTTTAAAATAAATACTATCTCTCTGTTTCTCAACATAAGATGTCCATTTGAAGCATGGCTCTGACTCCCAAGATGACTGAAAATACAGTTATTATAGTTAATCAAAATTCGTGATTTGGTATTTTTGCCTGTAAAAATTTTTAAAAGAAGATTTAAAGTAATTCATAGAGATAAGTGTAATCTTGAACAATTAATGGTTGTCTGTTGGGGAAATAAGAAACATTAAAAGTTAATTTTAGAGTGAAGTAACAGACTGGTACTTCCTTTGTAAATATTTGGTTCCTGAGCAAGTGGTCTAAGTAACAAGAAACTAATGTATTAAAATGCCACAATATGAATTTATACTTACTACACAGGTATCTCATCATGAAAATATTCCTTTAGATCTTACTTGATTATATCCTATCTGTCTTCTCTTTAAAATGTTTTAAGTCCATGAGTACCAGAAAAGATCATAAAAGAAAATTATTGCTTTTACCTTGTCTGTTATTTTACTCTTCTGAAACAGATGACCAGCATACAAATAAAACATACATAATCAAGGTATTTTCCTCGTTGATACTCTTATGTCAAAGACAAAAAGAGAAGGTGAACTTTCATTTGGTAGATGGAAGTTTCTATTATAGCCACTCATTTAAAATAAATAAAAATGCAATTAATTTTTTTATTGACGGGACACTTATGCCAACAGGAAAATAAGGTGACTATAAATACCATAAATATCAAATGAATGGACTTCAATTGACTGAGCAATAATATAGAACAAGTAGTGACTGTAGGTGACATCTTTATTGGCCTAGGAAGACACTGTTCTATGAAATACAACCTCCAGTGTCTTCAAATCCCAGGAAACACAGAATTCCCTGAACGGACTGGCCTGGCCTGGCCAGGTTTCAGAGGCTAGCCAACAATTGCTGCTACAGATTAAGTCTTCCAAAACTGAGGGAGAGCTAGTAAGAACTACTAACTTTTTAAAATTGGGATCTGAAAAGAATGAACATCTAGGGTAACATTTGTGAAAGCATGACGTAGTTCACTCACTGCCATATCAGAGTTTGATTGAGTGCATTAACTTCTAATGATACAAGACTGAGTTTTGTTCCATTTGGAAATGAAAATTCTCATTTGTAAGACTGTTTCAGAATAGAAGTTCATAGTATGAAAATGTGATTAGTCTTACTGTATGAATTTGAGGTAAAACATACAAATGTGAAATCAGAACTCTTAGTTTTTACTTTACTTGGACAGTAGATGATTAAAGCAAAATTTACAACACAAAACAGCTCATGGTTAAATAAAATCTATGAAAACAGTACTCAAAATGCTATGAAAGAAACAAAAAGTTGTAGATACTACTTTTCAAAAGACGTCTTTTTAGAATACTCAAGGGAATGTGACTGAAGATGCCATGAACGCTGACATTATTACTAAATAGTTTTCATGCTAGAAGAATTCTTGACTTTTCCTATATTGTGTATACCAAACACATCTCCGAGTATACATTTAGTACTTCTTTCTTAGGAAAATAAAAATCAGTGCATACCTTTTCCCAGTGAACAATTTCCCAAGCGCCATTTCTCAAAACTGGAAAGAGAAAAGGTATTATTTTAAGAACCTTGTTTTTACTATGAGAAGGCTATTTTTTATTTTTATGAGAAGGCTATTTCTGTTGAAACAGAGCAGTTTATAAATGAATAGTTTCAAACAAAATGGCTAGCAGCAATAGTTCAGCTTTAAGATGTATTTGTAAATGCAAGGATATGCAAAATTATGTAAAGAATCAGAAACTTTCAATGTTCCTTTCAGCTTCAAGAGTGACAAGACACAGGAGAGGGCTGGACTGGGGGAGAGAGTCATGAAAGTGATGTGAAAAGGAACGTAACAAGGGTGCAGTTATTTCAGATGCCACAACAAAATAAAATAAAAAAGAAACTCAAACAGCACAATGATAGCTGTCCAATTAGTAAACGTTTAACACATAAAGCCAACATTAAAAACAACTGCATCATTAGCCTCATAAAAATGCACAAAAACATTTCCCAGTGTAGCTTACTGGGGGAAAACAAAGAAAGAAGAGGCTATTATTGTGTTATGATAGAAGGGAGAGTATTCCAGAGGTTATTTTTTTTTTATTGCACACAATATTAAAGTCACTCAGTGTCTTTTCCTTTGCCACTGTGTGTCTCTGACATAACACTAGATATACCAATAGACCAAAAATAGAAAACAAAACTAGGACAAAGGCATAATGGGAAGTAGATAATACAGCCTTAGAACTTTAAAAACAAACAAGGCCCATCAATAAACCATCCAGCCCGAAAATTCCACAAGGGCAAAGTTATTATTTAACATTACATTCCCTTAAAACCACATCATAAATGATAAATATTTTACAAAACAGGTAAGTTACAAGCACAAATATATTGTATCAATTATCTTTTAATGTTATGAAAAACAAAAGCTAAACTGGGAAAAGATTATAATGATAATATTCTTATTAAGTGTTAGATAGCAAATGTTCAATGGCAAATTTGACAGTAATTATACCTTAATAGGTCTTTATAATTTGCCAGTCCTAGGGCTTGAACTCAGGGCATGGGCACTGTCCCTGAGCTTCTTTTTGCTCAAAGCTAGCATTCTACCACTTGAGCCAAAGCGCTACTTCTAGCTTTTTCCGTTTGTGTGGCACTGAGGAATTGAACCCAGGGCTTCATGTGTGCTAGGCAAGCACTCTACCACTAAGCAACATTCCCAGACCCTTAACAGGTCTTGAAACAAACGCTACAATATAAATAATTTAAATCTAAATATAGTATTGTGTTTCAAAACTCTGTGGATATAGAGATATGTCTTATTCCTTTCGTTATTTCTAATATCTTGAGCAGTATTCCAGGCAATAAGACATTCAAATGCTTACAGAAAAATAAACAAATGCAAGAATAAATAGTGGTTATTAATTGCAAGAATCAAGTGGAAGAATAATTCATTTTGGTGAACCAACTTCCTTAGTTTAAAAAACAATTTCAAGCTGGGTGCCAGTGGCTCATGCTTATAATCCTAGCTTCTCAGGAGGCTGAGATCTGAGGATCACAGTTTGAAGCCAGCGTAGGCAGAAAAGTCCCCGTGACACTCTTATCTCTAATTAACCACTCAAAAACCAGAAGGGAAGTGGCACACTGTGGCTCAAAGTAGTGGAGTGCTACCCTTGGGCAAAAAAGCTCAGGGATAGTGCCCAGGTCCTATGTTCAAGCCCCACGACCAAAAACAAACAAACCATTTCAAGTTGAAGGGCTAAAATGAAATTATTTCCAGTACTGTATCTGTAGCTATATCAGTAAAGTAAAAAAATCACATTTTTTAATTGTGAAAATACTGTACAGAGGGGTTACAATTACATGGGCAAGATAATGAGTGCATTTCTTATCAAGCATTGTAGCCTCCTCCTTTGTTTACCCTTCCCATCCCTTCCCAGCCTCCCCCCCCGCCCGCTCACCCAATTCTCCCCCCCCCACCAAAGTTGTAGCTTGTTTTTGACATAACAACTTGTACTTCTCATTGTTGCAATGGGTCCACCTGCATCTCTATTTAAATGATTTGCTTTTTCCCTTCCCCTCCACAAATTATACTGACATCAAATACAGTGAAAGCAGGGGTTATACTGTGGGGGAGGGACATACAAAGCAACAAAGAAATCATCTTATAAATGTGTTAGAAACAATTGCATGAAAGAAAAAAAAACATTTGAATACATATCTTAGGGTTCATTTCCCTAACATCAACTTATCTGACTGTTTCTGTTTGTCTCAGACATATACTAGTTATTGCAAATAAGGGAAATCATGGGACCTATGTTTCTTTGGGCCTAGCTTACTTCATTAAAAATAATTTAAAAATTCACATTTTAAGACTACTCAAATAGATAGGACCCAAGAATCTAAGTCAAATGTATACAGAATCTGTCACTATCCAAACACCTTATCCAATATTAACTATTATTATGATTAGGCTAAAAATTTTCATCATCAAATATTTAGAATTCTGCAATAATATCTGGAATTCTTTATTTCCTTCTGATTAACATTAGTCTGATTTCAACATTTAGCTGTTTTTTCTTTTAAATCAATGTCTAGGGGCTGGGAAGGTGGCTCAGCAGTAGAGTGCTTGCCTTGCATGCACGAGGCCCTGGGTTCAATTCCTCAGCACCACATAAACAGAAAAGGCCAGAATTGGCACTGTGGCTCAAGTGGTAGAGTGCTAGCCTTGAGCTGAAGAGCTCAGGGACAGCATGCAGGCCCAGAGTTCAAGCTCCATGACCAACAAAACAAACAAACAAATAAATAGATACAAAATTAAAAAAAATCAATGTCTAATCAAGCAATTTAACATGAAAATAAAGGCTTCCAGTCAGACAGGATGAATATTCTGGTGTTATCTTGAAAAGTATGGTGACTATAGCTGACAATACTACATTAAACACTTAAAAGTTGAAGAGAGAGTAGATGTTAAATATTCTTATCCAAAATAACAACATATGAAGTCAGATGAATAAAATAATTCCACAGTGACTAAATACAATTCACCATTAACTGATTCCAAGACCCTCCCTTCACAAGGATATCAAAATTTGCTGATGCTCAGGTTCCTTAAATAAAATGGTACACTATTTGCATATGACCTGTACACATCTTCCCAAACACTTTAAATCATCCACGTCTATAGTACTTAATATACTATAAATATTATGTCCACAACTATTACACTGCATTGCTAGAGAATAAAGAATAAAGAATAATATTTATTAAAAATGCTCTGGCCAGTGTAATTTTTTATGTCAGTAAATACATTATTTTGTCTTAAAAAACAAAAGTAAATGGGGATAACTATGAATATTTCAATGATATCTTCAACCCATGAACTAAGCTAACTAGATCTGAGTCTTTACCATATCCATCAGTTTGTGACTAAATATGACCAGAAAAGAGAAAAAACAACCTAAAACAAAAGCCATACCATAATTTGTGGTAGGTTTATTATATTCATGTATCTCATTCAGAAACAAAAATCAACTCACATTGTTGAAATAAAACAACTCTTGTTTGCAAAGAAGTCTTCCTCACATCTTCACACTTTTTCAGCACCCTCCTGGATCTTGTCTTCTTCAAAGCATCATACCCATTCCAGCCTCTGAACCATTATACTTACCTTCATAACTGGAAGTCTTTTTTCCATCCTACATATCTTCCAGAACTTAGTTTCACAGGAGACAGTCTATGGATACCTGATCTCTTGGCACTTCCTCTGGGTTAGATTGCTAGAGTAATCTGCACTGTTCCTTGGGAGCACAGATCCCAGTTGGACCATCTACTTAATTGAGAGGGTATCATTTAAGGGCCACCTCCTCCCCAAGACGATCAAAGCCATGGTAACAGGAAACTCCCCTATTGTGGTCACTGCTGTGTTCCTAGGGATATGGCAGAGGATTACTAAGTAGGTATGTGCTGGATAGAATTCCCGACACTAATATTCCTGTGTATTTGGAACCATGTGAAGCTGCAGCAGTAGTTACATAGGTTTGCTAAGGATAAAACTCCATTCCGTAGT